>NC_134315.1:66004038-66344254 GCF_964195595.1 Calonectris borealis
GAAAATTGCATGAAAGACACCAGGAGAGAGTTTTCTTAGGCTCCTTAGAGTTGAAATCCATTTGCTGCCCTGTCCTTTCCTGTCATTGGCCTCTATAGAGCATTTGGAAAAATGTTTGTAAATGGAAAATATAGTTCAGATTATTTTTTCAGTTCCCAAGTAATAAAATGCATCTGTTTTTCACTTGTTGCATTGTGTTTTTTCCCCCCCAGATGCCTGCTGTCCCGTTTCACTTGGAAACTATCGCTATGGTAAATTAAAGTTCTTGTTTAATTTTTATTTGAAAGAACCAGAAAATACTTATGGTTTAATGATTGTAAAGGATTCATTATTTAGACAACATATTGTCTCTTGGGAGTAGTTAGGATCTTTTGGACCACAGAAGAGATTGTGGGCAAAAAGTAGTTGTGCTACAGACCAGTGCGTGAAATACAGTGCATGCAGATCAGAACTGGAGATACATTAGGGGTATATATCTTGAAGTCATTGCACGAAACCTTTGCTAACCCACACAGCTAGGAGAAATGAGCCTTTTACTTTGAATATATTCAGTGTTAATTGGAATAGTAAGCTGAGTGCAGGTAGTAAGTTAGAGTAAACAGGCTGGCTCTATTAAAGTTGAAGAGAAACCTGCAGATCACAGACACAGCATTTATTTTGGCACATTAAACCTAAACCTGCTTCTTGACACCCCCTGGGTTTTCTATGATGGTTATTAAACAAGAGGCAAACAGTTCATAGAAGCAAACAGTTCATAGTATTTATGTTTCTAGTGGAGGAAAAGAAGCACTACGGACAGAAGCATTATTTCCCCCTGCTGTTTTTTGTGCAAGAGAAAGATTTGCCCTGGAAAAAATGAAAATCGCACACTGCAATTTGGTAGCTAGCACTGACATGGTACAGTGTGGACATCTTACTGGTGCGTAAGCTGCCTGTGGTTTCTCTTCACTGATTCCTTAGGACTGTGTGAAGGGGAGCGACCTGTGTGAAGGGGAGCAGTGTAAGTGTGCAATGACTGGTGATAACTGGGAAATAGCAAGCGTGTTTGCAAGAACATTTGTGAAGAAATAAATGTGTTGGTTTTGTTTTTTTTTTTAAAAAACTGCAAGGGCAAAAGGAAATACCTCTTAATTCTCCTTGAAACTCCAACATTAAGCATGGGGAAATGGGACACAGGAGCTTATGTCCTTTAAAACAAAATGCACATTTAAAGCTGAGGAAGTAGAAAATTTTATAACAAAACTAAAAAAATGTGAAGTGGAATTAAATCTCTGATTTTATTTCCAGTGACTGTAGAAACTGGGTTAGGTGGAAAGAGGCTGGGCAATAGTTATCGTGTCTCTGATCAGTACAGGCAGCAAAAAAGTTCCTTGGACTTTCAAGCTGGAAATGATCGTGCAGTTCTGCTTCTGAATTCAGTGCTGTTTGATGGATCTCAAGTCTCTTGTAGGAAGTGATATACTGAAGATGAACTGCTCCATAATCAACTACAGGTTAAACTGCACCGAAATGAAATCATTCAAGCAGTATGTTTTGGTTAAAGAATCTGTGGCTCTTTCAAAAAAATGTGAAGGAATGTCGAGTTGTGTGCAGGGAGATTGAAAATGAGGCAGCTGAGTGCATTGCGTGAGCCAGACATCTTACACTAATATCCCATGGAAAAGGCTGGAAGCCTGACAGCTCGTTTTATTGTGTGTACAGGTCATGGAGAGAAAGACATAGAATATTCTTGTTAAGTTGTTTAAATGGTATCATTTTTATGACATGAAAGCATTCCACTCCTGTTGGGTTCCAGAGCATTAGCAATGCTCCCTCTGGAGACCAATTAATCACCTAACACGCCAAGACCTCTTCCAGCAAAGCTGTGTTGAAGGAGATCTGATTTTTAAGTGCTGTTACTGTTGTGATTGAAAGCTATCTTAAATAGGAATTTGATACAGGATTCCATCCTTCCACAGGAAATTTTCTGACGTAGATTTACAGTGTAGCAACCAAATGTAAAAAGATTGTGCAGCTTGCAGGCAATTAGAGCAATTGAGCTGCATGAATCAGCTTTCATAAAAAAATCATCTGATAAGTATTTTTCAGTGTAGAGGTGAGCAAATCATCTCCTTGGTTTGTTCAGCAAATTAGGGATTCTTTGAATTGACGATTTGTACCTCATCAGTGATATGTTAATTTTAAAATTTTTTTAGATTAATTGTGTGTATTTGACTGAGATGATTTAATACTGCATTCACAATCTGATGCAGAAGCCTTTTCTCATATTAAGTCTTTCCAGAATTAGATGTACTTGAAGGAAACATAAAGAATCTGTGAATCATATAGACCTGCTCAAAGTTGGGTTGCTGTGGTGTTTCACTGGCTACAGAATTCCGGTGGTGTTTTGTTTTTCTTATTCCATTGACAAAGAATTTATACACAAAATTCTTGTGGCAAAGGATCTGGTCCAGTAGTTAGCCTGTCTAGATTGGTAAATACAGCCTCCTTGCATTTCTGTCAGTGCACAGGCCCACACAAAATGTGCAAGTCATGTAATTTAATTTCTTCCTGCCTTTCTTTTTTCATTTAATCCCTCTGAGACTGCAGCCTGTGGAAAAAGAAGCTGCATGGCTGGTCCTAGTACTTAAGGGTTCCTTAAATGGCTTTTTATCAGCTTCTGGGCAGGGGGGTTGGGAGGTTCTGTCATACAGGTCTGTGCAGTATTACTGCCTTAGTGACATGCCTTTGTCCTCATGTTCAGAAGTGCTGAAGTTCCCCCAACTTCAGCTGGGTTTGTGGATCGGGCCAGCCTTGCCAACCTGTCCCTGGGTTGCTGGCCCCACACAGCTCGGTGCTGCTCCAGCAACACCTTTATGACATCCCGGCTCTTGGCTCCTGGGCACGTGGGGACGTAGCACCAGTTCCTTCAGGCAGAGCTAGAAGGTATGCATGGCAGTATGTCTCTCATTAAGTCTTTTCTCTAATTTTTTTAAAGAGTTCCTTGTCTGGGAAGCCTATTTGTGCATCAGAGAATAGGGACTCCAAGGAAATTTTCTGCTTATCTGAAAGCGGGGGGGGGGGGGGGGGGGGAAGGGCAGGCACTTAAGTCTCCTCTCCCTTCCATCAGTGTAGATTGACAGGAACCCAGAAGATAGCTGTGCAGCCAGGGCAGCACCTACAAGTTCAAAGTCAGGTGCTGTGTATTTGGTCATGGACAATCTGGTATGAACCTTCAGGAAAGACCATCCACGGCTGTCCATTACCTTGGCTTGTATTATCACAGGATTAATTGGTGTGGGCAGTATAGCGGGTATGACACCAAAGCATACATCAGCAGTTGCTGCTGCCTGCAGGATAGAAAGCTAGCAGGATGAAGGAACTTGGGATTCTTTGTTTCCATTCTCATAGAGAATACAGAAAAGGAAGAAATTTGGTGTCATGAGAAGAAGTGGAAGGGATCAGGTGACTGGGGAATACAAGGGCTTGAAAAGGCTTGATTACCTTCTTGTGCCATGTGAAGCACTGTTTTATCAGTACCTCCCCTTAAAAGTCATGCCATCATCCACCTGCCTATCAGAATCATGCAGCTCATTTGAAAATTAAGGCCTCAAGAACAATCATAAATGCTGGGTTTGGTGTATTTGCCTACTTAAATTTTGGGTTGTGTTTCTTAGAAATATGGTAAAATTGTGACCTGTCCCTAGAACAGTTCAGCATTAACTTCTGGAAGATTTCAAAAGTTGTAAACATAATATCCACAGGTTCAGCTATATCCATCCTCTTGAATATTCCTTTTACAGACGGCTTGGGAAATGCTCATAGGCTTAGCTTTGCAGTCCCGTCCCTTAGTTGTCATTCACAGAAAACAGACAGTATCTTTGACCTGGATCTCTGTGCATACAATACAGAGGATAAGGGACACTGAACCTGGTGACTCTTTGCTGTTCTTCCAGTAGTCCTGGATTTCTCTCGTTTCCTTTTTAGGAGAGAAAAATGCTACTGCAGCTTTAACTCCAGATTCTTACGACTTTGCTCTGCAAGCTGGATGCTGTGAATCGTTTTCTCTGCAAGAGGTCACCTCACCATGCAAACTGCGGGTTCCATTTTTATGGATTTTTAAAAAATTGTTATTATTATTATTTAACAGCCTGCAGTGTGTCAAATTAATTTCAAGTGGAGAGGGTAAGATTCCAGGAGGTCTTGCTGCTGATTCAGCTTTAAATGTAAGTCTTTTTGAGGAATAGGATAGCCATGTAATCCCGCTTGTTTGAGTGCTCTGTAGTGATAGGTTTGTGCTGTAATCCTAGGACTCTGCTGTGTAGTGAGTACAAGTTCTGTATCGTATGCATGATATTTCTCTGTTAGGGGAATGGTAGACAAAAAGGACTTCCAGAGGTGTGACTTTTGGCAGCAAGAACACATCTCCACCATAAAACTGCCCCTTTAACTTGGGTTGCCAACTTGGAAGTGTCTTTCCCTGCAGAGTTGCCTGGCTTGTGTGAGCAAGGTCAGCCAAGTTCAACACCCAGTGGAGCAGAAGTGTATCAAAGCAGAGACCAAGGGCTAGCGTGTGGTTAGGAAGTAGCGCTACCACTGGGGCAGTTATTGATTTCAAAAATAGCTTTTTGAGGATTTCTTGAAGTTTCCTCTGAATCAGCTGCCCCCAGCAAGCAATTTAAACAAGGTCAGAGCATGAGCTGATGCAGCAGTTGCAATGTTTCAGGCGCAGCAAACCAGCATGCAGACATTGCACACACCATGTTTTACAGAAACATTTCATCTTAGAAATAGTGTTATGATGTGGAGGGCATCTGTCCTTTTCTCCTTCTTACCTCAAGCCTGAGAATTAGGACAATTAAAATGTGTTTCCAAAATTATGCGCCTAACAGTCCTGTTAGACAATCTGCTGACACTTCAAATTTGAACTTTCTGGTCTTTGTGCTGCCAAAAGGTGACATTTCTGAAAAAGAGATGGTTGAGAGAAGACAATCAGATCTGTGGAAAGAGCAACTCTTTGCACCTTTTTCTGTGTTAAGACTTACAGCAGCTTTTACCAAGCAATGCCCTTAAGCAGGTACCATCAACTTCAGTGGGTTGGAAGCTGATTAGAAGCCCTGATAAAGTGCTGAGGTTCCTGTGAGTTGGGTGAAACTGGCAGTGCCTGAGGGTTCAGCCTGCAAAGGTGCTCCCTGTGAGGTGGTCACCCATGAAGGTGGCTGCAAAACTGGTATGTGAGATACCCTGTGGGTTGCATTGCTCTAGGATAGAAAATCAGCCTGCATCCATTTCCCTTCAGAAAATAAACATTTTTTTTGTGTCAACCTCAGTGTCAAATTAGAAACATTGATTCACGATCTGAAGGAAAAAGTAAGTTTGTTGGTTCTGGCAGAAGCAGGGTTTCTTACTATTGGGCTGCTGTAGTGTTGACTGGAATTGTGCTCTCGTCTTGCCTTTTGCTAGAACCCCAGGGCAATTTGTGAAATTTGCCTTTTCGAGCCCTGAACAGGTCTAGAAGTCGGGATGTTTATTTCGGCACAGTCGAAATCATAATCTCTCCTATTCCCCTGGATTTTGTGTCGTTCTTCAAATGCATTCTTCATCCAGACGTCAACAAAACGCAACGCGGGGCGCTGAGAGCGTCCGAAATCGCTCGCTCCGGCCCGGCCGGGACGGACCTGAGCGCGGGGCGCCGCCGCCCCCGGCCTTCGGGTGCTTCCGGAACCCTTCGGGTGCACCCGGAACCCCGCGGCGGGGCGGGGCGGCCCGGCGCCGCTCACCTTGCGGCGCTCGCCGCGCTGTGGCGGCAGGGGGCGGCTCCGGGGCTCCACGCAACAGGTCGGGGAGGCGGAGCGCTGAGCGGGGACGGCTCCCGCGGAGCCCGGCCGGCAGCGGTGCGGCGGAGGGTAGGGGAGGTGAGGTGAGCTGAACGGGGGGGCGGGTTCCCTTGCTGGCCCCGGCGCCTACCGCTGCCAGGGACTATCCGCGGAGAAGGAGGGGCCGGAGCCGGCGGGAGGAAGGCGGCTGGGGCGCCCCGGCAAGCGGCAGCCGGGGCTCCCCGCCGCCGTTTTCGGATGGGGCCGTCGCGCAGCTGCTCGTCGGGGCGGGGGTCGGGGCGGGGGTCGGGGCGGTTTCCAACCGCCTACGCGAGCGCTTGCGGCGCTTGACGAGCGTTGCAATGCTACAGCACGCTGTAGCGCAGTAATTAGCTGCTAAAAGTTGCTGCGTTGTTACATGGAAAGTGACGTTAGGCACAGAAGTGCTGTATCCGTTCAGGTTAACAAGGCGATAGCTTGAAACCCGGCTTGTTTGCAGGAGGGTATTTTATCGGGGTTGTTGTATCCATGTTCCCCAACCGTTTTCCTTGACTGCTGCGGAGTCTTTTCTGTCTGTTCGCCCCGCCTCCCCCCGTTGTGTAAGTGGGATCTTACTAGCTTGGGATCTGCTTGGGCAAGGAGATTATCCTGGGTATTTTTACTCAGGTGAGTAATACTACTCTCACTCGGGCATGGGTATTAGTCGGTCTTATAGTCGAGCTGTAGCACTCTGTGGCTCTAGAGGAAGATGGTAAAGCATATGTGGAAAAACCCAAATTGGAGAAGTGAAGTCAAAAGTATTGATTTTTTTTTTTTTAAGTTGTAATAATCCAAAGTCTTCTGTGACTGTACATTGAGATGTCCCTTCAGATAATTTTTATGTATGCAAATACATCAAGTTTTGCCCATAATAATATCATATCTATATTAGTAATAACAGTGTTGAAGGGAAGGGAAACTCCTGAGATGGGTACATACGGTTTAACTTTCCAAGCAGCTTCCCTGTTTCATCAGAGCAGCTGATGGAGAAAGGCAGAAAGAAGAGGAATACAAATATGTCCAGCTAAGGGGTACAGAAATTAGTTTTGCCAAATACAGCACTGTAAGAAATTTGTACAAATTCACGTAAGGGCCACTTGGGTGCCTGCTTTCATCTCCATTGTATGCTGTGGCTGTCTATGACAGTAGCTTTTTAAAAATGAGAAACAGTGATTATGAAGAGTTCAGCTTCTCTACCAACAACTAGCCTTGTGTTTCCTTTTGGGATAAATGTGAAGTAGAAATGAATAATTGGCAGCAATAGAAAACTGACAGCTGCAAATAGCCTATCTACGGGGTAAAGCCAGTGAAACAAATGACTGCTAGTATCCCTCATGACAATACTTTTTGCAGTTCCTGGTATACAGAGTTGGAGCTTTCCAGACTCAGCTCTAACAGTTTTTTCTGTTGATGAATACTAGTTGCAGTGTTCAAATCTATTTTAGATAAGGTAGGTACATGTGCATCTCACCTGGATTTTCATTATTAGTAAATTTTAAGCTATGGTACTCTATGTATGTTTTACTTGCTTCCGGACAGTTTGATGGGAAATACAAAATAACATTACATTTGGATACATTTTCTGGTAGATTGGTAGAAAATTACTTGTTGGTGGGAAACTTAACCTAATATTCAGCTAAGAAGTCCACTTGCATCCACAAGCTTTGCAATGCATTGCGTAAATTTCCCAGCTTGCAGAACTAAGTTGCCTTCCTTTCGTAAAAGTCTGAGCTCCTGCAGAGTCAGTTTATAAGCATTTCTGTCACCTCTCAGTACATAAAATTACCTTCCACAGCTAAATCCTTGAATCCATGTCTGTCTTACCTGTTGAAGATGCACAAGGTACACTTGATCTATCTCCCTGTTGGACTGTATCTTTAACTTAGGCAGGCTTCTCTTTTAAAGGCAATACTGGCATGTTTTTTGTTAAAAAGGTGGGGTTTAATGCTAATGACCTAGCCAGTCACAAAGCAGTCTTATGTCTTGGTTAGCTTGTGATGAGCAATCTATAAGCTTCTGAATATCTTATTTTTTCATGACTTTAGGGAGAGTTTTTGGAACAGAAACTGCTTGGTCTTGAGTTTCTGATGGCTGTTTTGCTGAGGTATGCAGCTCAGGTGTTGGCATTTGAGTAATTAGCCCCCAACTGTCCTCAGCCCCATGGATTAGGAGGCATTGTTGGCTCACCTGGGGTTGGGGGCAGATGTGGACAGTTTCTTCCCCTGGCAGCTCTCCACTTTTTCAGCTTTAGCTAATCTCTTGATTAATTGTACCCAAATATGTAAAACAGAGCTTGGCTCACTCGGGTACAGTGCAGGTGGATTATGAGCTGTACCTCATGGTCGGGAGGTGGTGCACTGTCTCCTCGTGCAGTGTGGCCTCAGAGACAGGGTGATTTTGCTTCATCCTCCAGGTACTATCAGGGGTTTATTTATAGTATTTTTGCATATGCTCTGATGTGTAGTGCTAATCTTTCCCCTTTCTCATTTAAGAGTTATGATGTATCCTAAGTACTGTTAGAATTGCTATTTCTAAGAGTTCAGTAAAGCAAATAGTAAAAATGTGACCTTTTCCCATTCAGCAAACTCAGTCTGTCTCCTTTTGCATTGCCTTATTTTTGCATGACTGTTAGTGGCAACATTTTTGGAGGACAAGTTAGCAGCTTGTATAAATGCACACAGGTATTAATTTCTATTTTCAATCTGAAGTTCTTGAAGAATGAAACAAAAAAAACCACAACCCACTAAAGAAACAAGCTTTACAAAAATGGTTAGCATTTTACATATCTAAAAAGCGATTTCTACCAGTCTTTTGCAAGGGTGCTTCCTGACTGACTCAGAAGGAAAACCTTGGTATCCTAGAGTTCCTGAAACATCAGGGAGCGGTGTGTGGGGCTGCAGGGCAAGAAGCAATACACATCACTGAAAATAAGTGAAGGAAGAAACTATTTTAAGCTTTTTGAGCAAAAAGCACTGTTAATAACAGAGCAGTTACTTTTAGAACAAGAAAAGGCATCCTAACTAAATGAACCAGCTAGGCTAATTGACATCAGAGAGGAAAGCTTGTGTTTATAAACATAGCTTGGCTGCAGAAAATAAAAGCAAAAGCATTTGTAACTTGTTGAAATATGACAGATTAATAATCCCCATGCAACCTCAAATCCATGCTGCATCAGTATGGTTGAAAACCTGGCCCTGTCAAAGGCATTTGCAAAACTTGTAGATTGTTTAGTGAAAATCTAGATTTTTTACTTCTGGATGCTCATAAGCTTTATAGCCATGTTAAGGATAAGTTGGCAACAGAGCAGACTTCCCCACCACCCTGTTTAGTCAAATGTGTGCATGCATCTCTGTCTGCCTATGTTATTACACTGTGATGTCCATGCAATGGCTGAGGAAACTCCTCTGAACATTTGAAGACCAGGAATGTAGAATTAAGTAAACAAAAGTTGAAAGAAAGTTGGAATGACTTCTTCCAGTACATGCTTCCTGCTTCTCCCACCTTCATTTATTTTTAAATTCAAGTGGGCACCTTGTTCTTTTAAGACTGTTTATTTACCAGCGAAGGTTACGGTTTTCATGATTCTTGGGAGGGAACAAATATTAAGGGTTGGTTTGCTTTCAGATCTGTACTCTAAACTTAGTATGGGTGTCTATTACTTGGTCTTCCTAGCTGCAGGTTGAGGTGGGTGTCTAACAGGATTCCCATTTTTAGTGGCCTGTGTCTTTCTGTGGCTTACAGAATCGTTATCTGATTATATCTTACCTGGGGTTAAAACTGTGACCTAGAGGTCACCTGCTTCATCTAATCATCAAAGCATCTGTGCTCCTGCTTAATATCAGTTGCTCTAAGAGGCTTCACAAGGCTTCATATAATGCTACTGTAGCCTGCCCCCCAGCCGTAAATCATTTTGCTCCCTCAGGAGTGTGAGATGCTGCAAATGAATGTCACAAATCGAAATGTAAACATTTTCAGTCATATTTCTTCTTGTTGGAGATATTTTGCTTCTTCTGAGATGATCTTGCACTTTAATTAATCTAGGCTTGCTTACTGTGTCTTTGTGTTTCCAGACATGTTTCTTTTCTTCATAAGTCCTTGTAGACAACGTCTTAGCTGCACAGGGCATCCATGTGGCAGGCATCATGAAAACTATTTTGATGCCATCAGTTCTGCACAGGCTTTGCTTTGTCTGCACTACTGTGAACTGAAGACGAGTTTGGGGCAGACAGGGGATGGTGAGAAATAGCTATTGGACACAGAGTGAGTGAAGAGCTTTGTGTGAGAGTATGCTCTGAGTTCATCTCTTTTGTGTGGATGTCAGCAAAGGGAAATCCCCCCCCCCCCCCCCCCCGTGATCAGCCAAAATGGCGCTAGTTATGTAGTGGCTGAAACTTAGCTGTCTCTCAGGGCCCTGCTAGGTGGAACTGCCGTTACAGTGACTTGAGGGGCTCGCTCTCTTGCAGTAATTGCTGCAACATCCTTCCCCTTCTGTTTCCTCCTTGCTTCCTGAATGCTGCTGCTTTGAATTTTTATCCAGTGTTACCTTTTAATCTATAGCTGTATTTTTAATGCTTGTTTTTTCTCTTCTCTCCTTCCCCTTTCCACAAATGTTTCTATTCATCAGAGGGCTATTTGTCTGAAGGGAGTGCCTTAAATGGCACATTTATTCTTAAAATTGAACTGAATATTCTAGAGCCTATAGCAATAGGCTGGTTTGTCATGCTCTTGGCCAAGCCTGTAGTTCTCTTTAAGAGCCGACCTGAAATGCAGCGTCACTGCTGGGGGAAGGGGAAAATGGATATCTTGGTTCTCCCATTCTTAGCTACATATGATCCATGTGTTTAGGTGCACTGCAATGACTGCCAGTCGGACTTCCCAGGCTCTGTGCGTAGAGATCTTGTCCCTAGAGATCTTGACCCAGTCTCCCTGCTTTAGGCAGGTACTCATCCAGCTGCAGTTCAGCTCCCTGTTTTGAATGCTGAAGAGCTCAGCAGAGATCGGCACAGATGCTGGCTTAGGTAGCTGCTAGTCCTTTGAAAAACCTGCTGGGAGAGCCAGTGTCACATGGTGGCTCCTGCTGCCTTGCTGCTCCAGACAGATGATTACTAAATGTATTTTGTTGTTCCTAGACAGTTAAGGCCAATTTCTGCAAACACTCATTACGATATAGTCATGAGTGTTTGTGGCTCTAACAGGTCTCTCTGAAACCAACAGAAGTGTTTACAGGAGCATTTCCCGCATTTACAAGCTTTTCCAGAACTCAGTTTCTTGAACTGTAAGTGTGTTTGATGCAGAGATTGTGCCTCAGCCTATTAGTATTGAGGATTGTGGAGAAAGCTGTCAACCCAGGGAACAGCAAAAATTCAAATGATTTGCTGCCTTGGGTAAGCCATCTATTCTTTAGGTTACATCTAACCTTCCTGTTGTGTAGTATTTCACACCATCATCCTGAATGTAATTGCAAGATGATTTAGACTGCTAGGAAGAATTGAGGGATTCACACAACTCTGAAAATATCTGTGGGAGAGTGTTGGGGGCGAGTATTGTGTATCTTATCATTTTGCAGTGCAAAATGATTTTGGAGAGAATTTAAAATGGAGATTTCAGGTGTAACAGACATACAAACCTAAATGCAGAGTGCATGCACAGACACACATAGACAAAGGAAATAAACATTTAGATTTCATTTTTTGATGGCTATAACAAACATTCCAGGCAGCATTATACTGTAATGACTTGCTACTTTGGAAGCTGAAGATTTTTCACGTTTGCTTTTTTGACTCTCCCTTTTTTCCCTCTGCTGACTCTGAGGAAGAATGTTCCTGGGTTGGTGTTTGTGACTGTTGAAGCAAAGCTTGGGTGGCATCTACCCAGTACAATGTGCTGTTCTTTTGTAAAAGAGATGTTGAATACCTCTTTTTCTCTTCCAGATGAGCTGACTCAAATGGAAACATCATAATGGAACCTACAGACAACCAGAGCAGCAGCAATGGGTAGGAAGTAATTTTATGTAATCCTGGCTTCCCAGGTGCCATGACAAATTTTGAGATGGTTTAAAAAAAATAATCCCCCTCTCAATGCAAGAATTGTAATGACTGAGTGGGAGAGGAAGAATTTCAAATCTAACATGCTGTCTTTTACCAAAGAATTGATGAATTTTTGTAACGGGTCTGTTGTGAAATGAACAGTGTTTGACATTGAGCGTCAACGGGACCCTCATGTAGATGCGGCGCTGGGAGACATGGTTTAGTTGTGGACTTGGTAGTGTTAGGTTAATGGTTGGACTTGATGATCTTAAGGGTCTTTTCCAACCTAAATGATTCTATGGTTCTCACTGGTAAGAGTGGCCCCTTGTACTGTGGAAACTCTACTCTTCACATGGAGTTGAGGTGTGTGCTTACAGCACGTCATGCCTTGATCTCTAGTGCACCAGCCCTGTTGCTTCACACCCTCTCCTGTTCGCAGTCTCAGTGTAGCAGGGGGCAACATTGCCATCCCAGTGGCTTGTGTGAGGGAACCCAGCCCTTAAAACAAACATTTCTGCACTCTTAACGCATTTCAATTGAGAAAGGCAATCCTGCCCTGACTCGGGGCTCTGCGTGTTGCAGGTACACATCTTTGGAAGTTTGGGCAATGAGGGTTTTACACTTAGACACCTAACTTGCAAAATTGATTCCCTCCCCCTCTCCCCCCAAAGGGGGTCATTTTTCTGCAGTTCCCATTTCTTTCTTGTTTAGCTCTTTACAACTGCCGCTATGCTTTATACTCATACAGGTCAGTATTCTTTTCCCCTATTATACATGCCATCCTGAGGCATGAAAGGACAGTGATCACTGCACAATCACATTAAGGGGGGAGGCATGGGTGGACAGAGATACTGCGAAGACATACAAACCCTCTACTCCACCTCCTCTGCTATCACTCTCCAAAGTACATCTAACTTAATTTTTTTTTTTTGGCAATACATCTGCAAGGAATGGACCTTAAAAAAAAAAATCTGTTTTCTGGATGGCTTCTGGTTGGAATACTGTGTATAGCAGCCTGATCAAAAAGCAAACCAAAATCATGGCCATTTACTTGCTCAGTGTCCTCCATACCTCTCTGCCTCATCTAGGGATTGGATATCGCCACAAAATGAATCTGACAGCTGTAGTGAATCTGAAGGGTACATTGTGTTCTGTACATAGATGTTATCTTGATTCAATTGGAATATAAATCAGGATATTTAACACTCTTCACAGTGGTTTCTGACAGCTCCAGTGCCAAAGCCAACAAGGACTACAAACTTCTTTCTGTTGTTTTTAACTGTTTATGAAAGTTCATACTGGTTATGGAACATTTTAAGGCATTCAGAGTGATAAGTGAGTAATGCCAAGGAAAATGATGGAAATTGCTCCTGATGGCTGCCAAAAGTTCGTAGGGTGCAGCCTCTACTGCAGTCTGGTTCCTGGGAGAAGGTGGTTTTATTTTTTAAATCTGTTTCCTTCAATTTAAATATTGAAGGGTGAAGGGTTGTTTTTCTCCCTTTTCTCAGAAACATTTGATTCCTAACATCTGTAGAGCAATTTCTTTCATAACAGGCTGCATCCAACTTAGTCTTCTGTTGTTAAAGTTGAAATATCCTTTTGGTTATATTCTTCCCTGCCCTTTTTTTCAGTGTTGTACTCGGCTTGGTTTCTTTCCTTTGCCCTGCTGCTCCTCTAGCTTCATTGTAGCTATGCTGTGTGGGTTAGACTCGGTGAAATCTAAGTGCTTTTCATGATTTGCCCGGCAAGGATATGCTGCTGGCAGTCAGCTTTGGTTCTGGAAAGTGCTAAGTTTAAGAAGGTGCTATAAAGCAAGCCTATGGAGAAGTGCTTTGCTGAATCAGGGTCAACAGAGTTTTGCTGCCTCAGCCTTCTTCAGACTTGCCATTGCTTATAGTGCACAGCTTCATTTACCTCGTTAAACTGGTTTTTGTGTATGCTTGCATGTATGAGTTTCTGAATTTTGCTTGCTTTTCAGCTGTACTTTGGAGGCAGGAGTTTGGGGATAAGATTAATCTATCTCCTTTCCTCCAAATATGTGGAGCCCTTGAAATTCTATGTTTTATGGTTGTAGCCTGTGCTTTACAGTAGCAATGTATGTATTTGTTGCACGGCTAGTTCCTCGACTACTGGTGGAGAAAGACACAAGAGTATCAAGCCCTTGACAGGTTTGTGTAGGGTTTGGGATTACCAGAATGTAAGCAACTCTTTAAGGATTAACCTCTCTGCAGGCATGCTGCTTCTGGTTTTCTGTAGAGGTAGTGAGGAGATGCAAGGAAGAAGGTTGCCGACAGCCAGGGAGGCTTTTGGGGCTGAGAGGTTAAGAATTGTCCTGCTGGACTGGGGCAGCAGAGCCTTTATGGAGTGCTGTCCTTGCCTTCTGAGCTGGTGCAGAAGTCCCCTTTGCAAATGAAAAGGCTACCCGCAGCTGCTTCAGGCTGGGAATCACAATATCCATTTGACCCTTTTCACCTCCAAATGCGAAGGACTCATCTGTGGCAATAAATGGCAGTGGTAAGATGGATTTCTTGTCAACAGAGCTGGGAGAACACATTTTAATTAAAGGACAGCAGTGACTCTTGAAGACTGAAAGTAAGGGTGTGTGTCTGTTTAAAAAACCTGATGCGGTACAGTGCAATGAGATGTTTTGAAAAGCTTGGTAAGGGCATGAATTTGACCTATTTCTGGGTATAAACAAATACATGTTTTACTTTACAGCAAATATATTTCAGGAAAGCTTACTGGCCATGTATTTAATCTAATTATTTTAATATAGCTTGGTATCTATTCCTTCTTCATTGTTACTGTGTGCTTGATTAATTGTTTCAGAATACTGTAAGCTTCTGGGATTTGTCCCACAAACTTAATGGATTATCATACTTTTATTAGTATAATGTCATACTGCATTTTTTTCCTGAGTTAAGGGATGCTGTATTCCCCTTTGAACAGTCCCTGATTCAGATTTGTTGGAATCTTGCAACACAAGCTAGGTACTGATTGCTGTTGTTAACATTGGTTTTTCGTTGTTGTTTATTTTATTTTATTTAACACTTCTTGAAAACAAAGATGTGCAAAGATTTCTTTAATAATACCACCCCCATGCATGCCCACCCAACCGCCAAAATAGCATTATAACAGAAAAGGCCCAGGAGCAACTAAATTTCATAGCAGGTGAAAAATTACTAACTTAAAGAATGGCTTCCTCAAGCTATGTAGAGGTGTGGAAAACTTTCAGATACTTCAGAAGGAGTAAGTTGAATAGATGAACAAGGCTTGAGATAAAATACCATGCAATTACTTTGAAAATCCATGGGTGTGTGAACTGCGTAGTACTGAACCAACACTGAGGTATGGCAGGCATTGTTAGTGATGAGCAAAGAGATACCGATCTTCCTTCTGTAGGAGTGCCAGACCTTGTTGTAGATGCTGTAGGTACTGGTTTTGGCAATGTATCAGCATCTGCACCTTATCTGAAAATGTTGTCGCTTTATGCTTGAAACTTCGGAGTCTTTTTTTTCCTTGTAAATCTTGGCTTCCTTTTGGTCAGCATGTCTGGATATGGGTAGGTATATGGCCAGCGAGATGGTGCTGTGTACATAAAATGCACACAATGTACCCACATCCTGTGTTTTACCACTGATGCCTGAGGTCAGTCGTCTGGCATTTTCAGGAATTCAAAATTAAGAAACAATTGCATCCAGGTTGCCTGCACACCTTCGTTTGTTTTTGGGTTGGATTTGTATTTCTATGCAGTGTTTAAATCAGAAGCTTCATCCCTGGAGAACTCCGTTCTCATTTAATGCATACGTAGATAAGAATGGATCTTCTAAAATTAAAATGCTCATAAATAGCTTAAATACGTTTGGAATTATGATCACCTGTAGAAAGCTTTTCCTGTTACGTTTTTAAGAAGCATTACTTTGGTAATCCTCTTCACCTTAGGAGTGCATTTCTGAGCTTATGATGAGCTGAAGAGTACAAAAAGCTTATTTTATTGATTTGTTTTGTTTGCGTCTTACTTAATGGAGACAATTTCCTTCATTTGCAGTACATCTTTCAGAGACAAGGACCTGAAAAAGGGGAAACTTGTATCTCTGATCGGTGAATAAAAAAACAGGTGGGAAAAGCTGCAGTCTGATAATCTTCAAAACAGATGTAAGGAAGGAGTCTACAGCTGACAGGATATATTCTGACAGAAAGCTTTCTTCGGGGAAACACTGATTTGTTGGACTCGAAATGTTCCACAGGAACTTATCAGTTTTCATCAAATCTTCCAACAAAAATGGCATAGTTTTGTTCTTGGGGCAGCTGGTAAGCTAGAAACCAGAGGCGGGGAACGCGAGGCCTCTCGGCCGTTCCCTTGGTTGTGTGTCTGAAACTTTAAAAAAAGCATCAGAATGGCATTTGTTTAACGTGAAACATTTGTGGCATAGGATTTCTGAGGCTTTATTCTGGGTGGGATGTTCAATGCTCTGCCCCACCTCTTCTTCCTTAAAAATGGAAAGTGGCTGCCAGCACAGCTCAGGAATTATTTCTTATCTCTGTTAGGAGAAAGCATGCACCTGCCTGCCTTCGCTCTTTGGAAAACCCCAGTAAGTAAGTGGGATTGTTGGGATGTTTCAGAAAATCTGAAAGTAATACAGTGGTGTTGTTCCGTTCATTATCTTCCCTGTTAAAGTTTTGACAGAGAGAATGCTCAGTTTTCTTTTATTTTAAAATTCCTTTTGTATCTTCAGCAAACTTGAGATGCTGTTTTCCACACATGATACTGCCAGTGTTCTTTGCCTTTTCTTTCTCGGAAAGGAAGACAAAAAAAGCCCTGCAATTCAGAAGTAGTATCACTGTGAGCAGCACTAGCGGAAGTCCAGTGCTGGCGTCCTAGTGTCTCCCAGGCCTTTCCTGCTTCGATTCCTGATACTGTTTTTCCTTTCTTCCAGTAGTTGGCAGGATCTTGATGTTCCCCACCTGTGCTGTGTGATTTTTTTGTTTGTTTGTTTGTTTGTTTTTGGTCTCAAGTGATTTGAGTATTTGATTTTACTTACAAGCTCTTTTCAGGGGGTATGTGTAGCATGACGTTATGGGGACTGTTCATATTTTTTAACAGTTGATATTAATGCACTTTTTATTTGATCTGTTAAACCAAACTCAGCGTGACACCAACTGGGGAGAGGAGACCATTAGGTAAAGAATACCATATATCAAGATTTAGATGATTTAAATAAGATTCAGGTAACAATTTAGTGACAAAGGCAGGATTTCCCAGGGCGCTTGCCTTTATCCATCCCTTGGTTTCCCTACCAACTTTGCCATTAAATGCTGTTCTGTAAATACAGCAGGGTCCCTAGGAGTCAGGGGTTCACAAGCAAATGAGGCACAGAGATTTGGAGATGAGTAGAAGGTAATGACTTCTGCTGCATTTGTTGGTCCGATACTGTCTAATAAAATAGCCTTTCTGCCAGGTGTAGGGCCAGGTATCAGGGCCTGTAGCGCAGTGTCAGTGCTGCAGGAGCCTCTCGGAGCAGCACTGTGCTTTTCATGGCACTGACGCTCTGGGAAGGCTGTGTCTAGGACCCACTCAGGATAGCGGCGCTACTGCTGCGGGAAGCCCAGCTGAGCTGTGGACTGCGAGGAATGAGGTAGAGGCTTCAGGAACAAGGCCCAAAGAGCTTGTTATGAACATTAGGCCCCTTTCTTCTGTAAGCAGGTGTTTCGCTCCCAGGATAGGTTTGTCCTGAGGACTAACAAGTGGTTTCTAGGTGGTTCGTGGTCATGTCTTGAAAGGCTGTATCGTCATTGCCTGAGTGTCAGTGATACTAACATTTCTCAATTTTTGAGTGCTTGCCTTTGCAAAAATAATGGCATCCTTTTCATCACAGTGTATCTGTGTTTAAGGGATATGTAAAAAAAAAAAAAAAAAAAAAGGCCAGCAGCTATTTCTTTGCCACAGTTTTATTTGGTCATCCTTTTGATTTACCTCCAGGTTTGCAATCTCTTCAGAGCCTCAGCAGAGGCCTCTGCTGTGTGCTTTGAAGAAATTGATGGTAGGCAGTCCTCACCTGGCAGTGTGAAGTGGGGTTAGATTTTCTTTGTCTGTCTCAGAGGGTTGCATAGGCATTTTTGAGATGAGCGCTGAAATGTAGAAGTTGAATAATGACTTGGAGGTTTGTCTCCTTCTGCCCCATTTCCTCACAGTTCTTGCTCTCTTGGAATGCCTCTGTGCTTCCAGGTGCCTTACTTGGATCAATGCAGAAGGCCTTGCCATAAAGCCAACATCCTGTTAAACATCAATCCCTTTTCACAATACCGGAATCAAGAAGCACTTGAACGAGTGCTTTTCAAGGAGGGGGGTGGTGGAAAACTGCTAGAAATTTTTGATGTAAACAAAGCATGTTGTTCTTGACGTTTTTTCCTGGAGAAAGCTTAGCTGTTGTGGCAAGTCTATATATTTTTTCCATTATCTACTGTTTTGCGCGAAAGAACTGAGATGAATTTTATTTAATCTTCAGGGAGATAACCTGTATGGAAATCTCCAGTCTGAGGTATCTGGATTTAGAAAACTTATATGATCAACTGGAGAGGTTTTAAAACAGAAAGCAGCTCTGCCTGTTATTTGTTTATCCTTTTTCCTTGGCCTTTTTTGCCAGTGGACAAGGACAATGTCCATGTGTTAGTACCTATGTAGACAAGTGGAGCTACACTCGTCATCTTAGGCATTACTGTACTGTAATAAATAACAGAAATTAAGCTAGTGATAGGTCAGATTAATGCTTTAAGAGGGGGAAAATGCATTTTGTTGCCAAAAGTGACTGACTACCATAGAGTCATGGAAGAGATGGGAGGACATAAGGAAATGGGCAGGGTTTTCTGATCTTTTCTTACCTTTGTTTCCACCTTGCAAATTCTTTCCAACAGTGAAAGTGCTTATATGACCTAGAGAAACTCCTCCTCCTGCCCAATTTAAGCATTCCTAACATAGAATAAAACCTACATATGTTGCATAAGTATATCCATATATGTTAGTTAGGGGTTTCTTGATTGTTTTCACTATGTTCTCCCCTTCTCGCATCCTAGGGAAGAGGTAGCAGTGATCTCTTACTGCTTATTGATCCTGAAACTATCAAATAAAAATTTAATTGCATTCAGTATCATAGTCAAAATGCTGGCTTCTCCGATGACTACATGATTTTGTATGCAGAGAAATATCTTATTAAAGCTTTGGGTCGTTAAGAGAATGTGTGTTTAAACCGCAGAGCACATAGCAAGTGCAAGACTGCTACATATATCAAGTGTTTGTGTAGATATGAAGTTGGCTTACTGTGTTTCACTGCATAAACTTTTAAATGCCATGATATTAGATGGTGTATGTATGTCCACATGTAGCAATGGAACCTGCTACCAGCCAGAAGACGACGAATGACATTCCTGAAAATTTCCTAAGTAGTGTATCTGTGCAGTCTGTACGGACAAAAGCTTTGTTTAGTATTGGAGACAAGGAAAAAGTCTAGAAGTATATAATTTTTAAAGTTTTCTTGAATAGAGAGCAGATTCCAGCCTGGCTAAGTGCAGGCAAAGGGTTGAAGATATCCTGTACTGCTCTGTTAGTCTCTTCATACTGGACTGAAGCATCCAGGTGTGTCTTCAGAAAGTTTGAAACTGATCTCATGGAAAGGAAACTGACCCTTTTATTTAATGATTTTTCCGGATGTTATACATCTGGAAATGTAGTCTGGACTGCGGGCCCTGGTCCAAATTACCTCTAGTCAAGCAGATGATTTGATGTGAGGTCAAAGTCTTGATATTTACCTAAGTGCTTTGGGAGCCTGGAGTACTTCACATTCTCTTCACCCAGGTAGGTAGGGTGGAATTAGTTGAAGTGTAGGTCTTGGAGAGAGAAATGCTGAATATCATTTCTGTCACAGGATTTCTGCAGGATAGACATGAAGCAATTTGATTGCCTGCTTTGTGCGTACACTTACCCATCTATGCAATGGGAATATTTCGTAGCAGCTTTGATTCAAGTGCAAAATCTCTTGTAACATATAGGAAATAGTTACAGCCTGTGTGTTTGAGTAGCCTTGGAAAACACCAGTTAGCAGGTTCTCAGGGAGGTGTGGATTCCACAGGTCTTAGCAAGATGTGAGAACTGTGGGGTAGCCAAAAGTGTCATTCCCCATGTTGGTATTCTGCAGTTGCAGCGCTGGATGTGCACAGTGTTCAACTTAGTATAGCAGTGTATTTTTGTTTCTTTGTTTAAACAGCAGAATGGCATGTTGGAGGAACCCCAAATTTGCTAGCTTGGTAGAGCTTTCTTCCTATCAAAAGCTTACAAATCTTTTAAAGTACTATAATGGTCTAGATAGATATAGGGGGAAAAAAAACCAAGCTTGATGAAACTTTGAGATAGAGGCATAGATTTCAACTCATTTCCTTTCTTTGCACAGTATCCCTTCTTTCAAAAAGGAGAGTTTTGTTATTGCTTGCATGAAAGATATACATGAAGAAGACTAAATGAATTCTTAATTACTTTACTTAAAAATAAGTAGATAGTCTTAAATAATTAAATGCCTCCTTTCCTTTTTTCTCGGTTTTCTAATTTCTTCAGCTGAAATTGCAGAAAATAATTCCATATATAATTCTCCAGGGCAAATAGGCTCTTTGCTTTTTTTTTTTTGAAAACCTCTCCAAAATGTTGGCTGGATATGCAATTTTGGTGCTGGTATTAGTATGTTTAATTATCAGTGCTTTTGGCTATACTTAGTAGGAACTTTCTAGCAGCAGTTAAATACATTCTCTTCTCTGAAGCTGTCATTCTCTTCTCTGAAGCTGTCAGACTCTCAGCATTATTATTTTCCACAGCTTTTCGTAGGGAGAAGAATCAAGTTCCTTGGAGTGACGCGTGAGCTTGAGAGAGGATGTGGGATTTTTTTTTTTTTAAATCATGATTTAAAACGCTATCATTAAGCCCTAAGAAGAAGAAAAGCACACGTTTCGAAAGCTGCAGTTACTCTTCTTTTCTTTTTGGTAACATCCATTGCACTGAATCCCAGACTTTGCTACGTAAGGCAGGCTGAGCGTCCTGGTGAACAGGATGAAGAGGAGTCATCAGTATGCCCTTGCAGCAAACCATTGCCTGGGCTGCGTTAGCAGGAGGGTGGCTGGCAGGACAAGGGAGGGATTCCTCCCCAATGTCTGATGCTGGGGAGACCACGCTCCCTAGTAGAGGCAAGACACTGAGGTGCTACAGGAAATGCAAGTGCAGAGCTACCAGGAGGACTGGGCTGGAGTGCACAAAGTGCAGGAGAGGCCAAGAGAGCTGGGTTTGTTTTCCTGGGCAAGAGAAGGTCAAGAGGGGTTTTATTCCTGTCTGTTGCTACCTGGTGGGGGTAGAGAGCAGGCAGGAGCAGACTTCTCTCAGACGTGAACAGTGAAAGGATGGGAAGCAACAGATGCATTTTGCAACACAGGAAATTGCAATTAGATAGTAAGAGCAGGGGCCCAGAGAGATTGTAGGATCTCCATCCTCAGTACAACTTGATATAAGTTCGTTGTGCTTTGAGGGCAGATGTTAGATTAACTGATGGCTGGATAACCCAGGCACCTAAATTATTCTGTGATTCTGTCTTGCAAAATGAAAAAATGGAAAAAAAAAAAACCACAAATCTTTTAAGACCTGTTGTCAATTTATATTTTGTTTAAATTAAACCTTTTGAAATATTTATTTAAGAAGCTTCAGTTTCTTGTGCCCCCAGGTGACAGCCTGGCTATTCTCAGTCTCTCTTCCTTCCCTCATCGCTATCTAATAACTCGTCAAAATGTGACAGCTGCTTAGGGAAACCAGCAGGGGTCCAAGGACTGGGGTACTCATCTGGGATCTGAAACCTTTTTTTTAAGGTTGGGGAGAGGGGAGATATTTCCCCTGAGAAGAGTTAGCCATTTGTGAATCCAGCTCCAGGAGTGGTCATCCCCACAGCAGTGGTGTGGTTTTTTGCTGACTGTAAAGTGCTGAAACCCTCCTGCTTAAGCTGCTCTCCCTTGTTCCCCTCAGATTCCTCTGAATATGAGGTTAGACCCATCATTAAAGCAGAATACATTCTGGTTCCAGTTGGCCCTCAATAACAACTGGTGAAATTTCTAATAGATATGGGAGCACAAATTTCAATACTAACACCACAGGATGCTGAGGAGCTGGGTATGCAACCCAGGTGGCAGAGAGTTAAAGTCACTGGAGTAAACAGAAAAAATGTTATTTGCCAAACCGTGAAAGTTAATTTATGGCTCCCTGGCGAGAAGTGCATGTAGTCCACTCACTTTGCAGTTAAAAAGCACAATGAAAATATTTTGGGGTTTGATGTTTTCACTGGACAGAACTGGCGCTTGCCAGACAGCAGCATGTAGTTCTTCAGTACAAGTACCGGCCCCAACCCCGATAGAAATTGGGAGGCTACAGTGTGTGTACTCCATGCAGCCCCTGCACTCCCCAATTCAAAAATTACCAATGTACCACAGTATCCAATTTCTGCTGCAGAACAAAATGGAATTCCTGATGTAACAGCAGACTTGGAAAAACAGCACGTTATTTCCAGAACCTGCTCCCCGTATAATTCACCTGTCTGGCCAGTACGAAAGCTGGATGGGAGATGGCGTCTGACAATTGATTATCGGCACCTAAATGCCAACACAGCTCTGCTAATGGCTGCAGTACCCAATATTGCAACTTTAACAGCCACACTACAAGCAGCTGCATGCAGCTGCACACCCATGGATGGCAGTGCTAGATGTCAGAGATAAGTTCTTTATGGTCCCCTTGCAGGAGGAGGATAAAGAGAAATTTGCTTTCACCTGGGAAGTTATACAACACACCTTTAACAGACTCCCACAGGGATATAAACATTCACCTACAATTGCTCATGCTGCACTTGCTGAACTTTTACAGGCAGTCTCACTCCCTCAAGATGTGAAACTGTACCTATATGTAGATGATATTCTAATCAGAGGGACCTCCCCTGAAAAAGTCGGGGAAGCAGCAGCAGCAGTGTAGCAAACACTATATAAAGCTATTCAAGTTCCACCTGAAAAATGTCAGGGACCAAGTATAGAAGTTAAATTTTTAGGTACTTGGTGGATTGCAGGTAGTGCAGCAATTCCGCTGGACACCCAAAGTAAAATAGAACAATTGCAGATGCCACAATCTAGGAAAAAATTAAAACAGCTTATGGGTACTTTAGGGTACTGGAGGAAACGTATACCTGGATTTTCTATCATTGCTTGCCCACTTTATGAAAGGGAAAACCGTGGAAATGAAACCCAGAACATGAAGAGGCAGTCAAAACTCTAATATAGGAATTAAAGACATATCAGTCACTGGGGCCAGTACACCCCCACAACCCTGTTATAGCAGAATGGGGTTTTGCAGAACATGGTACTTACTGCAATCTGTTCCAGACCTGGCCAAGTGGGCCAAAAAGGCCTTTAATGTTTAACTCAACTGCATTTAAAGAGACAGAACAGAGATATTTTGAGTGGGGAAAAAGGGACTTTTGTCTTCAGTCCAAGCAGTTAAACAAGTTGAGCCACCCATCCGGAAAAACCCCATCGAGACTTGTATTGTTTTCCCTTTCCAGGAACGATACCCGGAACGATACCAGCACACCTCTCCTGCAGATTGGGTCAACCATCAGAGGATTGCTTATCCTTCTGGCAGGAGCAATCATTGTCAGCACAGACCAAATTTAGCTTATATGCCAACAAGCCTGACACATGGGGTGGAGACCCTCACTTCCTTTACTTGTGCTAATCAATACGGTAACTATAGTACATCCTGCACTGTACATGTTTCTCAGTTGTGGGTGCAATCTACTGTAACAGCAATTAAAAGGGAAGGTGATGACGGCACCTTGCCCACTGAGATTCGAAAGGTAATTTGGGATAATGTGACTCAATTTGAAAAGGATTTCCAACCCTGGTAGTATCCAGTTAATTTCATTTATGACCCCACTGTGCAAAGCCGCAGCTTTTGTTTTGACAATATGCAGTGGTTCAATATACACCATATACCCAATCACTGTGCTGGGATTAAATCACCGTGGAAGTCTATCTGTTAGAACATAGAGTATGGGACAACACGATGGGAACAAATGGCAAACTGTTGATGTTGATGCATGTGTTGTATGGGAACAACATGGATTTTTTTGTGAAAGTAATACCATTAAGGCCGAAGACATTTGTCTTAACACAGAACAAAATGTTTGTCATTTTGAAGTACATCCTGATGAAACCCCTGAAACTGTACTCATATATGTTGGAAATGGATGTGTTTGTATGAGAGCCCTTTGTGATTCTATACTTATAGACAACACCACTGTAGAGACACATAATCACTCAAATATCTGTATTTGTAATTTTACCAAAATTATGGGATGCGACTTTAACTATTCAGCTCCTGTCACAACCCACCAATTGCTACAATCTAACTATACATTGTATCAAGATTTATTGCCTACCCCTATTGGAATGAATCTCACATCGGTAAGAAAACTGTCGCAATATGATGACCTGGGTCAATTGCTAAAACGAATTTGGAACAACAGACAAAGAACCCTGATTACCGTCCATCATGATGCAGAGAGGATACACCATGTCCTAGAAAGAGCGAAGAAAGATGGAGAACATCACTGGTGGGAAACTCTTTTTGGATGGTCACCAACAGCAACTGGAATTTTGAATTTGATGCTGCATCCAATTGTAGTTTTGTTAGTTTTGACCCTATTATGTCTGTTGCTTATAATCATAGAATAGTTTGGATTGGAAGGGACCTTTAAAGGTCATCTAGTCCAACCCCCCTGCCGTGGGCATCATCTGTATATCAAAGTTTGGCAAAATCCAACATGTAAAACATATACCGATTCTGTATGTGAAATGGTATACAACTAGTATTAATTGTGACATTTAAACTAAACAATTTATCAAATAATTATACCCTTACTGCTGATCTGCAATACGCCACATATTTGTGACATAGAGGCAAGAGGTAACGGTACGACCACTCCATGAGTCGATAAAGTGATTCACTGTAGTCACAGGGTGGAGCATGATGGGTACACTCGACCCCTTAACCAAACAGGCTCCAAAGGAGGTAGAGGCCTAAGCTGTAAATGGGCCAAGAACTCCTCTAGTTTCAGTCTGTTCTCTGAAAACCCACAAAGGAGCAGCGTGACACAGTGAGCATCGATGCATAACGAGCTTGGAACACCGATCATGCAATTAATACATGAATAGCAGGTGGCTTTTCCAAGACTCATTTATCAAGGAACAAAGAAAGTTGTGGTACAAGGAGTCTCGTGCATACCTTTCCCATTGCATGTAATTTGACTACAGGCCAACCATTCTATTCCATAAATATGACAGCCTAAGTGAGCCTTCCCTGAGCTCTCCCTGCTAGGCAGCGGGGCTGCATGGCGGTGATCGCCCCTTGAGCTGGGACGCCTTTCAAGCAGAGAGACCTTTTACCAACAGCAGATCTTTGGTAAGAGACTGATACCGCGCATAACCTTGTAGTATGGTAACTTTGATTTGTGCCTTGGTAACTTTGATTTGGTCTTGTTAACTTTGATTTGTGCCTTGGTAGTTTTGAATCATTGTTCAAATGATTGTGCCATACAGTAATAGAGTGAACCTTGCCATCGAATGTTAAGTCGCACTTTTACAACTTCATATTAAAACCACTTTTGCTAATACCTTTGACAGTGGTTCTTTAAGGGATCTAAATCACCCATTCTCGACAAAGACAAAGGCTTGCACATCGCATATCTGCATAGCATTCCTGCCTCGCTATTGCTTGCTTTATTCATTTGGCCCTTTCCTAGCAGAAAAGAGGCTTGAGGGTAGGGTGTGTTTCCTTGGGGCTGTGTTTTATCTGAAAATGATAAAAATCCCCTGATTAGAAAATCAATGAATTCAGCTTCAACAAAACAAAAACACTTGAAAGAAGCAAAAAGCCCCCTCCATGTTATGACACAGTTGAAGACAACAGCAAGAGGATGTAGACAGGAATTTTCTAGCTTGTTTTTCTGTAGTACCTCGCAGAAGAGTTTTAATTCATACAATACAGAGAATGGCGAACTCCAGACCTGGAGTTGAGATGATTGGAGCCATTCTTCAAATAAAGCCAAGGGGAAAAAAAAGTCAAAACTATCATTTTTACCACGTGGAGTAAACTACATACTACAAACCTGACTGAAAGATCTTGTAGTCACCGGTATCAAGTTATCAGGGTTAAGAGCCTGAATTAGGCTTCTAGGGAAAAGAGAAATGCTCTTCTTCCTTCTTGACGGAGCTCTAATATTTCTACAGTGCTTCGAATTTATAAAATGCTGTGAAATAAGAAGGATTAGCTACCAACGTTAGCAACTCTAATACTGGTAGTTAGTTTGCCTCTTTGAAGACCCCCACTGCAATCCGGGATGCTTGTCTTCCCTTCTAGGCTTTGCTGTTGGCCACCTGGGTGATGCTGGGCAAGTCATGGCACCCGTCTTCTGTACCCTGTTCGTAACCTGATGAGGTTGACACTGGTCTTTTTGGAGGTGCCCTTATTAAAAATTGTTGTATAAGGATTTCATGTTAATCTTGTCACCTCCACACCACAGGACATACACTGTAATCATCTCTTGCTGCCTTCTGTACTATCTCATTTACATATGAAATTTGCACTAAATAGCTAATTCTGCAAGCTTAGTTTTAAGTTAAAAAATGTGTATGCGAGTGAGTGTTTGTGTAAGTGTGAAATGTATGGTTTGCTGGGAGTCAGGGATTTTGTGTTACAGTTACTGTTTCCAGTGATGGGTGTCTGCTGCTTGGATAACTTGTTCTTTTATTATCTTGTCCAGCTCTCCTGGGTTTCCTTACTTGTTAATTGTTGTGAAATTGTCATCTTGTCTTCAGAGATGATAGTGATTTTACAGGCACTTTTAGGACTTCAAACAATTTCACAAAATGCTGGGTGTGGGTTTTGTTTGTTTGAGTTGGTTTTTGAGGGTGTTTTTTTGGAGTTCATAATAGACATTGTCCATTATCAAGATGACTCCTCAAATCCCCACTCACTTACGAGCAGCTGAGTCCATGATTATCTGACATAACAATGGTATTATCTGCTTACTTTATAATCAGAGCCGCTTGTTCTTTTGCAGTTTTCTATTCACAATCTTTCCTTTTTGGGCAAAGACAAGGAATGGGAAAAAACCAAACATTTTCTGATCATTTTAATATTTTTAAACTATGTGCTTAAAGCTATATGCTTGTAGAAGCTTTATATAAACGGCCTTTTAAAATTATAATTTATTATTTGCTATGAATTGGGGTATAAACTCTTCTCCTGGTATCCGCTGAGTACTTTGACACAAATTGTGCTTTAAAACAGAAAATTAGGAGAAATGTAATGTTGTGGCAGTGTGGGTAGAAATCTTAGCTATATATAGTCTGCTGAGAAAAGTTGAAGGAATCTTGGATAAATGTTTTTGCCTGCTGAATGCTTGGTTCATTACTGGTTGAAAGGAGTTGCAGTAGTTTGTTTTTATAATCGTGCCAAGGAACACCCAGAGCAAAGGACAGGTATTGCTGCTTTCTGAGTGAGTCTACAAATTGTGGTCAGGACTAGAGCCCAGGAGAAATTGCATAACTTTTTTTTTTTTCCTTTTTTTTTAAAGTTTCTTAGCCTCTAATTGCAAGTATGGGCACCTGCAAGTTTAGTAGTATACTCAGGTTTTCATTTGCTACATCTGTGTGGCCAGATGGGATTCATGTTTACATCTGGCTTCTGTATTTGTTCTGAAAATTTTGAAACCGATGTGAGCCATTTTTTGTTTCTCTACAAAAAAAAACAAACAAACAAACAAACAAAAAAACCCCCACAGCCCCTGGGATGCGGCAAATGGCAGGGAGCTGGTACTCGGAGTAGCATCCGCAGGCCCCGCATCTCAAGCGTCCTCTTTTCCTCGACCCTTTTCCTCCCGCCCCGTCCCCGCCCAGCCCCGGCAGCGCCTCGGGGAGGGGGGGGGGGGGCGGGCAGGCTGCGCAGAGCTGCGCTCGCGGACGGTGGGTGCCGGGGCGCGGGCCCGGGCAGGGAACGGGCAGGCAGCCCGCGGTGCCGCACCGGCGATAGGCTACGGCGGCAGCGCCCGCGCGCCTCTGACCCAATCCTTGGGTTCTCCTGGCCTGACAGCGCAACATGTCCATTTAAGGAGGTTGGGTCGTACCATGAAAACTTTGCTAAAAAGGGGAAGGCGCGCACAGTGCGGGCACCTGGGGTGTGGGAGCTGCTGCAAGACCCGCTCGCCAAAAAGCAGCAGAGGAGTCAAAGAGCAGCGGGCCCAGGCGGCGTGCGGCGCCGACGCTCGCCAGCTGCGAGCCAGCCCTTGGCTTTTCGGCGGGGGTTGTGTGGTCCCCCCCGCTGAGAGCGCGAGGGCCGCATCCCCCTCCCTGCCGGCCGGGAATGCATCGAGCCGGGGGAGGGCCCGGGTGCCCGGATGTCGATCAAAATGAGTGTAATCCAACCCTGCGCCAGCCAGCCCGGGCTCGGGAAACTGGGGCTCGGCGGGCGAGGGGCTCAGTGACGCGTTAGAGGGGCACGTTCACGGGAACCGGGCACCGGGCAGGAAGGCAGCCGGCAGATGGAAGAGAAGATTTTGGCGGGGGGGTAGAGCCTGGACAGCTGGGGAAAGAGCTCATGGATAGAGGACGCTTGGCAGTATAAACTTCACGATGGCTGCCCAGTCGAGGTACGGCGTTAAGTAACTTTTGTCGTTGTTGCTAGATTTCATGGAGGGCTTTTCATAGTCCGGTGTTGTTAATGGTGCCCTCGCTCCTTTTCAGGCACAAGTTTGCTGTTGATTTTTACACTGTGTTTTACAGAAATGTGTCTGGAGACGCGTCCTGGGTAGATTTTGTTCGTGTATTTTGTTCACTGAAGTGTCCACTACCTCCTCTCAGCATAAACTTTCTTGTAACAGGAAAAACAGTGTCTTAATTGCTCCCTGTCAAATCTCTCCCTATCCAACAAGTTAATAGCTTTTTGAAGCTCATTTTCTTCTCCCGTGTGGACTTGTCTATTATTTGTTTGGTTTTTTCCCCTGTAACCAGCCTAGTGTAAACAGGTTTCTGTGATTGCTTACAGCAATATTTTAAAAGGTAAATGGTTTATATTTGGTTGGGTTGGAGAGCTGGCTGTATAAAATGGAAGCAGGTTGTGTGTGTGCAAATTTGCTGGATAGGTGGGAGGGTAGAAAATGGTTGTAGAGAAGAGTATGAAAAAGAATGATCCGATGTAGTTGCTGTCAGGGAGCAAAATTCAAGCAAATATACCAATCTTGGTTAAATACTTTTCAACTAACTGTGTTTTTAAAGAAGCAACTTCTTGCCTGCTCTCGGGGGGGTATCCTGTCTAAAGTAAATTTCACACTCAGCATGGGGGGAGGCAGCTTTTCTTAAGTCGTAGTACTTGATGAAGCAGTGCTATTTAAGGTACCTGTTAAATGCCTTTTAGCTTTTACGATGCTTTAATGGGCATTTCAGAAATGCCGATGAGAGAAACTGCTCTTTTTGCTCTTTAGCCCCATACCAAACAGCCACCCTGTGCCCCTTTCCTCCAGGCAGGGGGAAAAAAAAAAAAAAAAAAAAAAAGGGCGGCATATCCTACACAGAAGTTTGGAACTCGCAGTGTATTTTCACAGTGGTGCTTTTCTGCAGGTTTGAAGCCAAGATCTGGCTTTAAATTACAAACTGCAAAATGACAGAGCCCTGAGGTTTGGGGAGGAAGGATGGGAAGATTGATTGCTTCGTTAACAGCTGAACTCTTCTGTAGCTCCGACTGCCTGCTCTCTCTGCGTGTGGGGAGATTGGGAGTACTTAACAAAGAGGCGAAGGTTTAATTTTTCAGCATCTTTTTTTTCCTTTGTATGATCGCTTATTCGCATGATTTACTGGCCTGCATTATCAGCGCGTTGCTTTAATAGGCCCGGATGCTAAGAGAGGATACAGCATAAATCTTAGAGCTGCTGGCTGGCCTTGAAGCTTGGCTTGGCTCCAAGGCCAGGGACACGCTTGACGTCTCAGAGGTCGCACAGCCATTTTCTTGGGTGGCAGGAGGGCACATGGGAGCCGGGTCCCAACTGTAGCCCCAGCCTCAGCAAACTGGCCGAGAAAGGGCAAGGCTGGCACTGGGGTCAGCAAACCACATCCCTAACCTGTAAGGTGGACGGCGCAGAGAATGAAGTTTTTTATACGTTGAGTGGCTCAAACTAAAAGTGAGGAAAATGGAGCAAGGGCTGGGTCCATGGGGCTGGGTACTGCAGGGTAGGTGAAAGGACCGTGCCCCACACCTGCCATTTGAGACGGGCATGGAGACAAGATGTGCACCTGCCGTTCTGTACCCTCCCTTCTCCTCCATCGAGTGCGTTGGCTTTTGCTTTTGTCAGGGTGCTGTGAGGCGCTCAAGCTGTAAAACTGCGTCAGAGCATTTCAGCATAGTGAGTAAGAAAGTAACCTCCGTATGCTTGAACATCAGTGTTAAAGTCTATGATTATTGCTCATTTTAAGACATTTAAAAGAGAGTAGGAGTGAATATGAACAGCAGAAATGAATCTCTTGCAGGAGAGATGTTACATTTGCCAGAAAGACCGGTGCTTATGGTATTTCTGTTTTGGTGGCACAGGTCAGCAGGGGTATTCATCTCAGTCCAAGAGATTTGTACTTTGTGGGTGCATAGAAGCTTTTATTCAACAGTGAAGGGAGAATTCATATTCACAATAAATAATTGGAGTTACACTGCGTGGGACTGAGAGGCCACATCTCCAGAATTCATTTGCCAAAACATGACGGAGGGTTTACTCTGCTAGGTAGCTGACAAAAGATGTGGGTGAGCTTTTTGTGTTCATTTCTCCTCTGTAAAAAATACAAACAATTTCTGCAAGCTCAGTAAATTACTGATGAGGTGGTATGATACAGAGCACTGTAGCGTTTTGGGTATCACTCTGTATGAGGCCTTCGGGCACTCCTCCATCTTCTTGGGTTTGCTATTTCTCACATGCTGTATGTTTCAGCTAATGAAAGGGAGGTGACATTGGGGATGATGCTTGTTTGGTAACAGGAAAATCCTGCATCCTTTCTTCAGCTTCAGTGTTATGATCCTGGGCAGCTCACCTAGCATTTGGGTTTCACTGTTTTGAAGGGTGGAAGGGTAAGGAAAACAAGGTGATAAAACATGCTTGTTGCTGCACTTCAGCATTTTAAAAACTGTAATAGTGATGACTGAGAAACTGATGTGCTAATGGATGCTGTAACATTTTTTAAAATAGTAAATCTTAAGAAATTATTATGTGGTGAGTTGGGTATGTTTTTGTTTCAGCTGTTTGAGAATGATCAGCTTCTACCAATGGCTGCTGTAAAGAGCTTGTATCTAGAGCCATTAGGTGGAGAAACTATCCTCCAGTTAGCGTTGTTTTGTGTATAATGTAGATTTTCTTTTTTTTTTTTTTTAAGTTGCTAGTTGAGCTCTAGGTTTGCGGTTGTGGCTTTCTATGCACTCGCTTCTGGAATGTGTGGATGATCTGATGCCTGTAGTGTCCCTGGGCAACAGGGCTTGTGTCAGGTTTTTATGGTATATTCAGGAACGTGCGAGCAGAAGCAGAATCGATCTGAATGAGGACAAGTTTACTTTCTTGTTAAATGTGGCGTGATATTCATCACGTGCCATTCAGCTGCTCTGAGATACGGCAGGACCCCTAAGGAGGTATGTGGGACAGACTGGCACCTGCGCTCACTACCAGCTACTACCAGCGATCAGTGAGGCATGAGGATATGGCTCCTTGACTGAGTGGTGGAGCCCACCTCTCTTCTGCTTCCTCCTTCATTAAAATGTGTGCTCTACTGCAGCAATCGCAAGCTGAGGATCTTTAGATGAATAGCTGCTTTTTTGAAGATGTAGGCTGCTTTTCTCGGGCTGGTTGGGATCATTTTAAATTATCTGTAGACCCTGTCAGTTACACTTATTTTATTTAAAATTGGTGGATAAATAAATACTTTGTTGTTATGGATGGTGAGAATTTCCAGTTGTCATATAACTTGCCTTTCGAAGTGGTCATGATTTGTATGATTGCAGGTATGCAGAATGAATGCAATTTCCTAATCTTTGTACATAGGTGAATACAGTAGCACAGTCAGAGCAACAGGAAATCTGAGTGTTGCGCTGTCATCCCTGCTGGGCTCACCTTGCTCTTTCTCCCAAGTCAGCCCTGCAAGGGAAAGGTAATGATGGACAGCAGTCTGGGAAGCCCTCTGTTTCCACCCCCTAAAGCCAAGGTGTACCAGCTAAACCCAGAAGAGTCTTGAAATGAGGCTGTACCTCTCATTTCGGTAGAAAAAGAAGGTGGTGCTGTGGCCATATCTGCATTTAAAACATGGTAAATGCAAAACTGTTTCTTCTGAAGGGGGTAATGCTGAGGCTTTTCCCTGAGGAGAAGCTACGTTGAATGAGTCAGCTTGATGTCATTCCGTGTCGTTTCACAGCTTTCCAGGCCAGATCTAAAGACATGTTTCATAACTTGTTTGTTTTGTGGGTCCTGTTGATACAGGCAAATGCCAGTATTGGTGATGATGCATTCCAGTCAGCTGATGTAGGTGAAAAAGGGCTGAAACAATGTCTTGTTGGAGTTTACCTGTCTATTAAAAGCCAAAACATCCTGTGAACCCCCTGTCGGTTTTGCTTGTACACTGCTACTAGCCCTGCCTGTAGAAATACAACCCTATTTTCTCCAGAACAAAATGCCTAGCTGATCCACGGCATGTTTTGCAGGCTGCTGGGGATTTTCAGTTCATAGTTCCTTATTGCCTGGACTTTCTGAGCCTGGAGTCTATTGCTTTGGGGCAGGCCTCCAGCTGAAGCTCCCCCACAGAGAAGAGATGCTCACAGGGAAGTGGATTTTTCAAGTACGTTTGTTGGGTTTTGTGTTTGTGGTTTTGGTTTTGAGGTTTTTTTTTTTTTGCTTTGTGTTTTTTTTTTGTTTGGTTTTTTGTTTTGTTTTGTTTTGTTTGTTTTTTGCAGTGGGGGTTCAAGGTTGTAATAGGCCCTTGAAAACTTTGAAATACTATTGTCATGGTATACCTGAGTTGGTACAGAAGGGAATGTTTCCTTCGATCACGTAATTTTCCTGGGTCTGAATCTGTTTTGTAGAGAGAGGCCTCTTCTCACTGCTTTTTATGAGAAAATCATTTGCTAGTTCAACTGCAAGATGCGGCACGAATAGCAGGAAACAAGCTTTTAATGAACTGCATAAATTCTCCTCAGCACTTTCCTTCTGAGTGTAGTCATACGTGAATGACGGCATGAAGCTTTTAAATGTCTTTAAAATATAATAGAAAAGCTGTCTCAGTAAAGAACATGAGAATGCTATGAAGACATTGTTCTTCGTGAGTGGACTACAGTGAAGCAAGGAAGATTTCTCCACTAAGCGTCTTCCTAAGGCCTAGCTCAGGCGCAGGGTGGTCGGGAGCGCAGAGCCTGGTTTACTGCCTAGCTCGCGAGCAACGTGACGAAAGAGTTACTTTAATGTAGAGATGTCTGAGCCTCAAAAAAAACGGGAAGTACTCATCCTGTTCAGGCTTGAACACAGCATGGAGATTTTTTCCATGTGGTATGTTATAGTGAAAAAAGTACTGGCTATGTTGTGTTTTGCAGTTTTGGCTGCTGCAGTTCATCTGTGTCCATGATAAAAATGAGAAGGCACACGTAGCACTGGCTGGGGTGGAGCAACTGCCTGGGGCAGATACCGCTCCAAAATGCAGTGTTATCATAGGTGGATTAAGATAGAGCTGCATTGCTCCAGCAGAATGCTTTTATGGGGAACAGACAAGAGCTATTGCATGTGCGATGGGCAGATTTTCCACAGTTGCAAATTCACAGACAATTTGGGGAAGAGAAGTTGCATTCTAGATCTGTGCAGAATCATGCGGCTGTGGAAAACGGTGAGAGGCAGAACCTTCCCGCCTGTCTTTCCTCTCGGCTGTAATGGCTGCTTTGTGCAGAGCTAGTCCCCAGCTCTCTTGTGCACTGCTGAGGTGCAGAAATTATTGATCACCTTGTTTTACTGCACAGGTTTTAAAAAGTGCATTTCTTTTGCTGCCTTACCCTTGTAGGGGAAGGGAGAGGTGGCAGGCAGGGAGAAAAAGCAGGTGTGTGGGCACAAAACTGCTCTGCTAATGTTAATACTGTTTTCAGCATTGTCGAGCTGAGGTGTCTAGGCAGGTTGGAATAGGCCACCTTCATCACTGCCATATGCTTCATGAGGATGTTTGTCTTCTGGATTAGTTTAGGCTTAGATATTGCTTAGTGTGTAGAGCTGTCATTTTTAGTTGTACTGAGTGTTTATTGTACCAGTGACCTAAAGTTTTCCTTTAGTGTTGTTTTTGCAATGCTACCCGTCAGGTTAAGAGAAAATAATGTCCCCGCTTGAATTTTTAGAGAAAGTTCAACAAGCAAATTGTTAATGTTTAACCTCAGAGACAACAGTAAAACTTATTCTCAGAACTGTAAAAAATGTGAGTTTCATTTTTTTTACTTGTTAAAAAAAAACCACCAACAAAAAAACCCAACAAAGAACAAACAACAAAACCACCCCTACCCCCAATTCACCAAAACCTAAGCAGGAAGAGTATAGTAGAAGCCCTTTTTAAAAAGAAACAAAAGAGCAAACTCACAAGCATATGGTAGTATTTTTATTCTATACATTTTTTGCTTAGAATACCATATACTGTGTAGTCTATAAGCAGCAAATGATGTATTCATCAATGTATGAACAGCTCCTTCATGGCACAGTAGTGTTTAGCAGTTGGTGTATGTATGTGAGGTATGTGAGAGAGCATGAGTGCATGTGCCTCTTCCCTGGGCTGAGTTATGGGCATTACAGTTTGAAATATGGGTATCTGCTAGCATCTGAAATTGAAAGGAATTATTAAAATGTATAGCAGTAAAGGGATATTTACATCTTTGGAGAGTTGTAGACATATGGTAAGAAATTGCTTTCAGTTTTCTTGTGTTTGTTACATTGTGCTTAAAAAGATATTATCGAGATAATTCATCTTTGCAAGCACAGCTTAGAAACTCTCCCTCATAACTGGTCTGCAGCTATTTCTCAAGAATCCTCTCCCCCCGGTAGGCTGTTTTGGAAAAATCATCCTAATTTGAAGACAGGGAATATGCTGGCAGTTTAGAAGTGCTTTGGTGAAATGCTTCTCTCTTTTTCCCTGTCCCCACAGCCCTCGGCAGAACAAGTTGTTCTAGTAAAAGTTGTTTTCCTGGTGCCAGTAAGGCTGTGGTTCTGCTGAGAACAGGCTGTCAGTCTGGGGACCTATTTCTTCATACCTTTGCTAAAATAACATGTGCTAACAGAAAGATAGCATGGGCTAGCTGTGCTGCGGAGCAGGGAGGTTTGCTCGGTTTTTTTGAAGACTCTCTTAGCATTGCCATTTACCTAGAGGCCCCCATCCGTGATAGCTACCATGTCTGTCTGTCACTGCAGCTTCCGAGGCCTTGTTTACCATGAAAAGTTTTGCTGGCATAGCTAAAAGTACAAGCAACAAATATACTGCAGAGGTGAGATAACTGTGTTGGCCAAAGCTTAGTGTAAACTCCATGATTCTGGTGAATAAGGCTGCTTTTTCTGGCTTACGGCTTCTGGGGGGATGGGTATGGGATGGTGGATGTAAGCTGTGTTGGCTAAAGAGCTCTTCTGGAGCACCGCGTCTCCCTTCTTTGCTGAGACTCTGCATCTGCAGACCCCTTGTAGTGGGATAGTCTGCTTTGTCCAGCAGTTAACTCTTAATTGATGAGAGAAAACACCCATCTCTGGGTTTGTTCAGCCTTGAGAAAAGAAGGCTTAGGGGAGACCTTATCACCATGTTCCAGTATTTAAAGGATGGCTACAAAGAAGATGGAGACTCCCTTTTTACAACGAATCACGTGGAAAAGATGACGGGTAATGGGTACGAGCTGCTCCTGGGGAGATTCCGACTGGACACAAGAGGAAAATTTTTCACAATGAGAACAATCAGCCATTGGAATAATCTCCCCAGGGAAGTGGTGGATTCCCCAACATTGGATAAGATTCGGCTGGACAGGGTGCTGGCCCATCTTGTCTAGACTGTGCTTTTCCCAAGAAAGCTTGGACCAGATGGTCCTTGAGGTCCCTTCCAGCCTGGTATTCTATGATTCTATCTCTGTCCAGTGGGACCATGATGTTTCCTGTAGTCCAGCCTGAAAGCCTCTCTTCAATTTTACTGAACTGTTACACCTGCCTTTTAATGTTTTTAAAGTGACTTCCAGAATTGTTTATCTATATAAATTTTAAAAAGCACTAAAACTCCCGTGGTTTTTAGAGATAGAAAAATGAAGATTCCTTATGCATAAATCCCTGGGTTCATAGTATGTGCCTCTTTTGGAGAAACTCATTTTTTCCATTACTAGTGCAATATAGTCTGACATGAGGAATGCACTTACTTCTCTGTTCCTGCTGGGTGTCCTTTGGCAAAAATAATTTGTACAGCTACTCTTCCTTTTTTTTTTTTTTTTTAAACCTTTCCCTTGCATTTTCAGTGTATGAGTGAGGTAATTGCATTTGGTTCTGGTACTTGTTTTGGGCGGGAAATGGGAGAATGGAGAGCAGTCACTAGAAATAACGTGATGATACTTGAGACTTTGTACCACGTTGTACCACGTTGTCTCGTGTGATTCTTGTGCTAAACGGTGATTACTGCCTGGGTTAGCAGATGAGAAATAAAACTCATTGCCCTTCTCGGAGAAGGCCTGCCTTCAACAGCACGATACCCGGTTGTGGTTGGTCTGTTTGCCATTTTCTCACTTGTGCCTCTCTTTAGTGTTTGCTACCAGAAAGCCCAAGCCCACTTGTAAACTTTTCAGTCGCAGCCTGGCTTGCAGTTAATTCTCGGTCTGTGCTGCAGGGTGATCTTGGCTAATGGGCACCCAGATTTGAGGTGCATCCCAGTCTGGAGAGGGAGCTTCACTGTAGGATGCTTTCCCCGTGGTTGTCTCTTGTGCAGGCTGATAGGAAACTTACGGCAGTACTCGAAGCAGTGCTTCTTCCTTCAAAAATAGTTGTCTAGTTTTAAAGCTTTAAGAATGTAAGTTCAGAAGCATGTGGAATTTACGTGTTTTTTTCCCTGTGTCTGTGAGTATGTTTTTTGCACATTCATTTTTGAAAGCTCATGATTTTCAACTTGTTTAGATGTTCTGTGTCTCAGAAATATTTAAATATGTGAAGTTTTGGGTTTGATTTTGGGTTTCTGATTTAACACATGATATTCTATGACTTTCATTCTGGAAACAAGATGAACGAGTCTCTTAATATTTAAAGAGAATGCGATCACTTTGCCAAGGTTTTGGAACTCTGTTAACGATCTTTATTTGTTTGCAAACCCTTATCTATTTTCCATGGGCTGGCTTCAGCAAACTAGTAATAGGCTTTTTTTGCTTAGCTAGTGTTTGTGACCCTCCTAAGAGGAAATGCCTGGTTCTGTGTAATGGACTACAGGAATAAAAAACCTACTAGTCTAGAGCTTAAGAAGATTCTGTGTAACTGCCCAAATTGGGGAGAGACAGAATGATAGGTAGAATTGTGTTCTGTTCTTTAAGAAAGTCTAATCTGCTTTTAGGAACACCATAATAATGAGATGGGGGATTTTTCCCACTGCGTTCTGCATGAAAAGCAGTTGACTCATACACTGAGGCATTAAAAATAACAGACCAAAGAAACTTCCTAAATTGGCTAACTTGGAAAAATTCAGTAACTCAGTGCTTCACCTTTGAAAAAAGACTTTTGGTCATTTAGTGAATTAAGTGCCACAAAGCTTTCCCTTGCAGTTCTCTATTTATTTGTAACAAAAATGGTATCAGTACTCCCAGCCTTTTCTGTTAAAAGCATATGCTGATAAAGGAGTACTTGTATGGCTTTTGTTCTTCTAGGTATAGGGAATTTTTAATGTCACAAACTATCGGGATAAAACTGATACGATATATGAAGGAGCTGGCAGAAATTCTTCCCTGCCGGGAAAACCCAGAGTTGGTAAGTTAGATGGTACAATGTAATCAAGAAGTAGCAAGTAAGAAAGCTGAAAGAGAACATGGTTGAGAGTAATAATGCTGTAAAGATGTGCCATCTGGCTGTAACAGATGTTAGAGTATTTTTTCCGTAAGTCAGCTATGGAAAAAACCCTTATTTTTAGCATATCATTCAGCAAGTTTCTTTTGGGGGAAAAAAGCACTTTACTTTCTAGATTTTCTTAGCAGGATACCAATGTTTGTATTGAGCAGTTTTATAGCTTATTAGGGAACCATTAATAACAACAGCTGAAGGGAAAGCTAATGGCTTAAATTCATCTCTCACAAAAACGAGTATCTCTGAGTACAAAGGTGTGCTTAAGGTTTGGTTGTGAATAGCTATACATTTTATCTACAGACTGCAGCCTTTTGTGCAAGAATAAACCACTCTGGAAACTCATTTTTTATCAGAGACTTTCTATGCACATACATGGAATTGTGCCTACAAGGCAGCCTAGCCAGTTTGGGATGAAGAATTTAACTCGGGAAAGGAGAAAATGTTAACAGCTTTTTTCAGCAAAGCCTAGACTTTCCCTCTGAAGATGCCCTTAACTTTTTGTTGATGTTGTTCCCTCTTCCTTCCAGACCAGCTTCAAACTCTTGGTGGGTAAATGGGATGATCTCGACCTTGGTTCCAAGCAAGCCAAAATGAGACAGCCCCAAACAGGAATTTCTGTACTTATCCTGACATGTTGCTGAGCGTAGCATAGTGCTGTCGCTCGGTGCTGCGGTGCACGGACAGCGCAACTCCGCACAAGTAGGACCACAGCGGATTAAAGTGGATGGATGAAATTGTCAGTCTGCAGAAATGATAACATTAAAACTTGGCTCCCAAGCTGGTTCTTCCATAACTTAAATATGTGAATCAGTCTGGTTCCTAATGATTTGGAAAGTGTGTTTTCTTTCCAAGTCAGTTAAATAAACTGAACAAACTGACCTACAGTAGATAGGTTTCTCTCATTACGCATCCCTTTTTCATACATCTTTGGAGGGACAGACTACATTTACGTGCAGGAAGCCTATTGCTGTTCCTTTCTCTTACAATGTAGACAGCTGATGTAGTCTAGCACTGCATTTCACAGCCAGAACCTCCTTTCTGTAATTCTTAAATAAATGAAAACAATTTGTAATTATAACATAATCTGATAATTGCAACCAAAAGCTTCTCAAGCTCTGTTTTGGCAGCTGTATTGGTGTGTGTTGATGTTGTTTTGCTATTTGAACAACTTGTGAGAGAATTTATCATGAAAACTTAGGAACTGTGCTATTTAAAAACAAAACAAAACACCTCAAAACAAAGAAAAAGAAAATCACACATGCAAAAAAAGCCCATCCTGTAATACTTATAAAGCCGGATGTGATCTGGATTAATTTTTAAACCTAATGAACATTTAGTTGACATTCCATCCTTTGGGCTGAACCTTGTGGCCAAATACAGTTGTTTCAGTCCTTACCCTAAGAACTGACTCGGTATCTGTGCTGTACTTAATTATAAAGAGACATGTATGGAGCGTGCAGTGTCTCAGTCAAGGTCTTGCATTCAGTACCGTTTCCACTCAGCTCCCTTAAGAGTGCTTATGCCTGTAGCTTTCTGATTTGGCAGTAATCATTTGTGCTAGCCAAAACAGTGGGGAGAGGGAGAAAAAGTCCTTCTTTCAGCTATAGAAAAGAAAAACTCAAAAGTCATGTTTAAAAATATTCCCCCCTTGAAACAGTCTGATAGAAATGCCGTATAAAAGAAGGTATTGTGAAGAAAACTCTCTTCTTTCTGTGTCCCAACCCTGTTTTTTGCTTTTCTTTTGACGGATTTCTCTATTAGCCGTCCTTTCATTTTTTCCTACGGTCCATTGCTTTCTGGCTATTAATTTGGTGGGCGAGGGGTGTCATGCATGGGGCAGATGAAAAAGTATGCAACTTATGGACAGGGGAAATATTGGGAAAATTGCTTCTTTACTTCTCTGTTCCTCTGTACATTGATTGAATATCAAGTTAATGGTTTCCTTTTAAAAAATTGTTTCCTTGAAAATGAGCCATCCTCCTCCCTCTAAGCCTAATGACGGAAATGTATAGATGATATTGATATACGCTATGTTTACTTGAGTGCAACAACTTTAAAGACCGTTTATGTACAGTTATCTGCCAAGCAAATAATGATTTGGTTTTGTTTGTTCAATATTTCTTTCTTTCCCCTAGAAAAGTCCCTGAGCACAGAAGAACCAGAGTGTGAGGGCTGAAAAACCAGTAGCAGTCACTGGGCTTAATATGATGCATTTAAAAGGCCTTTAATTAAGTCATGCAGTTTTCTTAGAAAGTCCTTGAACTATTTTTTCACCCCTTCCTCTTCTCTTTCCCTTTGGTGATAAAGTGCAAATAAGATGGAGAGCAAGTGAGGTGCAGGCACTGACTAGATACAGGTCTTGGATCCTGCTGATGTGCAGCGAAGTCTCAGTGGAAAGTAGGAAACCAGAGAAGGGTTGAAGTGGTTTGTGTGAGTTCAGCCTGCCAAGGGTGTGCTGGAAGCTGAGGCAGCGGCGAGAGGCGACGCGCCAGGGCTCAGCAGGGTGTACGTGCAAGGTGTTGTTACAGCTGCTGCTCTGAATTTCATGGGTTCCTCTGGGTTTTTCTGCGTCGGTCTCATTCGGGGCCAAATCATAGCCTTCAGCATGTATGCTCGGTTCCAGCTGATCTATTCCCTCCACATCTTTTGAGAGGCTTGAACCGTGTATTATAAGGCAATGAACTTCTTTGGTGAAAGGAGGAATTTAGACAAGTTTTCTAGTTTCCCGTGGCTTTAAGCTTTCAAGTCCAATTCAAGAAAGTGTTCCTGTTAAAGAGCTGTGCTCGAGCTTGTGCTCAAAATGAATTCTTGACCTGGAGAACCTTTACACGGAGGATGGTTTTTGCATGTGAATGTGTATAAGCAGGTGCTCAAAATGGGTTCCTGATTCACAGCTTGAAACTGAGGAATGACTTCTACATGTGTGCATGACAGAGAGAAAAAGAGATGTGGGAGAGGGGAGGGATATTAACCTTACCATTTCCTTTGTTCTTTCTCCGTTGTGTGTATTGCTACAAGCATCATATTTCTAAGCAGGGCTGTGTTAAGTGAAAAAATGTGGGGCTAAGGCACAATATGCTGGCTGGGAAGGGTTCTAAGAGTTGTTCTGAGGACGGATAAAAGGAAAGTTTCGGTTGGAATAGGAAAATGCAGAAATAGTGACTCTCTCTGTTCTTTCCTTCCTCCCGTTTTTCAAGTGGCTTCCAGAAGTACTTGTGCGTAACAAGTTTGTTGTGCAAAATGTCTACTCTTTTGTGGTTGCATGTTTAGTAGCTGTGACAACTAAGCAATTGAGTAAGGTGGAAAAGATACAGAGTGTATTAGAAAGTGTGTGCTGAGATTTTAGGGAGATTAAGTTATCCTGTGGTTTAAAAAAAAGAAGTTACTCCCAATCCCCATGATCGGCTTGTGTTTTGAAAATACCTAGCTTTCTACTTGGGTGGTTGTTACTTGGGTTATTTGGGGTGTTAGCTGGTGTTGGAGTTGTTATTCATCGTGTTGGTGGATGCTTCATTAATGAATCTCTGGGACAGAGACTACAGAGAGATGAAGCAATCCAGAGGAAGCGCGTCCCTGCGATGACGCAGGAAGCTGGCTGGTTGGAAGCAGGTTGTTCAAGAGGCTTACCAGGCTTGACACTGGATGTAGCTCTAGACAGACGGAGTCACGGGGTGAGGGAAAATGCAGCAGCCTACACAGAAGAATTTAAAACCTTCTTCAGAAGTTTGACGCAATGGTTACGTAGGGCATCTGCTCGGTCCCTCAGAGAGCAAAGTGCAGACCTCCTGCCTTGTGCTCAGGGGGATGAATAAGTGTCGTTGGGAACATGTGTGGGAGGGCAGGGGATGAGGAACCCCAGGGAGAGGCGGTGCTGATTCATTCTCCTTCCAAACCGTCTGTTGCCACCGTGGCATTGAGGACAGGGACTCTAAGAGGCTGTTGATTGTTACCATGAAAATACTCGTAAGGGCAGAGGCTCTGATGGGTTTTATCAAAGAAGGCAGTGTATCCTTGGAAGACGTCCTGAGTCACCGCTGAGTGAACAAAATGCTGCATATTCCTGGTGAAACTCCTTCTGTGTATTCCTGCAGTGCTTTGGTGTAGTTTTCCAGCCTTGGTTGCAAGCTTGGCATGAAATCACCACCATTATTGTCTGGGCAGACGTAACTTCCTGCGAGAGTGGTAGTTTCCCCAGACAAAAGGACAGCCAGTTGAGAACAGTCTTGCAAAAATACCAATCCCTTAGAAGGTTAAAACTGAAAACAAAATGATACAGAATCTGGAAGCTAGAAGAATAGAAAAGTTGCTGTGATGTGACTGTATGTTCTCATAGCTGAGACAGGCATATTTTTAAAACGACTAAAGTTGAGCTTCCTCTCTAATTTCCATTTGCAGGAGTTGCACTAACATCTGTTCGCTCCATGTCCTTCCTGCAAGGTCTGAGGAAGCGCATCTTCCTCATTCGTCACAGACTTTTTACTTTGCAAGGGCTTCACTGTTACTGACTGTTTCTAAGGACTGAAACTTTGTGCACATGACGAACGGGGGGCTTTCACCAGTAACCTCCAGTTCTCACAGGCTTAAAATGGATCAGGCAGAGGGCAAGGACTTGGGAAAGAGCAGCAGAGCTATGCTGCAGAAAAAGAAGGAAAGAGGGAAAACTAAATAACAAACTGTAAAATGGGTGATGAGGGGAACCACCCACAGAAACGGAAAACATATTTCATAGTTCAGTTTTCTTGGTGGTAAATGTATTGACTGAGGCTGCACGAATGCTGGAGATGTCAGATACTTGAATTCCCGAGCCCCACGCGCGTACTGAAATGTAAGGGACAGGAGTGGTCACTTTTTACAGAAGTAAAGCTTCCTTGACATTTCTTTGCTCTTAGAGCAACGATGCTGTGTTTACAGAGGAACTCATCCCACACATAGGTGTCTAGCCAGTGACTCTTCCCCAGTTTCACCCAAACTCCTGGCAGACAGTCAACACCTCCACTGCTTGCTCCACATTGGCCCATCTGTAGTCGTGCTACCTGTCCTTTCCCTGGTTTTGGGACTCCGCATGAGAGAGGGTGTCTCTGTCGACCCCATGAGCACTGCCTGCCCTTCCTGGGCTGCTTCACAGGGGCTCTGCCTGACAGGCGTCTGCTCATGAGACTCCTGCATTTGCATTATGTTTGTTGCTCAATTGTTTAACAAAGTGCTTTTAATGGAAACGTAAAACCGGATAGAAATACAAAGCCTAATGGAATAATCTCTTAATTGCAGTGCTGTAAATGACTATTCAGCACATGATTACTGTACTTGCAGGGGGGCCAGTGGGGAGGAAAGAATATTGAATGAAAGACGCTTAAACACTTCAGCTGCTAAGAACGATGATTTATTGCCAATCTGAGCATCAGGCTAAGCAGGGCAAATAAACTGACAATAGTAAGTGCTTTTGGAGGTAGAAATTGCCTCATTCAGGGTATTCACTATGTGGGACATGTAAATTCTACCAGGATAAATGCACAAAGAGCGATTAATTAATCGTGGCGAGATATTCGTGCATGCACTGTCCTTAGGTGACCCAGAAAAAGTATTAATCAGCACATTGCCCAATTATTGGCAGATAACTCCTGGTATGTAGGAGTTTGCCATTTCAGCTAGAAAATGCATTGTCCCTCTGCCTCCCTGTAAAAATCATGGGTTTTGCTGTGTTACATGGTTCACAAAAAATACCTCATGTTTTTAAGCAGCAAGGGAGATGTGCTCCAAGGGGTATTGACATTATCATTTTTTGGTATTGCTGCAAGCCTTTCAAGACACATTAGTCCTTACAGAAGCTGTGTCCGTCTTTTAGATACCTCGCCTAGGTTAGGCAGCAGCAGGTAAAAAAAGATTAGCTTGGTATTGAGCTGGCAGTTGATTTGGTGTACAGCTGTGTACTCTCCAGAACAGAGCATAGTTATCAGTGAATAAGTGCTCCAAGAGCACATGCTGCTCAGGGAGGCAAGGTAAGTATTTTCGAAGTGGCCTTGCTGGTTCCCACCAGCACTCCCCTTTCCCACAATTTACTGCGTAGTTTCCCCATGCTGCCTAAGAACAAGGATGTCTGACTTCACCTAGCTTGCAGGAGCCCCTCTGTTGCTCAAGCCTTTCTTTGCATGTTTGGGACACCCACGTGCCTGTTGGACTCTCTCTTTCTCTCTCTGGTGCACGCAGATGCGGACCAAGCGCCATGCCTGCACCAAGCAAGTCGGAGAGGTTTCCAGTGTTTGCAGTGGGTCTTGGCGCTGTCAAATCCACGCTGTTGTCCTGTGGGAACCAGAGCTAGCTGTTACTTTTGATCTGAGCCAGAGTGTGATGTTCCCACTGCCTGCACGCAAGTGTTGCTAACGATGGTAAAGCCGAGCAGTTTGCTGTTTCTCATCGGCTTCCAATACCCAGAGAAAGATAGGAACTTGTCAAATAGAGTTGCAGATGATGTGAGAAAATGATCTTTTTCCTTTTTTAAATTGGAAAATTACAAAGATGTTGACTAAACGTGTTCAGAATTGAAGGGGAAAAGTATTTGTAGTGTTTTTTATTATTATTCTCTTAAAGGAGTAGCTTTTTGTAGTTGCTAAAAGTAATAGCTTGTGTAAAATGAACTGCATGTAAATATTTTTTAAAAGCAGGAAAAAGGAAAGATAGGATACTTCAGAGTGTATTTTGGAGCGGCATATGCTTTGCAATGTGCATTAGGCATGCATCGGTACCTGCCTAATGCACCCTGTCATGGGTTATTGCTCTTGCATAGTTTGAACGCTTTCCAAGTCCTTTTGAATGACAATGAGATGCTTTGTTATATAGACATCAGGCTAATGATTCAAATGTAGTTTGAAACTCCAGCATAGAGAGGTACTCAGATATGGAGCATGTGTGCTTCTTAATAAAATTGAACAACAGTTACAAACCATAGGAAAATTAGCAGGTGCTTGTGTGTGTAGATGGAAAAATTAGGAAATACTTCTGGAATAATTATAGTCTGGCAGAGACTGCAGGAAAGATTTTTAAGCAGGCTTTTCAGCATATAAACAGATCTTTTCTACAAACATTGCTAATCTCTTTCTGTTCCTACTTAGTCCTTGCTATGCAGATAAGACTTGTCCAACCTGTTACTCGGTACATGCTGTTATGTAGTGGAAAACTCAAAAGAATAGGAAATCTTTTCATTCATGCATGATTTCTTTGCTGCTAATTCCTGTGAAAGTATGAAAGAATTTAGGTCTTTAATATTCTTTAATTTTTTCTTAATTTCAAATTAGTTACAGTACTGTCCTGTTCTCATAGCACATTGCATCTGATTTAGTCAATTGTTTGGGAAGGATTTTACACAGAGAGTGTAAAAAATATTACAGATTTACTCATGTGCTTAATAGGTTGCAGAGGGTTAAAGATTCAGGAGGTAGAATTGCACATATCCATATTTCTGAGACAGTTTCAAATGCTCATATTTGTAGGTTTTGCTTTTGTTATGCTTCATAGCAAATTAAACCACTGATAGCATTTGATGTGTAGTTTATTCTTTAAATAACTTCAGGTTTGCAGTCATAAGAGGAACAAACGCAAAGGCTGATGTTACATTCCTTTTTACGTTTCTTTACTTTAAGCGTAGGGCTTCAGGAGTACATGTTAGCCCACAGCTGGGGTGGTAGCAGAGGGTAGAAAGGAGGACCCTTCCGAATATGCAGGAAATAGGAGGTGAAAGGCTCTTAGGCTCTGCAGCAGTCTCGCTGTCAGCAAACTGTCTGACAGCATTTAGGAAAGGCTGGGTGAAATCAGGTCTTTGGAAAACACAGGGGTTTTTTGGAAATGTTTAAGGGAACAGGCTTACACGCTTTACAATGGTACGGACAGCTCTGTTGCCTCAAGAGGAGAATTGACAAAAGATAAGCTGTGATGTATGTGCATGTATTTGTGTGGCATGCGAAGCAAGATGAAGTAATGCTGAAACTGCTGCTCCACCCGCATGACATGGTGTGGGGAGCGTGCAGGGGCTCTTTGTGGAGAAATGGTGCTGAAGTTGAGCTGCGTGTGAAATGAGGATGTCATGCACTGTGTGGCAATAGATGTATGATGTGGCACCTGTGGACCGCATGGCAATGTGGCTGATGGACTTATGAGCTGCTTGGCGGAGCATAGAGAAGGTCAGCTGACAGCAGGCTCCTATGGAAAACCAGTGATGTATTCACTCAGCTGGATGTACAGGGATGTTAGCTATGTGAGGAGGAGTATTATGTGAGAAGAGATTTAAAATGCAGACACGTGAAGCAGCTGCTCACTAAACATTTCAGTTTCTTTTTTACTAACTATGTATCTTGTTAAAATTCTTCTTTGGTGTAGTGGAGAACAATAATGTGGTTTTTTTAATAGCATTTACGAAGCCAGTTCTATAAAATCAGTGAACAAAAGGCACGTCTGCTTGAATAATTTTAATGTAGTCTTAAAGTAGAAAATTTATTGCATTTGACTTCTTGCACCTGCAGTAAGCATTTATGTATACTCGAAGAACTGAGGTAGAAAAATAGATTAAGACTTGAATCCTTGATTTAACTTGCAAAATGATTTCACATGGCAAATTAAACTTTGGGTTTTTTTCTGAAATGTAATAGCTGATATCATCTAGATTTTATTTTTTTTTACTTTGCTGTAACCTACATTTTTCTGAAGACCTTTTAACTGAGATAGTTCTTTGAAAGGCTTATCATTTTTATGAGGACCCTGGGGAAACAGTAACTGGTTGGGGGGGGACCACTGGGCTTTGTTTTACTGAGTACTTCTGTGCTAGGTCGGGAATAAAATGTTTGGACAGTTGGTGTAAATAAACAGTAGGTCTAAACAATCATGGTTTCATTTCCTATAATCAGTAAGATGGAAATATGTGTGTGAATCAAAATCTTGTAATTGTGTGAATAGGTCTGGGAAATTAATATTAATGGCAAAAACTTTTTCTCTTGATCCTTTACTTGATTATTTGGCTCTTTCTCAACCAGTACTAGTTTGCAACAGCCTTTTTACCTAATCTCTCAGATTTCCAAGATTTGCCAGTACAAGACATTCTTTTGGAGCCTATTTTAAAGAAATACACACATGAATTTCATTTTTACATTCCATTTTTTGTAGATTGCTGCTGTGAATGCACGATTCTCTTGCTGCGTTTAAACCTAGTACCAATAAATTGATTGTACTGGACAACAATAACAACAAAAAAGATATTTCAAGGCTAAACAGGTAGGATGGGTCTTATATAGGGTAGAATGGAGGTTTTACCCTGTGCGTTTTCCCAGGCAAACCTGGAACAGTTCATCCAAGGTGCTGGATTTCTGCTGCTGAGAGGAGGAATTCAGAGGCAGATGGGTACGGTGGGGGATGTCATGCAGCACTTCACTGAAGAAAGCCTTCAGACTGATTGGGCAGCAGCTGATAACCACTTCTGTCTATTCAAGTATGCCTTATCAGCATTAGAAACAGTGATATTTTGCTAGCGGTGGGTGAGTTGATAAAACATCACAGTTATGGCCTCTGCGTTTCCACTGGGGAACACCTTCTCGCTGTGCCGGGCAGTTGTGCGCACATGTGCAGGCAGTGAAAGACCATCCCTGATCTGAAAGGCTTGCTGCTTACCACATAGTAGTTACCCTGTTCCTGTGCTCATATAACTGACTTAAAGAGCCGTAACAGAAAGATTTGGCATGGAGATAACAGCTGAAGCGGTGCACTGAAGTGCAGAGTGCTAGAGGATCCAGCCGGGCTTAACAAAACTTGAGTTTTGGCACTTTTCCACCAATTTAACTTCAGTCACATCATTTTCCTGAGCTGGGGTTTGTCAGCTAACACTTGAGTTAGATTTATTGATGTGTCTCAGGCTGACTTAAACAACTGGGAGAAGTACACAATTGTTTTTATTATGAGTGGCATGTAGATAATCAAGAGGGAGAAACATTGTGGGAGGGGATAACGCTACAGGGCAGTCCATTCGTGAGCGGTGAGAGTTGTTCTGGGTGCTGAAATCCTGGTGAGCTGGGTCTCTGATGGGTGTATTCACCTTAATTTTTCTTGCTGCCCTCATACTGTTTGAACACTGACTTATCCAAACAAATTGCCACTGTGCTGCTCTAACATGGCCACATTTGGGTGCATTTATACATTCTTAATCCATGGCAGTTGCTAAGTGCTTTACAAGTGCTTGTTTTCATCAAGGGGAAAAAAAAAAAAACACCTTGCAGCAAGCTCCTGGTGCTGCAGAGGCAGGGTAAGGTACCACTGAAACAGTTGCTTAAACAGCAGCTGACGCACGGTAGCTTGTTACCCTGCTGCCAGCATGCCTGCACTTGCCCTGTGGCAAGTTAGGAATAATACAAGGTTGCTTTTTGTTGATGGGAGACTGTATGACCGCCTTTGATTTTTAAATACATAAAAATGGGAAAAGGTCATTTCTGACAAGAAGTAGATCTTGATCTTGTGTTCAGGATGGGTTTGCATGTGAAACAGCTGGTTTAAAAGCTGAACTCTGGCTACAGGAAGATTTGTCTTAACTGCAGTAAGTTTTTAACAAAATCAAGCCTGTAGATAGCACACTTAAGTAGAAGACTGGTTACTTTTTCAGAAGGCTTTATACTATGACAACAGTTCTTTTGCAACCCTGGGTTACTACGATACATCTGTGGTTACTTAAACACACACTTTCCCTAGTGAGATTTCATCCTAGGACACTTCCTTTTAAAGTTACTTTGTATTTATGTTGTATTGTAATGTTTAGACCGGGTGGAGCAAGATCAGCTCTGATCAGCCCTGGAAAGTGACTGCGCATTGCATGAATGTGTTTTTCAGCTGTCGCTATCTTCTACCTCCTTATCTGAGGAAATCAAAATAAGAGTACATCCTTAGAGGTAATTTCTCCCTTGCCCATTGACAGTTTTATTTGGCGGGTTTCTCAACATCTGGCATTCTTCTGGAAGAAGAAATCCTGGAGAAAATTCTGTGACTTACTTCTCCCTGTCTTTTTCCTCTCTTGTTTCCTTATTACTTCCTCACATCATTTTTGCATTAATTCTATAGAGGCACGCGTGACATTTGGTGAGGGCTTTGTGATAATTTTTTTTCATGTATAATATTTGGTAGAAGTTGGGCTTTGATCTGGAAATGTGTCACAGTTCTTATGTGGGAAGCTCTGCTGGCTTTAGGAAGGCAAGTAAAAATACGTTCATCTTCATGGGTGTAAGTGCTAGTAAGGTTGCTATCCTAGTGTGTGTGGCACTTGGTAGGTAAAAACACAAAAAAGAAATAGCTGGTTTTTGTGGTAAAGGTGACTCATAGGCTTTTAGGGATATCTTTCCATAGCTATTGATAATATGTTGTTCATAACTGGGGAAAGCTTGCTACTGGGGCGTAGCCTTAGATAAGATATCATTGTATGTGCATATGTAGTATTTGATCAGAAATTATCTTCTACGGACAGTATTTTAAATGCAAAATTGACTGCACCTTTTGTGTAAAAGTCCTTTTTCTGCACTAATTTTTCATAGAACTCTCCTGAAGGAAAAAAAAACGTAAATGGAATTCTTGTGTTGATTGTCATACTATGCTCTAATGAAAAAAAAAATATTGCTTTGTTTTGTGTTTGTTATCTTAGAATAATGAGCACATGTTAGAGTTTCTGTAAGAAAAAAAAAGACAATGTCAACTCAGGAAACATGCTTTTCAGGATAGGAGAAGGGACAGGAGAAGAATGGGAGGATATAAAGCCATCCACCAAGTACATGCTCCTGTGTAAACTAAACAAACCTATTTAGCGATGTCTTTTACCTGCTCGTCCACTTAACGTCAGAATCTGCCTGTTTCTGGCTGTGTCTTAGGCAATCTAGATGAATTTCTAAGCAACATAGTATATGCAAAATATGCAAAGAGTGGTGAGTTACTGCAGTAAGTCTGTGCATAGCAATTTCCAAGATGTTTAGAGCCATCAGGTATGTCAGTGAAAAAGGTTCTGTTCTGCTCACGTCAAAAGCGTTTTGTGGCCTTGAACCAACAATGTTTCCTAATTGGTTCAACTCAGCTGCCCTTAGCTTGATTCAACCAGGCAGCTCATGTCTTTTGGTCATTTGGTGGACCTGCTGGGGCTTAGAAGGAAGGTGAAATGTTGCTGATGCTTGCTCTGTCATGTAGAGGCACTTGAGATGGTGGTGTGAATGCAGATGCTCTAGGCTGTATTACGCAGCATGGCTGTTCTCATTGGAAAATAAGCTAACATGGAAGGAGTTTGCCTCAGCACAGATGAACCATCAGGAAGATGACATCCAAGGCTTGTCAGAATGGGTCTAAGCTAACGCAAGATGATTCCAAGACAAATCCAGAAGAAAGAAGAACGATAGATGAAAACTCGAATGTGATCCTGCAGTCACTGTGGTGATGGATGGTGCCTAATGAAGGCTACGCAAAGAGTCTTCTAAGAAGTCCTTTCTAAATAGCTTATGAACTTGCGTGCTGAAGCAGGTTTTGGGAGGGGAGGCAGGAAATGCTTAGAAATGGTGAGTGTGGGACCACTTGAAAGAAGACAAGTAGAATGCAGTGGGATAAGAATGTGAATTAGCTGCATGACTGCTGTGGGGGCAGCAAGAGGAACAGAGTGGCTGGCCTTTGAAATCTGGTTTTCCTGTGCTTTGACGGTAGATGTTTTCTCTCTGAGCTAAACTTCCAAGCAGACCCAAAGTTTACATTCTGGTAGAAAGGCTACACCCCATATGTTTGTTGATAGTGCCAAGGCCTTGTATTTACTTCCAGCAGCCTTTGATCTAGGAAGGCATGCTGTAAGTACCTTTGAAGGGTAAATGTCTTTTCTGTTTGTGCGATCGTTTCCTCAGGCCTTTTTGCAGACAGGTCTTGGGGTGATCGTGGGTGACTCAGAGTCCCCTCCCTGTTAGAGCAGGATCTGCTCAGCAGGGAATGCCGTTTCTCCAAACAGACCGATTCTCAGACAAAGCCAGGATGTAACACGCTGTCAGAGGGATCTGGGTGTGCATTTCTCAAAGTACCAGCTGAGCTTAACCGGATTGGTCTTGGGTCTGAGAGCGCGCTGTGGGAGCACCTCTGGAGGCACTTGGGTCTATGTGAAAATGTTTGCTCAGCTGTGCAACGGAGGAGTGCAACTGTGTTAGCGATAGGCTGAAGTCTCCCATTTTGATACAAAGAGTGAAGTTTAGAATAACTCATTCTTCGCTGTCGCCTCCGCAAAAGCTGCTCACATGTAAGCTCAGTCTTGTCACAGTTGGGTCACCACAACCAAGGCTGCTTGGTGTGCAGTTGTTAGGAGACTCTCGGAGCCTGGGGAGTAGTCCTGCACTCAGGTCCCATCCTAGGCTGCACATCTAGAGCTGCTCTATCAGTGCTGCAGCCAAGGCACCAGCAGCTTTGTCTGAATTTTTCTGTGCATACTCAATTACTGAAATAGCAGTCGAATTGCAGATCTTTACTCAGCTACCCAAAAAGACATATGTGCCTTCAGGGCTGAAAGGCAGTCGGGCCACTTACTTGGCTTGGGGAAATCCTGAGATGTGTGCCTGATGAATTAGACTGCTGTATACAGAACACCTTGTCTCTGAGAGGTGAAGTGGTCAGGATTTTTCATTGCACGTACCTGGTGATTTAAATTTTTCACATTTCCTCCTTTGCCTGCCACATCCAGATCAAACAAAGCCTTAAATTCATCATTGTTCCAACTCCTTGTCTGCTCTCCTTGTAATTACACTTCACACATCCACACCTTCTTAGAAGTCTTCCTAATATATTTGCATTTAGATGGAGAATGACAACTTTCATGTTCCCCGTGTAACTTATAATTAACACCTTCTCTGACAGCGTTCTATTAACATCAGTGTACATGGGGTGAGGTTGAAAGCTTGGGTTTCTTTAGAGACTTCATTTCCGCAGCATCACGAGTGGAGAGACTGCCTCTTGGTTTGTTCAGGTGCTTCGACTACGGCAACGTAGTTAAGTGTTGTTATTGAAGACGACTAAGTAAAGATTGCATAAACTGAAACAATTGTCACACTTTTTCCAAATTTTCTAAGTTGCTGCTGTATGCAGCTGTTAAGTGCGGCTGGCCTTCAGCATGAGCTCCTGGTTTTTGTTGGGAACATCTTTCTGCTAACACCGTCTGACTGTTTGCATGCTGTATTCTGGCCTCTGGGGGGTTCACCACTTTGGGAGAGGGTCGTTTGTTTGTGTTATATATTCACCATGAGACTTTCTTGCCTCTTGCAATCAAAAGCTTACTGCTCGTAGGGTAAATGGTGTGTCTGTGGAGACTGAGGAACTGTTGACCCGGGTATGAGAGCTCCCGTCACTGTGGAGGGGAGGAGGAATAGGATGCCCTGCTGCACAGGGGAGCACCGCAGCTTGGAGCACTCCTGTTGGAAGCATTTTCGGCTGGAGAGTACCACACCTTTTGTGAAAGTATCCAAGGCCTGTTGTCGTGGTTTAACCCGGCAGGCAGCCAAAGACCACACAGCCACTCGCTCACTCCCCCCCTCCTCTCCCCAGTGGGACGGGGAGAGAATCAGAAGAGTAAGAGTGAGCAAACTCGTGGGTTGAGATAAAGACAGTTTAATAGAACAGAAAAGCAAAGGAAAATAATAGTAATAATAATGATAAAATATACAAAATGAGTGTATCTGCTGAGCAATGCCCAAAAAACAGCAATCACTACTTCCTGGACACGCCCACCATTCATATACTGAGCATGATGTCACATGGTATGGAATACTCCGTCGGCCAGCGGGGCCAGCTGTCCCGGCTATGCTCTCTCCCGGTCTCTTGTGCACAGGAAGCTGAAAAGTCCTTGACTGGTAGGATACTTAGCAACAACTGAAAACATCAGTGTGTTATCAACATTCTTCTCATACTGAATCCAAAACACAGCACTAGGAAGAAATTTAACTCTATTCCAGCCGAAACCAGGACATCTGTCTAGTGCGATATTGCTATAATGGTTTTAATTTACAACTAAATAAAAGTTAGATTTTAAACATTTCAGTGCATGAGGGAAAATCCAAGTCAAAACTTTTCATTTGTTTGCCTTTTTTGGGTAGGCGGAGAAGAGGTTGTTACCGTCAATTATTCGCATCTTTTCACAAATCTTCTTTTTCCTCTTTTGAGCCTTCGGTGGTTTGTAGACCATAGGCTGAGAAATACTGCTCCAAAGCCTGGGGTGTGTTTTTAAGCACATAACCGTTTGAGGATTTGGGGTTTTTAGGCTCAATTCTGTGAAGGGTTTTTCATGTTTGAAGAACATCTGAGAGTTCCCAATTCCTGCCAAAGTCACTGGGCGCTGCAGGGGCTCAACTCTTCTCAGGAAATGTTCAGGCTTACTCCTGGGAACTGCTTGACGAAGAAAGACTTATTGATGCCAAAAGGAAGCAAAAACCTTTTAATGGCTGAGTAATGAATATATTTTTAAACTTGGCAACAGCAATAGGAAACGAATAAGTAAGAATTTGAACCCAAAGATCACCGTGGAAGAGGCAGAGTGAGAAGATGCTTAGTGTTACATAGGTAGAACTGATTTTTTGCTGGCAAAAGCTAACTTAGCTTCTATTTAAGCAAACTGGCATTTCCTGCTACCTGTTATAACATCCCAGCCATTCTCCACTTCAATTTTTTGGTGTAACCTAGAGGGCTGTGTATTTAAAACATAAGAAGAGGTGTATTCAGCATCATTTTTCCATGTGGTTTGAAGGAAAGCTTGCAGCAGCACTGGATTTTCTTGGAACATTATTTTTGTTCAAAAATATTTGCCAGGATGTCTCTTACAATCGTAGTGGAAGTACGGATGGGCTGTGAGGCCTTGATCTCTTGCTCAGCAGCCTAATGCTGCTATCGTACAGTCAGTAAACAGGGCTGGATAGACTTGATGAGTTGAAGGAGCTAGAGGAAGCAAAAACTTGAAAAACAAATTCCAACTCATATTTCTCCAGTGTGAAGATATGTATTTTTGGAAAGCATATACCAAAGCTGCTGGATGATGATGCAGAAAATAATTGACTAACTGTACCATCTGTTGCGCTTCTGCCATGTGTTTTCCTCTTATCATTTGTTTCTGTTCAAACTGTGTATGTTCTGTGAAATAGTGTTTGATGTGAAACAGAACTCAAAAATATCCCGCAAGTCACAACTTGACGATGTTTCCATAAAGGAAAGGAAGCAGAGGTTGGGACGAGGCATTTTTGATGCTGTTTGGTATTTACTTTAAGGTCGTCCTTTCATCTGCTTGTCTTACAGTCACTGTCAGGCAAGCTGCTTAGGTGATACAGTGTGAGAGCTGAGCACATCTGTGATGCTCGGTAACTTTCTGTGCCATGCGTTTATCCATGTTTCTTTTCAAGTTGATGGGCTGATGAATGAAACTGCATGTTTAATCTTTGTAGATGTGATCCTGGCTGTATCAATTGGTGGCGATTCTTCTATGGAGACTTTTAGAGCAGCAGAGCTGGGGCGCTGCAGTGAGGCTGTGACAGTGCATCCGTGTGATTTGTGTTTAACCTTTTTTGGGGGTGGTGTGTCTTGCCTTGAAATTAAACAAGAATATGTCTCTCAATCTTGAGAAATGTTGATCAGCAGCTTCTCATGATGAAAAAGAGTCCATTTTAATGACAAAACAGCTTCAATAAATTTGTGATTTCCTGCAGTTGTACTAAAAGGAAATGTTCTCTCTTAATGTTTTGGAGGAAGAGGTTCGGTGCGTTCAGAAGGAAGTGAGTGTCGTTTGTGTGTTTGCTTTTTAGCCTTTCTCCACCCCCTTCCCTGCTGCTGGAATAATTCCTTTTGGGAGCCAGCCACAGATCTTATTACAATTAAAACTAAAGCAGATTTTTATTTTCATTTCATTATGATTCAGAGAACGTTATGATTCAGGACAGGAGGAGAGGCAGAATTTCTTCCTGCACCAGTCTATTTTTTGAAAATGTTGTCATGGGCTGGATTGTCACATATCAGCATTTGAAACTCTGTAGTAAGGATTGTCATGTCACTGAGAGTGGCTTCAGAGCACGTTGGTATTTTTATGGTTCCTGTTACAGACCCAAGCCTGGATGATGTCGTGGGTCAGGGTATACGTTTTGCTGAACTTTCTGAACCAAATCTCTTGTTACTGGAGCCAGTGGACTACCCTTTCCACCATGGGCTGCTTTGAGCCTAGGAGTTTTTTACTGTTTCAGTGTGTAGCAAAGCATGATTTGGGTTTTTTGGGGGTGGGGGGTGATTTGTGCATGTGTTTACTTCTTGTGGAACATGTCTGAAGATGATCAAGACCGAACTAATATTTCGGGGCAGACATTCAGTCTCCTCTGCCTGTTTGAACACACGGTGTATTTGGGTTTTCCTGGTGCCATGTCAAGTGTAGCCCAGCTGCAGAGAGTGCAGCACTATTTTTAACTCTCAAATTTTGAACTGTTTCCCCCTGAAGATGGATAGGATGGGACCACGGAGTCCCCCAGCTCCCAGACTCCCATGTGCTTGGCGTGTTGGTGCTAAGCCTGGAGGTCCAGTTTCCCAAAGCATTTCCACAAATCAGTAAGGAAGAGCTTGGGGGAGGTTTTTTGAGTTCTCATTCAAGAAAATTTAAATATGAAAGCTGCTAATCTGGAGAGTTTCCTGAAGAACAGGAGCTGGGGTTCACCCTGCAACTTTGGCAATAGCGAGGTGAGGGCTCTGTCTATGCGTGTGCGAGGGACAGCTTGCTGGAGCCTGGCAGGTGGCTTTGCTGCACGGGTTTCCTCTGATGGCGCCTGGCAGGCTGCGGAGACCTCCTCTCCTCTTGGCACGGGTCCACACAGGGCCTGGCTGACTGTGGTTCTCTGATGCTTTCTGCCTGGCTTCCCAACACTGATTTTGGGGAAACTGCAGTGTTATGAGTTACAGCATGGCCAAGGTTTTCAAAAACTTTAAAAAGCATATTTACAAATACCTTAAATGGCCAGGTTAATGGTGGACAGAAACGGCGTCTCCCCAGATGTTGGGACTAGGATAATACAAGTTTATATTAAAAAAGTGGACATTTCAGTAGATAGCAGATGCTTCTGCTCTGAATTAGGAATGCCATCTAGTGCAGTACAACTTTAATTGTTTTTAAATAAAAGCCCCTTAGTATGAGATGAGGCAGCGTGCATGGAAACTTGACACCTACATGATAAAATATACTCATTAAAATGAATTTTAGCTGTTGTCTTCAGGTAGTTTAAGGGCTTGTCTGTAACTTAGAGAAGGGAGGGCTGGTGCTCCTAATTGCATGACCAAATAAGTAGCTACTCAGTGTTTATTCCCTTATCCTTCTGCTTTTAAAACTGTACCTTCTTCTGTGCACTGAAGTTGGAGGAAAACTCTGAATGAAAATTGGTTTGATCCATTTCAGAAAGGGAGGCAGAGGATGGATGGCGATCCTGAATAGCAAAACAGAAGGCAGTGACCCCTCGTCTGGCTGAATGGGTAGTCAGCTGTGCACAGCCAGCAGCGTGGGCCACTGGTCACCATGACAGCACGAAGAGGTCTGCAGTAGTAACAAGGCATGACTAACCTCGCTGAGCAGCGCCCGGTAGTACTGTACGTGTGAGAGCACCCGTGTCCGCCGGGCTGTCCCGGAGCAGGCACATTCGTTTTCTTTTAAACCTGCAGGAACTGGCATTATGGCAAAAAGGCGGAGTCCCTTCCCCTCCCCTCTGTCCCTCCTCTCTTTCTCTTCACACACTCTTTAAAAAGAATTTATTGCTGGGAAGAGAGCTTGGGGTCAAGGAAGGTTCAGGGAAAGAAAAGGCCTTTAGAAGGTATTACAGCTGCTGTTTTTGCAGCAAGCGGCATGTAAGATGTTTTACGTTCAGTGTTGGGATGCATATAGGAAAGATAGCTACTTCTCATTGTAAATATTATTGTTGCAAGAGACACAAGTTACAGTTGTTTAGGATTTTCCTTTTGTTTTAATGTAATCAGAACCTCTCAGCAAAACAGCTTGATTGCTCTGAATTTGGAAGCTTGCCAGCCTAGAAATAGAAGGATATCTGTAATCCATATGGACGTAGCACAATGTTGTAGTAGAAAACAATCTGCAGGGTCATAATATGTGGCTTGGGTTTTTTTTTTTAATTTTTTTTTTTTTATTGCTGCTGTTAGTTTTTAAACTACTTGCAAGTTATGGACTTCTCTTACTCTAAGTTGAGATCTAGTGAGACATTTACAGCAAGGCATAATGTAAAACAAGAACCCTGATCGGCCAGTGCTGACGGCAGATTTTATCCTGGGAGAACACATAAAAATAGCCTATGAGGTTTTCCCCAGTTCCCCAGTTGTCAGACTGATGTTTTGCTTGCTTCCTTTCCAGTAAATTTTTGCTAGTGCATGTATGTGCACATACATACTCTGTTTTGTCTTAATAATTAAGACTTGATGTTATTGTTAAGAGAGTTTGTGGTAAGGAGGATGAAATATATGAGTAGTAATATTGTGCTAATGCTTTGGTTTATGATTAACATTTATGAACTCAAATAAACTTTTAATATTTGAGGGTTGTTTGGTTTTTTGGGATATTATGGGGTTTTTGTTTCATTTTTGGGGGTTGGGGGGGGGTTTGTTTTTTTTTTTTCTTTTTGAAAGGTGCAGAAGCTGAACTTTGTGAGCTGATGTATAGTGTCCAAATGATGACTTCCCTTCATTTTGCCAGAGGTTTGCTCATGTGTGCCCAAGGTCAGGTCTGTTTTGCATGACTGAAGAATGCACTCTCATTGCCCAACACGCAGTCCGTTGAAACCGATAAGAATTTTTTTGCCTATTTCAGTGGGCTTTGGCTCACTGCTCTGCGAGTTGAAACATCTGAACAAAACACAAAACCTCTAGGTCAGAATTTCCACTTGTTTGTTTCACAGCAGAGTCTCACTGTGGAGTGATTCAACCTCTCGATGCTCTTCCAGCCAGGGAAGAAAGTTGATCTACATTATCTCCGTGTTAATAAATCTTATGCGAAGAGGAGCAAATTTTAGATTACTGCTGAAAGCTAGATAAGGAGGGGGTAGTGAAGTCATTACAGGACAGGATGCTTGACTCTAGTAGCGTGAGGGGGCTGTTACTCAAAGTCCTCAGTGCTTTATTGGAATGGCCACTACTACAGTAGTGCACCTTAAAAGATCTCAAGTATTCAAATACTATTGCATGTGCCTTGCTAAATAATAATGCAGATTATAAAGGGATGTGGCATGCTCTAGTAGTGACGTTAGAGTTTTTGAAAGGCAACTGAGGTTGTTAGGGAGTTTGGGAATGGGTCTGTTAGAAGAGAAGTTAACTCTTTCAATTTTGACAGTGTTCCCCAAGAGACTTGTGTTCAACCTCGTGGCTTTTATGTCTTTCTCTATCCCCTCTGAAAGAGGCAAACAATCTCTTACCTAGGAAGATAAAATGAGATTGGCTTATTTTAAAACAATCTGTTTTAAAAAGAGGTGGATTGGCTGTGGCTTTTGTCATTATGTATTGTGTAGATGAGCATTTTAAATTGTTTTCATTTTTTATCATCTTGGGCTTCAGCAGAGAGCTATGCCAGCTCAACAGCTTGTCTCCAGGAGGCCTGGTTCTGAAATGTGCTGCAACAATCTGCAAATTGCAGTAGCAAAATCTATTTTGGGGAAAGCTAGCACAGTATCTGTGTGTGCTGTGTACTCCAGCCAACACCATAAGGAATTTAATAAGTAATAGGGAGAAAACAAAGAAAACCGAGTATGTATAGTTAATGTTGCAGTTGTATTAAAAAGTTCTGTATAGATCTAAGTGCTTGGCATTCATGGTGTGGATCAAGACAGAAACAGTAACAGGGAGGGCTGAGATGTCGGCAGTGTTGTGCAGACCAAAATGTGTATGTGTATCAAAAGACACAAAGCAGGAGAAGGAGCTCTGCTCCCTTTAACACAGTTGTCACACTTGTAAAAAGTAGATCCCCTTTGTGTCTTTTAATTTCCTGTATGTCCCTCTGTCTATCGAATGATGAAAATTATGGCTGAAGAACTGACAGGGAAAAACATGACTGGGAAAACAGCTGATACTCAAGGAGGAGGAGTTAAAACTAACTTAAAATTGTCCTTTTGTACCTTCAGCATTGTACTGAATAATATCATTAGGCTCAAAAACATACTTGGTGGTAGCTTCAAAAGGAAAAAGTCAAGGTGGGTGGGGGAGAACTGGAGCTGAGCACCTGGTTGCAGTAAGAGTCTTGATTAGTCCGAACACATGAGAAGAGCTCCTTGCAAGAGACTTGTATAATTTCTTAAGGGAAGAATACTGACTGCAGGGCAAAGAGGCTGGGAAATCATAGAATCATTAAGGTTGGAAAAGACCTCTAAGATCATCCAGTCCAACCATCAACCCAACACCACCATGCCCACTAAACCATATCCCTAAGTGCCACATCTACATGTCTTTTAAATACTTCCAGGGATGATGACTCAGCCACTTCCCTGGGCAGCCTGTTCAAATCTTTAACCACTCTTTTAGTAAAGAAATTTTTCCTAATGTTCAATCTAAACCTCCCTTGGTGCAACTTGAAGCCATTTTCTCTCGTCCTATCGCTAGTCATTTGGGAGAAGAGACCAACACCCACCTCACTGCAACCTCCTTCCAGGTGATTGTAGAGAGCAATAAGGTCTCCCCTCAGCCTCCTCTTCTCCAGACTAAACAACCCCAGTTCCCTCAGCCGCTCCTCAGAAGACTTGTGCTCCAGGCCCTTCACCAGCTTCGTTGCCCTTCTCTGGACACGCTCCAGCACCTCCATGTCCTTCTTGTAGTGAGGGGCCCAAAACTGAACACAGTATTCGAAGTGCGGCCTCATCAGTGCCGAGTACAGGGGCACGATCACCTCCCTGCTCCTGCTGGCCACACTATTTCTGATACAGACCAGGATGCCATTGGCCTTCTTGGCCACCTGGGCACACTGCCGGCTCATGTTCAGCCGGCTGTCAACCAGCACCCCCAGGTCCTTTTCCTCTGGGCAGCTTTCCAGCCACTCTTCCCCAAGCCTGTAGCGTTGCATGGGGTTGTTTTGGCCAAAGTGCAGGACCTGGCACTTGGCCTTGTTGAACCTCACACAACTGGCCTCGGCCCATCGATCCAGCCTGTCCAGGTCCCTCTGCAGAGCCTTCCTACCCTCCAGCAGATCAACGCTCCCGCCCAACTTGGTGTCGTCTGCAAACTTACTGAGGGAGCACTCGATCCCCTCATCCAGATCATTGATAAAGACATTAAACAAGACCGACCCCAAAACTGAGCCCTGGGGAACACCGCACCTGACCGGCCGCCAACTGGATTTAACTCCGTTCACCACAACTCTCTGGGCTCGGCCGTCCAGCCAGTTTTTTACCCAGCGAAGAGTGTACCTGTCTAAGCCATGAGCCGCCAGCTTCTCTAGGAGAATGCTGTGGGAGACAGTGTCAAAGGCTTTGCTGAAGTCCAGGTAGACCATATCCACAGCCTTTCCCTCATCCACTAGGCGGGTCACCTGGTCATAGAAGGAGATCAGGTTGGTCAAGCAGGACCTGCCTTCCATGAACCCGTGCTGGCTGGGCCTGATCCCCTGGTTGTCCTGCACGTGTCTTGTGAACACCCTCAAGATGAACTGCTCCATAGTCTTCCCCAGCACCGAGGTCAGGCTGACCGGCCTGTAGTTCCCCAGATCCTCCTTCCGGTCCTTTTTGTAGATGGGCATCACATTGGCGAGCCTCCAGTCATCCGGGACCTCCCCTGTTAACCAGGACTGCTGACAAATGATGGAGAGTGGCTTGGCAAGCTCCTCCGCCAGCTCCCTCAGTACCCTCGGGTGGATCCCATCCGGCCCCATAGACTTGTGAGCATCCAGGTGTCGTAGCAGGTCGTTAACTGCTTCCTCTTGGATTATGGGGGGTTTATCCTGCTCACCGTCCCTGTCTTCCAGCTCAGGGGGCTGAGTACCCTGAGGATAACTGGTCTGACTATTGAAGGCTGAGGCAAAGAAGGCATTAAGTACCTCAGCCTTTTCCTCATCCTTGGTGGCAATGTTCCCCCCCTGCATCCAATAAAGGATGGAGATTCTCCTTGGCTCTCTTTTTGTCGTTAATATATTTGTAAAAACATTTTTTGTTATCTCTTATGACCTAATGTCATCTCTGCATGACCTAACGAGATCCCTGTACTCTTCTTGAGTTGCCTGCCCCTTCCTCCACAAGTGATAAACTCTCCTTTTTTTCCTGAGTCCCAGCCAGAGCTCCCCGTTCAGCCAGGCCGGTCGTCTTCCCCGCCCGTCTTCTTGCGGCACATGGGGACAGCCCGCTCCCATGCCTTTAAGACTTCCTTCTTGAAGAACGTCCAGCCTTCCTGGACCCCTTTGCCCTTCAGGACTGTCTCCCAAGGAACTCTCTCAACCAATGTCCTGAACAGCCCAAAGTCTGCCCTCCGGAAATCCATGGTAGTGGTTTTGCTGACCCCCCTCCAAGAATCAAGAATTCTTTCATTTCATGGTCGCTGAGCCCAAGACGGCCTCCGACCACCACATCTCCCACCAGTCCTTCTCTGTTTGTAAACAGCAGGTCAAGCGAGGCACCTCCCCTGGTGGGCTCGCTTACCGGCTGTGCCAGGAAGTTATCCTCCACACAGGAACCTCCTCGACTGTTTCCTCTCTGCCATGTTGTATTTCCAGCAGACGTCCGGTAAGTTGAAGTCCCCCACGAGAACAAGGGCTAGTGACTGTGAGACTTTTGCCAGCCGCTTGTAGAATGCTTCATCTGCCTCTTCATCCTGGCTAGGTGGTCTATAACAGACTCCCAGCGGGATATCTGCCTTGTTGGCCTTCCCCCTCATCCTTACCCACAAGCACTCGACCTCATCATCACAATCATTGAGCTCTATACAACGGAAACACTCCCTGTCCCTTCTGAAGAGCTTATAGCCATCCATTGCAGCACTTCAGTCATGAGACTCATCCCACCATGTTTCCGTGATGGCGACTAAGTCATAGCTATCCCGCTGCGCAATGGCTTCCAGCTCCTCCTGTTTGCTGCCCATGCTGCGTGCATTGGTGTAGATGCACTTGAGCTGGGCTATCGATTTCGCCCCCAACATTGGCGTGCCGCCCCTAGGCTCATCTCTAGTGAGCAAGAAGCGAGGACTGCCACCAAGGGTTTTGTTCCTTTGCCCTCCCCACTGTGTTGGCTTGAGTGCTTTTGCAGCCATGGGGGAAATGGACTGGGGACTGGTGCGGGAAGAGGAGCTGATTGATCCAGGTTAAATCGTGCCCATCCAAAAAAAAAAAAAAAAGTTTGTTCTACAGTTGGCGTTGGTGTTCCTGACACTGGGCCACAGTGTCACAGATTGGTGAAGAGGAGGTTTCAGAGGTCTCCTTCATGCTAAAAGCCAGCGTCTTAGCTATTAAAACCATCTTTTGTGTTTTTTTCATGCTTGCTGTTAAGGGAATTTTTGTGAAGTTTATATAAAGGATATTTACAGAAGCATTTTTTACTTCCTGGAATGTTTGGAAAATAGTTTTTCATTCAGTAAAAAATTTTCAGAGAACTTGAACAGATATGTTTAAAAAATGTTTAAAATCTTGAAATGCATTCACTTAAAAAATCATTTGCAGGCATAGAATTTCAAGATGTAGCCAAGATTGCTTCTAGTTTGCCTTATAATTCCTCCTAGTTTTTTGTCTTCTACAGTTGGTATCTCCCATATCTGGCTGCACAAAGCTTTCCTGGCACACACAGAGCAACTGACCAACTAAGTGATTATAGATATGAAATTGCTTACATGCAAAATGACATCTGATGTACAGAGGAAATGCTTCTATTATATATTGTTTGTAACAGAAGGATTGGTATATTTACTGAATCAGTAATCTGTGATTCCTTTTTTTTTTTTTTAATTTTTAAAATCGTTTGCATCTTTTGCAGAAGTGGAGTACATAGAGCTTACTGGAAACTTCTGTTTTGCTATCTTTGGAAACAGTTCAGCACTAACAAAGTTGGAAACTATTTTAAATGTGCACAGTCTAACCCCTGAATATGTTTTTCTGACTTAGTGGCACAAGTACATCCTTGCTGCAGTTCCTTATATGGAAATTTGCCATCAGACAGCATCGTTTTCCAGAGCTCCCATTGAGTCAGGAAACCCCCTCTCCAGTAGTCAGACCTTTTGGTTAACTGTTACAGCAAAGCGAGTCCTCTACCTCTGCTGTAGGGATGCTTAAACTTTCAGTAGATGATTATGTGGGCGGTATTTGAGAAAATGTCACTGGTGAGGAAGACAAGGCTCTTCCCTTCCAAACTGGGACACTTGAGAAGTTCAGTGTACTAAGAAGAATATAGGAATTGTATGTATGCAGTAGACTGTGCAGTAGAGTAGAAATAGGAGAGGAGAGAAATTCCTGCATCCACACACTACGCCTGCACGCTTTTTCTTCCCAAATGTCCATAAATATTAGAGCAATAGATTCCCTTTTTTTGCAGTAGTATTTCACAGAGGAGATGTAGTTTAAAGGATCTGGTTTTCCATGAAGTCATCCTGCTGTGCATCTGACAGCTTTATTGCTGTTTTGATGTGGTGGAATTGAGTGCATTCGTATGTGGGTGACGAGGGATATGGGGATTTGACCTGGTGTTTTTCAAATTTCTGAGACCTTCTCTTTAAATACATTTATGTGATTGCTTTAAATGTAACTACATGGTTTGCTAGGTAAGCAGCTTTCTAAATGTTAATTTAAAGTAGAGAGTAAGTTTTCAAGCCTGTTTATAAAGTAGGCAAAGTTTGATCTCTGAAAGTGGCAATATCTTCAAAATAGTGGATTTTTTTTTACTCTCAGGTGAGGAGTTGGGGCGGAAGTCTGGAAGAGAACAAGAATGCCAGTTTTCACATCGATCATCGCAACTGGGTTTGCCAGCTTGTGCGCTTTTCACCCACGTTGACTTCTCAACTTGGGTTTCACAATTAAATGGGCGGATAGTTTTTCCCTTCCCAGCCTTCTTGATGTATAGTATCAGGAGTAGAAATCACTGAGAAGGATGCGTGTTGTACCTTGTATGTTACATTACTATGCGGTACAGCAAATACTTGACATAACTGATTTGTCAGCTATAACCACCCTGTGGATTTCAAAATTACTTTCATGCTGGACGTATACCCTTGTCTGAAAACCATGGTTTCTGCACAAAATGGATACTTGTTGATAACACTGATGTAAAGGGTTAACTATCCCTTCTTTCTCTCTTTCCTAAAGCTTGTACAACGAGGACAGAAACTTGCTGCGTATTCGAGAGAAAGAGAGGCGGAATCAGGAGGCTCTGCAGGAGAAAGACAAGTTCCCTGAGAAGACTCCCCTCTTTGCAGAACCCTACAAGGTAATGGTAGGGGGGCACGTGGTGGAGGGGGAGGAGGAAAGAGGTGAGGTGGAAGAGGAGAGCTGTGGCCTCTGCGTACAGTATAGTAGACTTGAACATGATACGTGCAAACACAGCATCTTCCCATCTGCTTAACTTAAATTCATCAGAGTATGTGCTTAAAGCTCCGTAGATGGTGCAAGCGCAGTACAGACTTTGGGTTGGTCCGATTCATTTGGGGGCCTCCTGTAGTCTGGGAGTTTGAGGGAGAGTGCTCAAGAGCAGCTTGGCTGCCTGTCTGTCTGCAGCTGTGGTTGAAACAAACTGGTCTGATGTTAGTGTTCCTGAAGCCTGCACGCACACCTGCAATCTTGGCTCAGAAGAACTAATAATGACTAGAGCAGTCCTACTTGCTTTGGAGAGACTGCATGCAAGATCAAGATGAGCTTGCATAACTTCACTTGCGATGCACGGTGATTAAAATAAGATCCTGAAGAATGTCTCTTCTTGAGCTGGATCTCTTGGGGTAGGGGGTTGTGCTTTTTAAATTTCCCCCTCTCTGTTCTTCTGTTGCAGACTAATAAAGAAGATGAGTTGTCAAGCCGAATTCAGAACATGCTGGGCAATTATGAGGAGGTCAAGGAGCTCATCAGCAACAAATCCCATCAGAATCTCATAGGGATTCCAGAAAGTGTTGCTCCTCTGATCCCACAAGGAAAGCCTGATCGCCCATACTTCCCTGAAAAGACCAGCCATACATTACCATCTTCATTCCACCGCACAACCCGCCATCCACCCATGGGACCTACAGTTGTAGCTCCTCCCCCTCCAAGCCACTCCATTCACTACCAAAAGGCACAATCAAAACCAGAATCAGCTTCAGGTTTGCACGCCAAGAGTCACAGCTTATCCAACGGTCGGAGCCAAGGTCAAGAACACAGTCGCGGTGGCCAGGAGAGTCACGCAGGCTTTCACCACAAGAGAAATGACAGGCGTGCGGTTGGTGAAGGTCGTGCAAATGAACTGCAGGCCTCCCTTTTGGCGCTTTCTCCATTGCTGTCATCTTTGTCTTCTCCACTGGCACCCCTGTCACCTCTACATTCCAGCCAGCATATCAATTCCAGGTCACAGAACAGCAGCAAAAGTCATGGGCCGACCTACAGTCAAACAAAATCATCTCAGGACCTAGTGACAGGATCACAGGAGAAGGAAAGTCGGGACAGCTCAGCCGTTAACCTGACCAGCACCACTCAGCCTTCCTCTCAGACTTTTCCCCCACCTTTGCCATCAAAAACCAGTGCAATGCAGCAGAAACCAACTGCCTATGTCAGACCAATGGATGGCCAAGATCAGGCACCAGTTGAATCACCAGAGCTCAAACCTCTCCTGGAGGAATACCACGGAGAACCCTATGAAAAAATCTCAGATTTGAAGGCAAATGCCAAAGCTAAGCTATCCAAATTGGAAATCCCTTCTGAGCCTATAGAGGTGAGTGCAATTGTTGGGGGGCTCTGTTGCTGGCAGGATAAGTTCAGCTGTGGGAGAACAGGTCGTTGAAGGGCAGAGACTATTGGAAGCAATGATGGCTGTGCACGCGTTACTGTGTTTAGAAAGTGCGTTTTGAGGTTGGCTTTTGCTGACCTGGGTGAGATACCTGTTTGGATGGTGAAAATGCAATGCTTGCCATGATTCTGTGGTTTTCTCAGTGAGGCTGCAGCAGCTTTTATGGTTAGAGAGACTGCTTCTGTTGCTATGATTTTTGTTTTGCCTGTAAAGATTGTTGAAAAGGAGAAGGGGGAAATGATATGCTGAGAAGGTCAAATGGTGATGCACCTGCGGTTAGTACGTGCAGAGTGTCAGTACTCAGTCTGAGTGCTGATGGGTAGAAGCCTCAAATCCTCACTAAATTTTACGACAGTTGACTATGCAGTGAATTCTGTGGTCACCTCGTAGGTTGAAGGTTTTGGGGCTTTGTGACAAGTGACTGCGAATATCACAGGATTCTCCTAAGTGAGTTCGTAAAATCTCACTGTAGACTCTCAGGAAAGTCTTAATGTGAACAAAAAACATCCTGTAGATTTCTGCCAGATGGATTTAGCCTAGCTTCCTCGGGAAGCATGACACCATTCTGTCTCCTGCTTCATCAAATGCCTTTTGAGCAAGTTCTGAAGGTGTAAGTAAATTTAGTGCAGAGGTGGAATTCTCAATGATAAGCAAGATTCTAAAAGTTCTGTAAAATTTTGCATTTGAGCAAAGAAGATACCCTCTTTCTTGTCCCAACTATGAGCAAAATGAGCAGAACTCTGCTGTGTGTTTGTTCTTAGCAACAGAAAGCAGCCGAGGCAGCAAGCTCAAGCATACCTTCGTTCTAGTCACTACACTTGTCCTTGCTCTGCCAAGGACTGAGAAGGATATTGCAAAAGACGTGGGATGGGAAGCTGCAGTTTTTGCAGTGAAGAGGTGGCAGTTGGGCCAAAGACCAAAATGTGTTGCATTTAAACTTTGGTTATTCCTGCTCATCTGAGAACAACTTCTTCCTAATATGTATTATTTTCCTGAGAGTGAAACACTAGCTTCTTCATTTGCCACCCTTTTAAAAATGAATAATGTTTTGGGACTGAGATTTCAATCTTCAGTTAGATCTGCAGTTTCAATCTGCGGTTAGATTTCTGTCTTCAGGTGCTTTTCCATCTTTCATTCTGTTCTTTTGGTCATTTTCATGGATTGCTCTTTTCCAGATTGAGACATTTCAATTGGTTGCAGTAAGGTTCAGTGCAGGGTATTGCAGATTAGCAGGTGCAATTCATAACATAATACTGTTGCTCTTGTACTACTTAAGTGGCCCTCTTGCCAGAGGGAAGAAAACTTCTGAGAATATGGGGTTTCTTTTTTGTGTAGTTCTCCCTGCACCTTGAGTTGGTTAGAGATCATATGCAGTGTGTGGTAGAGACCGGTGCAGTTGAGCTGGGTTAGATTAGTCTGCTCTAGCTTTCACTTGAGAGAAGAAGGAAAGGACAGCGGTCAGAGTGGTTGGGAAGGCTTTTCTGAAGGTTTCAGAAAGCATCTCTCACCTACGTTTGGGCCCTGCAGTGAGGTCCAATGGCTTCACAAGCAGCAGGTGTGTTTTTTAGGAGACTATTAGGAAACTTTAGGGGAAGGGGATGGGGGGAATTATAATTGCTTCTTAACTGCCTGGTTCTTTCCTTTGTAATTATTTTGATACAGCAAGATTCCTTGTTGTACTCCATCTGTTTTTTGCTGACCCCAAGACCACCTATCTCGTTTGTCATGTGTGATGGAGGCAGCAGCCTTGGATTTCTCAGATGCGTGCTGTAGCTTAAAGCGGCTTGAAGCTCACACTGGTAAAGCAGTGGGAGAGGAGGAGCAGTGTTGTTGTACCTGTGTTGTTCAGCAAATGCACGCTCTTCTTTGTTGTGCCCTTCGAAGGCCGTTGTTCCAGCGTTTCTGAGGGACCAGCATACTGATTCTGCCTGCCTTGTGGCTCAGCCTCATGCAAATTCAAAGGCACTTGGTTCCCAGGTACGTTTGGCAGTTTTACCATGCTCATCCTTCAGCGCTGAGAATTTTGCTATGCCCTATGGGACGTAGGATCCCACAGTGCTGACCTAAGGCAGCGGGGTGAGGAGAGCTACAAAGATAGTTTTCAAATTGTATTTTGCTTTTGTAATAAAAAGGCAGAGTGTGGGTACAGTCTGCTTTTCATGGAAAAGGGTGTTGATCAGCTGCAAATTGCTGTAGGCAATTTCTCGTGGAAAATGAGAGGAAATTGGCAAAATGACATTGTTGAGAAGTTGTGAAAATACTTTCATGCTGAGAGACTTTATTTGCTTCAAAGTAGGTTTGGCATTGCACATCATACCTCAAAATAGGAGGTGCACTGTGGTCTGCATTTCATTATTTGCTTGACCAGATATTTTACTTCTCCTGGGGGAGAAGTAAAGTAGTGCAGGGCCGTACCTTCTGCATTACCCATTCTTCATTATCCATTGCCAAAAAGATAAAGGGCATTTCTGGGTTTAAAACTCTTTGCAATTCCTGGCATTTAGGTGTAGGGTTTTTTAATTTTTTTTGTTGTTGTTAATTTTTTTTTTTTTGAGAGAGAGCATGCTTATTTTTCAGAAATGAGATTTCCTTGTTCTTCCCCAACTCTTCTGGTCCCATTTCTATTTTCATCCTATCTCTTTTCCCATCCCTGTGCTTTTTATGTCATCTTGTGTATCTCTGGCTTAATATGATTTTAGATAGGGCAGCGTTAGCTATGATGCTGTATGCTGAATGAAACTTCTTTTTCACTTTCCATTGAGCACAGGACTCTGAATCCATAAAAATCCTACAGCTGCCAGTAGCATTACCCATGCTAGTGCGGGAGTGCTATTAGATCTGTGGCAGAGTAAGAACATAATAAAAAGGGAATTGAAGATAATGGAAGAAATGGTTTTGCACAAACCAAAACCCTGGTTTTAATTATATGCTTAGTCCATTTCGAAGCTGATAGATAGATGAAACCTTTTGTGAATGTGCTGAATGATGCTCTTTTGAGGTAGGTATCTTTAGGCTGTGACCTCTGACTGTTTTCTGTGCATAACCGTTTTGGATAATGGCTCTGTAAGCCCTGCTGAAAAATCCATGACTTCATTTTCTGCTTGTTTCAGGCTTATCATTACCATATTTACTCACTTCTGTTCGGTTTCAATGATTAACATATATTTGATGATACAGTCTTTCAGTGCTAAAGCCTGGAGAGTGAAGAGGAAGAAATAGTGTGGTTTTACACCTGGATATGTTCCCTGTGTGCTGGATGTGCAGTACAAGAGAGGTGATTGGGGAACAGAGCTGAGCTGGTTTGCTTTTAGGAGACATCCAGTGAGGCATGTTGCATGCAGGTGAAAGATTCACCCGAAAAAGGGATCTTGGGAAGGCTAATCAGGGGGTCCTTCGGCTGAAAGGTTGCCCCTCCTTTTTGTTTTTGGTGAAACAGGAGCTGCAGGGAGGCTCCTGCCCTCCCATGACCCTGACAGTGAATAGGTCTAGGCTAGCAGAAACTCCGCTGTTCTTCCCTCTTCCTCCCAGCAACTGGGAGCATGGTTTTACAAATTTTATTTAAACTGTTTGGCCCCGGTTATACTGAACAGCCACATGCCAAATACAGTTTTTCCTGTGATCTCCCTTGACATCATTTAGGAAAGCCATTTATTCTACCACGTTTTTTGGCTAATTGAATTTCTAAGGCGTGTATCACCGGCATCTGTGAATTCATTATTGACAGCTTCTGTTCATGGCAACACTGACAAGTTAAGCCTTCTAGTCTGAATAGACAAGCAGATTCACTGTACAGTGAATTAATCCACAGTGGATAACTGTGCAGTGACTCACTTTGCATTTACATAAAGAAACTGAGCAGCTCTTTCCCCTCTTCCCCGAATAAAAACCTTCGCTTTCAAATGTCATCCCTATCTCTTTAAGGCATCTTTCCAAATTTATTGTGAGAAGACTTGAAAACGTAGCATACGTGAAACTTAGATGTATCCCTTCTCTTAATGTGCCAGGTTTTACCTCTTTCCCCAGCAGCTAAACAAAGATGCTTTTAAAGCCATTCTTTCTTTTCATGTCTTTAGGAGAGCCAGCACCAACAGAGACCCTTGTATTACCTCCATTGACGAAGACTGTGATGTCTTAAAGGGAATTGGCTTGACGGCAGGGCCAAGAAGCAGTGAGGCTGGTTTGAGAGAGAGTGTTTATAAATCCGCAAGCATTATTAAGGGCATAGTGTCTGGAGGAGTGTATAGCACTTGATGCTCACTGAAGATTTGGCTTTGTTTTCCTGGCAGTTTCATAAATGTTAGGGAGTAGCTCCTTTTCTCTCATGTAATGAGACCTCATGGACTCTCCTCTTTCACCTACAAACTGGGAAGCAAATAGGGAAACAACCAATTTAAAAAACCAAAACAACAACAAACAATGGAGGAGCCCAGACGTGCTAAGTCTCTTTGGTTAACACTTTTGGTAACATTCTTGAAGCACAGGGTACACACAGAGATCTCTGTGTTCAAAGTGGGATTGCTGTCATCGAGCTCTCTTCACCTCAGTAAACATTTATGAATGGTCACCAGTTATTAATCACACATGATTGTTGCATAGTATATAGTAATGACTAAATACCTAGAAAGAAGTTTGGATGACAGAAATAGGAAGTCTGTTCTAGATAAATAAGTTTTCACTGACTTCTCTCTGTGGCAGCTGAGCTTTTCTACTGGCAGGAGTGATCAGACAGGTGAACCCTGTAAACTAGAAATAAATATATTGCTTTAATCCTGCATCCTTTAAAAATTAAAATCTTTAAAAATATATATAGCACTGTCATTAGTCTTAGCTAATGAATACAGAGTATTTAGCATTAAGCTGCTATTGTTGTCTTTCTACCAACCTTATATTTATTTATCATTTGCTAAATAGAAGGGAGATTGGGCTTTTTTTCCCCTCTCCCCTTTGTATTCCTTTTTCGATTTTTTTTTTTCTTTTTTTCCCCTGCTTTACACCAAGATAGGTAACAAGGTGTTACTTCTGTCTCTCCTCTGCTGACCTCTTTATAGTCAGAAGCGCCTTATGAGACTGGAGAAGGGTTTCCTTGCTTCACCACAAGCATTGTGTAAATTTGTCTTCTTGTTGGTGTGCAACTGTTAAAGCAGCAGATCAAACACAAATGACAGTTGTTACTACTAGATTTTTAATGTTTGCTTATGGTCTCCAGAACAAAAAGCGCTCTGGAAGAGCTGGAGGGTGAGGGCGTGTGGGGCAAGGAGCAGGTTGGTTCAAAAGCCAAAAGAACATCTTGTATTGTTACTTCAGTTTAACAAGACTCTGATGTTCAAAGTTCATGTGTCAGACTGCAGAAGAAATAAATTAGAAGTTGTCTTGTTCATCTTCCTCTTTGATGCTTGGAGAAAGTACACTCAAGTCCAGTGTTCAACTACCAACTCTCAGTTACCAGGCTTTTCAAGTTTGAGATCCTTGCTTGTGTACTTGGCTCCAAGGTCTGGGCTTGGTTTTTGTGCAATTCCCCAATTAATAGGGGAATTGTTTTATTAAAAAAAAAAAAAAAGAAAAAAAAAGGCAGCATCAGGCCACTAGAAACGGATAGTCTTTGTTCTTGCTGCCTGGAAGCCCAGCGAGGGTGTATCAGTATGAAGAAAGGATCAGGGATCCTGCCTCTGCCTGGAGTGTGTGGTGAGGAGGGAAAGGAGGGGGTGCCAAGAAACAGTGTTTCTGAGAGAGCAGCTGAGTCCTCGCCATCTTCTCCCATCAGGTATGGATGGACTTAGCTCTTTGGCTTACACCAAACCCGACTTCTCTCCATAGAGTGTCCTTGGGCACCATTGCAAAACACTTGTCCAAACTTGGTTGCTAAAATCATCACTTCGCAAAGCAATGGGAGACTGAGAAAGAGTAGTTGGATGGGAATTTGCTAATCCTGCAGAGAGCAAGAGCAGGGTAGATAAGGTCAGGCAAGAATTGCCATAAACTGCATTGCATCTTTTCAGATGACTCGGAAGTCAGTGTCTCATCCGGACTGCTGTGAGAAACTCATGCTTAAATGAGCTGCCATAGCTTATTAATCACTGGGAAGTTTTTTGGTTGGGGTTTTCTAGGTTGTTGTTCTTCCTATGAAGGGCTTGTAATCAGCCATCCTTAGTGGAATCAGTTATGATTCCAGCACAGCATTTAGACCATTGCCTTTCTCATTGGCAACTGTAAAGAGTGCTGAGTTTAAAAAGGAGGGACAAAAAAAAAAAACAGCAACGAAAGAAAACTTGTGGTCCTCTGCAGTTTGCCAAGTCAGGAGCCAACAAGCTGAATTTAAGGAGAACTTAAGAGCACTTCTGTTGTTAGTTACTATTGCTGTGCAGAACAAAATCAGTGTTTGTTAAATGTTGTGTATGTAAACGGTTACTTTTTTCTGTAATAACCCATTTTGTGTCAATGGCTGTATGTTAATGATAAAATGAATATCCTGCAATTGTGTGTATGAGTAATTTTCCAAACCTTCATCTGTACAATGGGGACTAACACACAAGTTTTTCGAAGGTAAGTGAATAAACGTGCGTAGAAACATTCAGATGTAGCAATGCGGAGAAGGTATCAAAATGAAATTGGTAACCCTGTCTTCAAAGCACGGTGTTAGTGAGCTCTGCTAAGTCAAGCAAGAAGCAATGGTTTGGAAGTGAGGGGAAAACCAGCAAGTGCTATAAGCTGCTCTGTAAAGCTCCGTCTGTCTAACGCAGCAAATGGCAAAACATCTATATGACACAAATTCTCACGTTTCTCCTGAGCACTTGACATTGTCAGGTTAATACTCTTGAAACGCAGGGCAGCAGGAATTGAGTGACTGGCATGTGAGCGAGTATGGAAAATGTCAGTGAGACAGTTTTGCTGGATCCCTCAGGTTTCCTAATTCTTTTTCAAGCCATGATTGTCTAGCGCCAGCTGTGTGAGTTTGTACGCACTAGAAAGAGTGAGGGGAAGGTAGCCTGTGCCGCTGGGGCTGTAGTTACGTTAGCGTAGCTGTGGTTTGAGGGACAGCACGGAGTTTGTGGGCTTTGCTGGTGCTGCCCGTGAGTCCTGGAGAGGGAAGGAAGGAAGCATCATTTGAAGGTGGCTGAAAACATGTTGTTCAAGAGTCTGCTCTATCTTGCAGGAGTTTCATATGAGGATGTTTTCCTTGTGCTATAATTGCTAAACAAAGCCAAATCAAACTTGCAGAGCTTGTCCACAAGCTGTGCTTAGTTTGAAGTTTGTGGTCTCTTTTAGTTCTTCAGAAGAGCTTGTGCGCCTGAACGCCTGACTTGTTTTTTCTGCTAAAGTAGTAGTAGTAGTATCTCTTTCTGGGAACCTGGAATCATGTGTTTTGAGAAATATCATTGCTTCGGTTTCACTGATTGTAACAGTTACATTGAAGAACTCAAAAGAGGAGTAAAACCATAATACTGTGAGTTGTGTGGTGGGTCTCTTCCTTCCTCTGAAGGATTTTTTTTGGCTCTTCCAGAAAAGTCCCATCTTCTACCTCTAAGGCTTAACCATTGCTGTCATTACTTAAACCTGTGCTGTCCCCCTCTCTCCCCCTCCAGTGATGATGGTAAAGTCCTTTGCCAGAGCTGCTTAGTGAAAGTTAAATTTTGGCAGAAGGTCCCAGCCTGGAGTCCAGCATGAATTACATGACCCTGAACAGTATTCTGAATTTGAAGCCAAGCATCAAACTGCACCTTGCAGGTGGTTGCATTATAGCCAGCTTTATTTACTTCTGAAGAGGAAGGAGTCTAATTTTAGTTGGGTGAATGACAAATGTTACTGCTTCTCTAGAACTGGCTTAGAAGAATTGGGAACTATTATTTCTAACTCTCTTTTTTTTTTTTAAAAAAAAAAAAAAAGTAATGAAGTTTGCTGCACAAATCTTTTAAATGCAGAGGCAGCCTGTGCCTTTGCAGAAAAAGCTTAGCTGCTTCGATAGCAACTTAAGGAAAGCAAAATTCAATGAAGGGAGCAGACTGCAGAAAAATATTTAAAAAAAAAAAAAAAAAAAGTAGTTTGGGAATGGAAGCAGCATTCCCTGACTGTCAGGTGGGCACTACAGTTGCATCAGCATTACTGGTTTGCGAAGCAGCTCATTTGGGACAGTAAGCTTGGAAGGGAGGAAATGAACTACCAGCTGCTGGGGTGGCATGTTAGGGAGGGATTGGTTGGTTGATTTTAACTGTTTTGTTAAGCTGAAGTGGTTGTTTTCAAACCTTGCGTGGATAGTAATAGTTTGTAGTAGTTGCCTGACACTCCTGCTAAAAATCTGTATGGAAACAAAAAAACTTTGTGTCATCATTATCTTTGGTTATTGTTCATACAGGTCTCCTGTGGTGACTGCTGGTATGCAAAACTGTTGTCCGAACAGTGTAATATGTACTCATGTAGTGGCATCTCAAAGAGGGAATTGTTGTGGGGAAGAAACAGCAAGTCAAAATAGAACTTGGGTTCCTTGCTTGTGGGCGCACATGATGAACGAAATTCAAGGAGGTTGTGATTAGCAGCAGAAACATTACAAGAGGCATTTCATACTGCGAATGTAATGATTGTTACTGCCCAATATTCTGACTAACAAACAAGAGAAGTGATCTGGAAAGCCTGAAGAGAAGGCTAAGAGCAGATGACAGCCAATCCTTCCAACAAGGCAACTTCAAAGCAAGCACTGAAGGCAGGGAGAGGTGGCAGGTGACATGCATGTTAATGAGCTCAAAACAAAACACAGCCGCCGACAGCTTATCGTTGCCAGTTTCAAAAGTAAAGCGAGACATTTATCTCGGAGGAGGAGGAGGTGACTGTGGTGGCCTCAACTGTTCCTCTGCCTGGTCTCCGGACTCCATCGTCCTGCAGTTGTAGGGTCTTCGATTGTAAGAAGTATAAAAGGGTTTTTTTTTTTTTTTTTTAATTTTAGATGTAGTTCTGGAAAGCATAAAAAACTAAAACACAAACCCATGATCTTTTGAAAATCTATGTTGTACTTGATGTTGGGCAGTACTGACAGACAATTTTTTTTTAGCCTGGGGCAATAAGCTTGTTAAAATGAAAAGCTGAGAAGCAGCTTTATTTCTGACCTGCTGTCTGTTTAAATGTGAGATATATCTAAGGTTTGTTAAAAATTATTTATGATTTATTTAAGAATTCCTTTGGAGTTTAAAGTAGAAAATTTTTCTGTCCTGGACACGGCTCACTTAATCCATCAGTCCTCTGCAACCCAGACTGCGTTGGTTGAGGCATATTTTGGAAACCTTTACGGAAAACTGCACGCTTCAATGGAACCTTGAAGTTGCAGTATCTTACTCTCTGTTAAAATAAAATGAAACAGGCAAAAAAAGGATAAACAGCTCGTTGGAGACCGCAAATCACAATTCTGTTTTCCCTCTTTCCCTCTTCTCCTCCTGCATTTATGTTGCATTGGGTTTTCTCAGTGTTTTCTCTCTTACCCGCCTTGCCTGCTGGACCAAGCCAGGGAGCAGTGGGAAGGGCACAGTGTGCAAGGTGAGGGGGTTTGAACATGGTGGCAGCTCCTGAAGTTATTTTTCTGTAGATTAAAGTATACATCAGCTTTTCACAATATACAGTTAGCTAGCTATTCATCAGCCTTCCCGTTATAAGCATCTCTTAACAACCAGGGTAGAGTTCATCATCGGGGTTTATATTGTGGCATAAAATGCCTAGATCTGGGATGGCACTCGCTCTTAAACACGAGTCTTTAGCTTAGAAGAAATTGAACTTTGATTCCACCACTATACTCTTACTGGGCATAGTGGTTGGCCCTTTGGAATACGTTAGGGGTGTTCACCCGCATCCATAAGAGAATGGATTGTATGTATTTCTAGGAGGATTGGGGGTTTTAATTACTTTTTTTTAAATCACTTGACAAAACCATTTATTTTTATAGTTTCTTCACATGTCTACTTTAATACCCAGGCTTGTTGTAATAGCACTTAGTCTGATCAACTCCATTTTATTTTTCTGACTCTGTTTTGTATAAGAAAAATTAAAATAAAAAAAGAAAACCTCAACTTCACTATAAGGACTGAAACTGAGCTACATCATTCCCAGTAAATATCCCTAATAACTTGCATGTAAATATCCAAAGCTGTAGGATCCAAGGCTTTTCTTGTAACCCTTAGGCAGTGTAAGCATGAGCTGAAAGGAATTGCAGCCAGAGAAGGTTAACTACAGGATTTTCTGCTGCTTGTTGTTCTACCAAGTGCCCAAAGTTGTATCCTTTTACTTGAGTCTTCTCCATGGCGCTTTTTGGCTCCCAGAAGTGAAAGCAGTTGGTAGCTTTTATGCTCTTACATTAATTTCATTTCTTTTTCCCCTCATTTGTATTGCAGGTACTGCTGACCCTGATCACTGCTCCTTGGAGTGGTTTCATAGACACAAGCAGTTTGGGGGTTTGACAGAGTGCTACTGGTTGTGGGGTCAGGATTGCATACAGCTTTTGCATTTTTAAATACATAAACAGATTTTGGCTTCTCTTGTTTTCTCTCACCTGATGTGCATGCAGTATCTTAGGAGAAATTGAAGTCAATCCCAGTGGACAGGGGAGAATTATATGGCAGTGCTGTGTTTTGTTTTTGTTTTTTTTCTTTTTCTTCCCTAAACCAAGCCATAGCATGCAGGTATTATGTAAACAGGAAAAGCTACTTGTTGTATTTGATTTAATAGGTGAGTCCCGCTGGATGCAAAAGACTTTTTTCCCTTGTGTGCCTCTCCTTTGGAAGAAGCCACACTTTTTATCCAGACTGGAAATAAACCAGCAATAAAATGTCAAAGCAGCTCTAATAGCTCACACGGAACGTCCTCTGCCAACCTGTTTGTAGATTTTTTTTTAAACTCTCCGCACTGTTTCTTGCACAAGTGGAAAGTGCCAAAGGGACAGATGTTGCCAATTTGAACCGTACAGGGGGAAGGCAAATATTGCTAAGCAACCGTGTGCTTGAGAGAGCGTTTTTCAGAGAGGAGCCAAGGGAGTTATGCCTGGGAGCACTCGCAGTTTCTCATGGCTCGGTGCGAGGGAAGAGATTAAAAGTTCTTTCCTGTCAGGGCTGACGCCGCCAGCACAAAAGACACCATAACCTATTGACACTGATTAGGGCTGACAAGGGAATGTATGAAAACAGGAAATCTCCCCTGCCATGTAGGAAGGCAGTAAGACATGTTCACGGAGGTAAGTGCACCCCGCAGATGTGGCTCGGCACTGAGCTGCCTCTGCCAGGGCGATGTCAGGCATTGGCTTTAGTGGGAGGAGGTGAAACCCGGGCAGGTGGCCGAGCCCCGTGAAGTCCGGCGGGGGGGCCTTGCCTGGCTCCAGCTTTCGCATCTGGCTAGGAGCAGGTATGGGCTGGCGGGGAAAGGGGGCTGTTTTCAGTGAGTCTTGTAATTGCAGGCTGCCTCACGTAAATCAAGTTAACTTCTCTAGTTATTGAAGGATGAAAGAGCTTATAAACAAGGCAAGTCTTAAAACACCTGTGTATAGTTGTGCTCCTCCATGGCCAAGCAGCACTTCATAGCTGAGTGCCAGGCTGGGGGTCATTCTTCTGGTGGTCCTGAATGCCACTGGAGATGTTTCCTCAGAGACTGAATTTGCCTTTTTCAAGTCTCTGAATTATTCTGGCAGTATACCTCTGGTGTCTTGTTCAAGAGATGTATTTTCAGGAATAAAACACAGATTCGTCTGCCTACACTGGGCATCATATTAATACTCTCCTAATGCTATTTTGAGCACCTTCTGGTCTTTGATCTGATTCTTTGCATTGTTTGAGTGAAGGGAAATGGTTAGCACATGCTTTGTGTTTTATTTCTTACTCCACAGGATTTTTACTGGGTACCAGTGAATCACAGTGGAAGTGGCATGTTGAAGCTTAAGCTTGGTCCATAGGCATCCTCTGCATCAGCACAATGGTGCATATTACGACGAGTCTGGTGGTACTGCTCTTGCTTCTTGGGCTCTGTTGTGACTGCAGTGCTCTTGCCTCGTACAGGCACTGCAGCGAGAAGTTGCTACACTGAAGTATTTGTCAGCTCTCTGGTTTCCAATAAGCATGAGTATTAAGGGGAGAAAAGTTTTCCGGCTGTTTTGATGGTAACTTGAGAGGGCAGCTGGTACAGTCCTGTATCACGGAAGTGATTCCCGATATTACCTGGTAGGGCATGAGATTGCCAGAGCTCACCGAAGAAGGCAGCGTGTAACCACTGCCGCCTTAGGGGCAGCAGTCTTGGCTGGAGCACAGCTCTAGCATCCTTGGCAGGGATGGGCTCAGAGTGAGGGTCCAGCTCTCTGCGAGCAGCCCTGCGTGCGGGGACCTGACCTGTGCAATCTCCAGCATGGGCTGCTTCTGAAGCTGATGGCTGCTACTAAACCAGTGATACGCCGATCCTGAATTTCAACATCTCTGGCTGACGTGCTGTACCGTTTCCAAAGCTTGACTGTACCAATATGTTAATTTTTGAAATGACATTCAGAAAGTAGTGGTATTCTTGCCCTGGCATACCACTCAGCGTAGTCTGTTTTCTGTCAGTTATGCCTCTGATATTTGTTTCCTTGTGTGGTTATTCTGTGCTTCGAAGTTACAGGTCTCATTTTTCATTTTCACTAATGTCTAATGATGTTGCTGTCTGAATTATCTTTAATATCCCCCTCCCTCCCAAGCTTTAGTTGCCAGTTTTCATCATCATAGTGATAAGCATTTATTACTTAGACAATAACTTAGTGCTTAATTGTTTTAAGCAGCAGAATATTTTAATTCCCAGTTGGAAAAGGTGATATTCCTACGTTTTTGATCTCCTGCTTTTCAACATACTAATTTCTCTTTCTAAACTGCGTTAGCAGTGTTACATTTTCTTGCCAAATTGTTCAGTTGGTCGAACGGTTCATAAACATCATCAGATATTGAGCTGCCCTTTTTGCATGCGGTCAGGTGTAGCAAATAACGTGAGACGTGATCTTGGCAGTCCATCCTGCTCCGAGCAAAAGGACTGGGTGTATTTCCCAGAGAGGCTCTGCTGTCAGCCCAGCTGCTTTTGCATATACCCAACCACACGGAAAACAAACTGCAGCTGCCCGTGGATATGACTTAGCATTTGTTTCAGACCGGCAAGGGCTTGATGCTGGAAAGTGTCCTCTGCCCCCTCCCTCCCCTGCAGCTACCTGCATCTAATAAAAGGCATTACTGCTTTCTACCAGTCCTGCTTCTCCAGGATACGGAATTTAATCACTTTGGCCTTTCTGCCTATTCTTAAGATGGAGCTTTTCTTGAATCAGAGGAGTAAGGAACAAGTTTGCCTTGGCTGCTAAGGAAATAGAGCTCAATAGTACTGGACTCGTGGACTAATTTTTAACCGGTTAGTCACCTTCGATATTAGTAAAAAATATGAAACTTTACCTAAACTCCCATTACTTACAGAAACTCCAGTTTTGGTGATTTGTCCAGATGTGCCCTTTCCTTTCAAAATAAATAGTAACTATTGCTATTTAATACATTGTTGTATAGCTTAGATTATGCCACAGTCAGAAATATTATCTTGGCTAGCTTATTAAGCTTCATTAAGTCAAAAGAAAAATGTGTCCATAAAAAAAAAAAAACAGTTTAAAGTTTTCAGATCTCTTTTCCTCTTTTACTGCTTGAATTTAGAAAGAATAGCGACAACATAGCAATACTTACTTTTCCTTTCTTGAGAGATGTTGAGTAAATTAAGTTTCTGTATTAGCATAATTTTGAGAGAACTTATTCCTCTTCAATCAGAGCCTAAATTCAAATATTTGTTTTAATACACTATTAAATTCAATAAGCAAAGCACCCCCAAAGGGAGAAATTCCTAAAGTTTAGAGATCAAACCCACAGAAATGCAGAAAATCTTGAGTGAGCACTTCCCCACAATTTTTAAGGCTAACTGCTGTATGTATTTGAAAGTATTTTTCTGTGTCTCTAGAATGAACACACTGGCAGGGTGGCTGCACATTTTAAGTCTGTTGTAAAATAAACAATGTGTGGAGCGATTCCTTATTAATGCTGTGGTATATATTTCTTTTAAAGCTTGTAGTATTTTGTTTTTAACGTGGCATAAGAACACTAGTTTTTTAAAATATGCCTTATGCACGTTGCATTTTGAATAGCAGTGGCTTATGAAGAATGCTGTAGGTTTTGGAAGATGGAGAGTGAATTCACGTAACAGGAGACAAAGTCATGTCAGGTTTGGATCCTGCCAACCTACTCCTCCTTATAAAAGGAGTATTTTGGTTTCTTTCATCAGCCTGTCAACTCACTGCTGTTCAGACTAAGTTGTAATTCAGACTTGGTTGGACACCATCTGTTCGGTAAAGGTGAAAGGTGCGGTATTTTCAGCCTGAATGTTTTCACTTGAAGCAAGCGTTTTACTGAAGGTGCTCTTGGCTGTCATATTGCTTGTCTATTTGCAGTTTTGCTTTGTTAATCCTTGGCTGGATGTGCTGAAAGAATACCATCTGTGCTTTACCGATGCAGAGGACAGGCTGACTTCCCTCCTTGGTTTGCTGTACTGCAGAGCAGGGTCAGCTCCGTTCCTTCCCCTCTCTGCTAATACAGCGTTCGTGTTACCACAGTAATACTACACATTTCCGTAATGAAAGCAAGAAGAGAAGCAGTGTGGTATTTATTTTCCTGTTTGTTATGGTAGCGGTAACCCCTTGGGTATGTCCTACCCTTTCCTTAGACATTTCATCGGAGTCCTGTAGCCCACAGCCTTCTGTGGTGCGCGTGTGGGGAAACACTTGTTGTCCGGCTTGCAGGAGGTCGTTTGGTGATTGCGTGTGAAACTATCCCGATGTAGCGACTTTGCCTTAGAGGACATAAAGAACAAATTGCATTACACAAAGATGTTGAGCCCGATCCATTGTATGACTACAAATTATTAACCTGCCTGCTTACATCCCTGAAGTATTTCAAATGGTTTGAGTATTTTGCCACTGGTTCGTGGGAACTTTTCACACAAATATTGCCATCATATGAGCAATTATGTATGAAGGAAAGTATAGGCAGTGAAACAGTAATACAGAAAATCTGGAAATAAGCATAGTGGACGACAGCCACAAGTAATTAAGTCGTCTCCAGTTTGCTGTCCCCAAAAGCTGCTTCAGGGAAAGATGCAGAAAGCTTTTCCTTAGGCAGAGGTGTCTTGGCAATTCTTGTAAGCATCTCCCTTTGGTTGGATTTCAGTTATAAGCCATTCAGATGGTATGTTAAATAAGCAAAAAAGCCGCTTCTTCCCTCCGGATTAGACAGACAAGGAAAGAAACAGTGAACTGACCCTCTCCTGTCCTCTCAGCATCGCTTTGTTTTCTGACAGCTGTGTGAGCCTGGGAGGCTGATGGCCCGTAGCCTTCCTAATACACCTGACTTAGAGGGATCACTTTTCAAATTCCAGCCAGGTACGTAAGCTCAGCACCTCCTGCTTCACTTAGCTGCGGTTGAAAATTGTATGTGACAGCTCTGCAATGCATAAGCCTGGCCGTAAAGAATTTCTGAGACTTGGGAAATGCAGAGTTTAGGGGATAATAAAAATGTTCTTTAAGGAAGCTTACGTTTTGAATCATAACAGAGGCAAGTATCTTCTACATATGGATTTTAAATTGTAGACCGGTTGTTCCAGGCACAGCACGAGCAAAACAGGTCCTAGAAGGCTGTGTCCAGCCCTGGCCTCTGTACCCACCTGGCAAACAAGCTGAGCATGCTGTGGGCTTTACACTGAGTGCGCAAAGCTGTTTGCTGAGGAGAGGATGAAAGTGTCTGTGTGTGTGTTCAGTCAAGTAATAATAATCATCTCCTAGGAGCAGGCCTTGTCAGCCTTGGACCCTGCTTTTAAAGCTGAAAGTTTAGGTTAAGCTACTCCAACAGATAGTTTTGTATACTGGAAAGGGTGACCAGGTAACTGGTGGACAGGACTTGCTGTGGCTTCCAGTCTTCTATGGCAAGATAGGGGAGCTTTCTAAGAGACTTGTCCAATACTCATCTTGGGGAGGATAGGTTTCATCTGTACATACATAACTTAATAAGGCACTTTGCTGTCCCAACCCCAAAACATCAAATCTAGAAATACTCTGTTTGCATTTAGGTCAGTTGTAAAACAATGGCGAAAGTTGCCTTTACAAGCAAAAGGATATCCTGCTATTTTTTTCCCACAGGTTAAGTTCCTTGATTTGGAAGCATTTAAAAATATTTCTTAAATTTCCATTAAGGTTTAAAAATAGCACCTAGGCTCTTTCTCAGTTAAGAACTTTGCTTTCTTAAGGAGAGAGATAAAACTCCTGTCCTCTCAACGCACGCGTTTTCTTCTTTTTTTTCCTTTGGGAAGACTATCCCTGGACCCACTAACAAGCATCCCTTTGTTCACTTCCCTCCCTCTTGCCTTCTCTGTTGATGCACGGGTGCTGGTGACTGATGCCTTCCAGCTCCCCTCCAAGTTGTGTGGCCTGTCCCAGGCAGCAGCAGAGCTCTGCCGGCTGACGGCCTGGGGCTGGTGATGCTGCTCCAGGCTCCAGCCTGCCTCTTCAGTTCCTTTGTTTTCCAAATTTTTATTTTCAGTGGTGGCAACGCAGAGAGGTGGCATGGGGTACTGCTTTTCAAAATGACGGACAAATAAAAGGTCTTGGTTCAGAAAAGCAGTCCTGTTAAGTATTAAAACAGTGCGAGAGCCTGTATCTCCAAGTCTTGTTTACTGAGTCATTAAGGGGAAGTGCATCAAGTGTCACCACTGCCATCATAAATCTAACTCGGCTCATTTTCCAAGGGGAAAGTGGTGTTTGGAAAGGGAAAAAACTTCTGAGAGACAGCAGCAGTTAATTATCTGAGGTGATCCCCAGAACCACAGGACACCTCTCACCACTAAAACCCCCAATTTCCTTGATGGTCTTAACAAATGTAATTACTGTTTTCTTACCTTTTCGTTGAACTCAAATGAAGATCAGGATTTACTGTCAAATAACTTCTCAAGCTTACATTAGGGGATTTGGAAATGAATTATACTAGCTGTAATAAAATAATGCCTCATACATTACTGTTTCCATGGAAGGGAAGCCATACTAGTGACAAAATTATGGTAGACACCAGAAGTCAGCCTGCTTGAAGACTATAGTTTCTATGTGATTTGAAGTTATTTCCAGTATGAATACCCAGGGTTTTGTGATAGTGGCACTGAGCATCCATAAGATACACAGTAGTGGTCAAGAATAGGTTGGGAAAGAGTGGAAGTTTGGGAAGCATGTGTAGTTTTTCAGGTGTTGCTAGATTTTTTTGGTTAAAGCAGTTGTTTTGAAGTGCATCCTTTGTACTCATATTGTTAACAAGTATCTTAATGCACAGATTAAAAAAAAAAAAAAAAAAGAACCAAAATGTAGCTATGCTTGGCTTGGATCTAAGTGAATAGAATTTACTTGCAAACGCTGTTTACTTTTAAGAGCCTAATTCCTGCTGACCTCCAGCAAAACATGGACCCTTAAATGGTTAAATCACTTTAGGAAGTAAAGCTAGAGCTTCTGAGAAACTTGAAACCTTTGAAATATATACCCTATCGTTTGAATTTTCTAACTTGTACTGCATATTTATTTCATTATGGCACTTTGTGGTTTTCAAATAGCTTTGCCTTAGTTGATATATCACTTACGCATATATATGTATTAGCCTTGATACAACATTCCTACTAATGATCATGTATTAAATTTTGCAGATAACATTGATGTACCCTAATGCATGATTTCATGCTGTTTTTCTTTAGAAAAATGTTAAAAATCATTCTCTTTCAACCAGGTCTGAGCTGTTTTCCCCTCCAGCCCCCAGAATGATAACATCAAAGCTGTAATTTCTTCTCCTGCCCTGCTCCTTTCCTGTGACTATTTTATATTAGCAAAAATTCATATGTAAATTTAGTTATGTGAGTACAGATCTATTTTATTTATTCATCTGACAGATATTATCAACAAAAATCTTCTGTGGCACGAGTTCTGTTTAGTTCTGCTACTTCTGCGGCTTCATCTGTATCAGCTGCCATGACCAGCTTTTTTCTGGAGTAGACTAGGAGTCAGGCTACTCAAAATACTGTAAAAAGTATATCTAACAGCGTAAATTGTGACGAGGTGGTATTGGAAATGAGAAAATACCTGAAAGCATGGCTTGCTGCTCTTACTCAAATGCTTTTCATACTTTCAACACTTACATTGAAAGACACCTTGTGTTTGTTCTGAAGGAAACAAGAGGACACAGACTCAGCCTGTTATGGACACAATACTTAGAGATTCATGTTAAGCAGTATTAAAAATTATTTACTGGAGAGACTTTCAGGTAGGTAAGAAAGTTTTGCAGGATCAAGGGGTCGAAATTAAATTATTGAGAGGTATTATACAGATGGTAGTTACAATGGGGAGGTGCTTTTGTGCAAAGGTTCTTATGTAGAGCAATTTACGAGTGAGATAATCAAGCTTGGCTGGAGTTCTGGTCTACATGGCTGTATACAGGTGATGCTGCACTTAATTTTCATGTTTAGTGTGTTTGGATTTCAATTATATTATTATTAGATGAAGGCTGACAAGGGGTGCACAAATTGCTTTCAGCAACTCAAGATTTTTAAAGAATCCTTTATTAAAACGTATCAACAGTCCGTTCCCCCAGAACAGAAAACCCTTTGCTCCTTTAGACAAAGGAAGACAAAATAGCGATTTTTTTTTTTCTTATGCCATTTGAACACAAGAAGGAGGCCCATGCATTTATTTTTAGATTGAGCAAAATAATCCATCTCAGAGTTAGAAAAGCGTGTAAAATCTTTAAAGAATGTTTTATTTCCTCCAGGCACCCACGCAGGAACACGACAGTGCAACCATTGTTTACTGAGCATTTTGATGTAAAATGCTTAAATTGCCAGGATCATTCAGTGTCAGCTGAAGAAAGCAAGAGTAGAAGTTCATGGAAATGGTTTGATTTGTTTTCAAACCTGCGATGAGGGTGGTGGCAGGCCGGAGCTGCTGTCTTCTCTTGTGAGCTGGGCTGCTGGGTTGAAGCTGGGGCAGAAGCAGGAGAGTGCCTGGTGGTGCGGCATTGTTTCGGTGGAATAACTTCGGCGTTGCCTTGGAAAGGAGAGGAGTGGACTCAAATGGGTTAAGTGCACTTGTGAAGCCATCCACAGGGGACTTGGCTACATGCAAACTGCTGGTTAGATGCTGGTGCCCACAGAGGACCTGAAATAGCACCCAGAGAAATTATTTTAGAAGGCTCCTGTGGACTTTGAGACTGGTGGATTGGATTTGTAGTCTACGATGAAGTCTTGTGGGTCAAAAACAAGCAAGCAGCATAAACACAAATGTGAAAACAAATACATTTTGAAGATTTTTGTCTCGCTGGATAAGGGAGAGCCCTTCTGTACATTTCTGTGGTGCCTCAGCATTGTTTTAGTGTGCATAAAGCAAAAAGTAACATGGTTTTCATTAAATACAGAAGTGAAACTTAATGCTGTAAGCAATGGCAAGCAGACCTACTTTAGCTTTGCTTTGATTTGCTGGAATTATTCCAGTCTTGCTCCATTACGTTCAAGAACTAAGTTGGTGAGAGGGGAGACATAGGACGTGTTGCTTGTTTCTGCTCATCCTTCATCACTAAACCCACCCAGCTGGCTGCCTGAAGCTAGAACAAAACTCGAACAAGTGCATCCCCGTACGTGTATTTTTTACAGCTGCTGCGGTGTGCTGTGCCTTGTTAGTACTGCACTAGAACCAAGTTTCTTCTCTTTCCACAAAGATAGTCCGATAACAAGGGTTTTATAAAATTGGTTTTCTATTTTAGTTTTCTTTGTGTTTCATTTCCTCTTTTTGTCCCTCTCTCGTCTTCCTTCTTGTGTCTTTTTTGTTGTGGTTGTCATGTTTTTGTTGAAATGAGGTGAGCTTTCTTTTTCTGTGCTAAAAATGATGCGTCTTGCGGTAATTTTTAACCTCCTGTGAAAATTAATCCTGGTCTTAGGCAGCCTGCTGAGAAAATTGCCTTCCCTTCTCACGGGTTTGTCGTTCTCTGACAGCAGCTTCCTGAATTTCCTAGAACAGCTCAAGCTGCTGTTACAGGGACTGCCAAATAGCATCTGTACATTATTTTACAGTAGTAATGAAACTTCAGGCAATATTCCGCATAACAAAATGGCCTTTAAAATCTGTAGCTATAATTTATGAACCCAGTCATTAAGGACATATTTAGCTCTGTACAATTTGAGATTTTAAACAAATGATATCAACGATGATTTCGCAACTAGATGATAACAGTCCCTTTTTATTGTAAGTTTGTGAAATAAACGTTTTTGAGCTTAATACAAAAACAGCACCAAGGAAAACCTAAATCTATGCAAGTATTCCCACACTGAAGTCAGGGAAGGGATGGTCTCATCCTTAAAATATAGCTTGTTTCAAAGTCTTTGCACGCTCTTTTATCTGATTTGTTATTGACTTAATGCAAAGCTCACCGGCAACAGTGCAAAGACTTACTCATCTCAGTGAGTTTTAGCTTGAATGCCATGTTTTTCCTTTTAAAAATGCTAATACTTTTTCTATGAACTTTAAAAAAGAAAGAAAGAAACAAAAAAACCTACCCCTACAATTCCTGAACCTGAAAGAAATGAGAAGAAAATCTTGTATTAACTACCTGCCTGCACCTCTCTCTTATTTGATGCAATTTTGCTGCTGTCGCTTGCTCTTCATCAGTGTCGCTGTTTCCCCTGTGTAGTCAGTTCTCCTGTGGTTTGTAGAACTTTCTTACTGCAGCAGCTGTGATAGCGGTGTTTTCCTTTCGTATATTCTTGCGAAAACACACGTTTACAAATGCAGGTGACATATCTGAATCATTTTGACTTTTATGTATGTGTGTTTTGGGTTAACCACGTGCCCTTTGAATCGGCTTCTCCTGCTGCTCCTGAATCCTCGCAGCATTGCAGATGGCGCAGGAATGCGGTAGAGAAGCTCCTCTGCTATCCCGAGTGCTGGCTGTGCCTTCCCTGCAGACCGCTTTGCTGCCCGCTCAGCAGAGCTGCTTGCTGCGCAGCTGGGATGCCGCCGCTCTGAGCTGCGGTTAGTGAAGCCCTGCAGAGCGCCCAGGGCTTGTTCTGTACTGTTCCCAGCGCTGTGGGCTCTGCAGTCCCGCAGCGCTGTGAAGAGGAGCCAGCTGGCTTAAAGATCTCTGCTCCTTGTGTGTGGGCTCTTTATTGATCTCGGTGCTCCACCAGTGACGTTGATGCAAGATTTGCTTTTGACTTCAGGTTGCTCTCACAAGCCAAGCAACCCACCTGCGGGCAGGGAAAGTTGGCATGGTAGCAGACAGTAGCTGTTTGGTTTCTCCCTCGGTAGGTGAAATCAGGTTCACCTAAGTGGTTGGTGGTGCCAGATCTGAACAAGTTGCATTATATTAGAAGGGGTGGATGCTGATAAAACCTGTGGGTTGGAAATGAAAATGTGGTTTTATGCCCCAGAGAGCTGTTGAGGCTAATAAGTTTCACCAGCATGTCCTGAACTTCACTTTCGTTTGTTTCCAATCTGTTTAGCTACAAGCAATTAAAAAAAACCTGATCCTTAGTTCAGAGTACTGAGGCAAAACCAGTGCCTTGGACTAGGTTAGTGCCTGCGAGAAAATGGAGCGTCGTGACACAATCTTACCTATTTGCATGCTTTCTAGGGAAAAGGAAATTTGCTGGTTTCAAAACGTACATTGATTGCATGGGAGGTTTTCTTTAGTCTTTTTGAAAATCTAAAATACCAGGTTCATAAAGTCTTTGAAATTATTATTTTCAAGTTATGCAGTATCAGGTGCAATATACAAGGCACTTCAGATTTGTAAAATGCAAAGAATTGTGACACTTTTTCCACTGCAGTTCATAGGATCTTTACCACTGTAGTAGCAGGGTTAAGCTGTGAACTGTCTGCTCCCGGAGATAATTTTGACTGTAGGTGGTTGGCTCTGGATCCAAATGGTTTACCAAACATTGGAAGCTGTGTAAAATTGAGACCTTTGCTCCCTCCAGGTGCACTGAGCATTAGTGGGAATGTGCTCTGCTTTCCCCTCAGCTGCACCACTTCTGTTATTCATCTGGTACTGTGGCCAGGTGATCAAAGGAGCTGAATCAACAGAAAGGGAATGATTGTCTGCCAGATTAAGTCCTGGACTGTCTCAGTGCAGGCTCAGGCCAGTACCAAGGGAAAGGAAGGACAGAAGAGGGGTGCATGTGGCCAGGGACCATGCAGTCACTTGTCCTGGCAGTCACTGAGGGCTGCATCGCCTTCCCTGCACCGTCAAATCTCAGCCCTGAGCCTCAAGCTGTTTCTGCTTCAAAATTATTTTTGCTTTATCTTCCCTTCTCCTCCCTGGCTCCCATTCGAGGCAAAAAGCTCAAAAGCAGAGTCCTGCTTTTGGTGACTCTGCGGGCGGCTGACTCACTCGCCTGTCCAAAAGACTTTCGGGGCTGATTTTTGCCTCAAGGCTACTGTTATAGTTGGGATTACTTTATAGCAGTTCCTTTTGTGTCTATTATCTGAGATCCATTACTGCTAAAACAAATATTGTTTACTGTAAGGTTCATGCTTAATGCTGGCTGAGATCACACAAGATGAATCAAAATGTAAAGCTCACAGGCATGATAATAATGTTAGCATTGCTATCTAATTAGTCTGGGTTTGCATTTCTGTTCCCCCCCCCTTTTTTTTTTAGCATATCTTAACAATTGTTATCCATGGTAAGAAAATTTTGTCGAATTGAGTGGATACCGATTGAAAGATTATTAGGGAGCCTATCTATCTGCAAAATAAACCTTTAGCTGGTTGAGTTGGAAAAACTTTTTGTTTGCCCTCCTAAGACAGGGTTCCTCATGCATCAGACACTTTTGGGAATCAGTAAGTGCGTGAAAGAAAGAGATCTGTTGAACAAGTGCACTGTGTCTGCAGCAAAATATAAACATCTTTTAAAAATGTGCTTAACGACCACCCACGCTGATAGCTTGCTCCCGGGGTGGCGCCTGTCTGACTAGAAATGATTTTAATCACAAATGTATTCACACAGTCTTCATATTTGTTCTGATAAATGCTCTCCTGAATAGATAACTATTGTTGCTTCAGCTTTCCCTGAAAGCAGCTTTGTCTCCACATCCTCTAAAAAAAGGTAGATGGAGTAAGCCAGGTTTCAGATCATTGGACCTGTCTTTGTATCATAGATGTATTTTAATCTGTTTTGTGATACGGAACATTTAAACATCCTTGGCAGAGAATATGCTTGGTGTCTGGTATTCCTCAAATAGCATGTGAAAACGTTTATGTTTCATAGCATGAAAACACGTGTTTAATGTGTTTGTTTTGATCAACAAGGTAATTCAAGCTTCAAATTTTGGCAGCCTTTTTCAATACACGGCAGAACATTATTGCATCCATAATCAAGATTAGTAGAGGCTTGTTTAAAATATGTATTGTCTTTTTTGTTGGCTGGGTCATTTTGGAAACGTGCTCTGCGTGTGTGTGCATCTCACATCTATCTCTATAGTATGGAGAGGGGGGATTTTTAACTACACAAAAATGCAGGTGGAAAGTTGCTTTGAAGAGTAAGTTAGCATGCTGTCCCTAGTGTGACTTGTGTGCGAGTGGGAGAGTCCATATGCAAGACCTCCTGCTCTGAGCCGGTTAAGCACATATGGGTGAAGTGAGGACAGGATGGTAAGTTTTGGTCCAATTTTTTTCCTGCCTGTTGTTTTCAAACTAACCCTTCACGCATATGCAATTTTGTGATCTTCATTGCATTCAAATGGCAAAAGCCTGTGCAGTTGACATGAAAAAATAAATTCAAAGCTAAATATTTATGTTAAAATATAGTATTAAATGGGAAGCAGCTGTAAATGTGACTTTTTTTTTTTTTTTTAGCATGAACAGGTGACCTCTGCGGATAGTTGCAGTGGCAAAGCTCTCATTAGGAAACAAAGAAAACTGACAAGACGGTGAAGGGCATGGAACTTGTCATTGGCTTTTCTCATCCTTGCTGCGCTGCTCGCATGGGTTTTCTCAGCGCTAATAATTTAGTCTGAAATCAGGCAAAGAGCAATAGCTGGCATACTTGAACTACACACACACATTGCAAATCCGGTTCAATTAGGAGGAGATACCAGGCAGCGTATGAAACGCACGCATGTTGTAGCTGTTCTTCACCTACGCTGCCTGGGTATCTCCAGGCACCGGTTTCACCTGAGATGAAGGGGACGGAGAAGCACGGGGCTTGTTTGTGCGCAGGATGTCAGAGGGGCAGCTCTAAATGGGCTGTGACAGCAGAGGCATGCAAATAAGCAGAAATAAGCAGTCGGGTGGAAATTACTGAGATGAGAAGGAACAGAAAGGTCTGCAACACCTTAATGCTTGCCTGAAAGGCAGCCTGTATCCATTCCAGTTAATAACTGCTTCCAGACCTCCTGTCCTCGTCTTTGCGCAATCTATATGCTGTTACTGCCGCTGACCTTGTTTAAGCCCACACATCTCAGCGGTGCCACTCTGTGACTTCTGAAATAATGCATGGCCAACTCTCTCCTGGAGATTATTTTTCTGAGAGCCTGCTTGAAACTATTCTGCCACAGTCTCCTGATGAGGCAAACTGTTTAAAAACCAGGGAGAAAGCTTCAGCCCCCCACTCCCTCGTGTGAGAGCCGTACGGTGCGTACAGTCCTTCAGCTCCATTTGGCACAGAGTGGGATAAAAATGTGTGCTGTAATTTTTAACAGAATAGCTTTTAAAAAAAGAAGCAGCCTTAGAAGCTCTCAACCCCATTTTCATTAGCAAAAAAAGCACTGCTTATTCCTTGTAGTATCTATGGCAAAACCTTATTTTTAAAAAGATGCCCAGTTTTTGAGTTACTCAGCTTTGGCCAGTGTTGACTGTGTTGTGCCAGGCTTTTGCAAGGATCCTTTCAATGTCTCTCTCGTTTTTCCCTTCCCCCTCTAGCCATCACGCTGAGACGGAGGAGCAGGCTGCTGGTCCCTCCTGCTGTGACAGTCTAGCAGGTGTAACTGCGTCAGCAGGAAAACAGCGCAGCGCTGGGAGGGTTGATGCTGTCCCTTTCTTGTGTTACTCCCTGGCTGGGGCACTGCACCGCTTCTGGTTGACGGCTGGTGTCTGGCCCGCATATTATCATGGCCAATGGGGCATTTCATATGTGCACCAGGTGGTTCCTCAAGCAGTTTAGTGTGGTTTTGGTTGATTCTTATTACCCCAATTTCCTCATTCATCTCTCTTTAGCGTGTGTAACAGAGCTGTGCAAGACTCAGGGCATGAGCAGAGCTTTGTGCTCATGAAAGTTCGTGGTTTTTTGGAATTGCTTGTGAAGAAGGGGTCTTGGAGGTATTTCTGAGAGCTTTGTCAAACAGTTGCTATGCAACTTGAATTGAGTGCCTGTGCAGATCTCAAATTGTTTTCTAAATTAAGAGCTCCCTCTCTTCTTTTGCGGGTACGTGCACCTGTGCATTTTTGCAAGCCTGTTGTAGTAAAGGCAGACTAGTTCTTCATGTAACTTCTAGGGCTTCTTATGTTTGTGTAGATGCTTGAAATTATATTGGCCCCAATCCTGAAGTCCTTTTCAGCTCAGGGTTGAAGTAGTACTGAGCCACTTCAGTGGTTCGTTTTTTTGACTTTTAGTGGGCAAGGCTAAATCCCATCGCACAGTCAAATCAGTAGATTGTGTGCTACGTATGGGGAGGGGATTACGCAAAATCTTTCACAGCCAAATTTCTAATAGATGCATTAACTGTTAATTCCACTTCTTTTCACCTCCTTTAGCATAAGGAAAGCTACTTTTCATGTGATTGAATGCATTATGGTACAGGAGACAAACATTTAACTTCCTCAGGGGAAGCATGATGCTATAGAGCAAAGCAAAATACACTTTATCTGGTCAGCTGCAGTAGGTTATCATGTAGATTGTAATTCCTGCAGTTCTCTAGCCTTTGAGTTGTTTATACTCTGATAAAGTGAAAGCATTAATGTCTTTATTACTCTGGTAAAGAAACTGCATTAAAATTTATCACCTAAGCATCTGGCATTTATATACATTTTTGCTTTCTGTAACCATACATTGGCTTTCTGGATACATTATTATGTTGTGCTGTGTGCATGTAAGTGAGCAGAAAGGGAGTTGCTGGAATCTGTAGGAATTCATCAATTAATCTCTCTGAAGTAACTTCCTCAACTGCATTTTCCTAGAAGGAAAACAAGTATAGCAGTGCTGTCTGAAATGACTCAGAATTGCATGTCCTTCCCCACATCATCACCTGGGCAATGCACTTGCATGCACCAGAGGTTTCCAAAATGGTGTACCTACGGCAGATGCTAAATGACAGTGCACAACTTCTTTGTTAAAAAAACCCAAATCAAAACACTCCCCCCCCCCCCAAAAAAAAAAAAAACCAAAAACCTGAAAATATATGGTGGTACTTTTTAAATTTTATTTCAACTTTCACAGGTATCTGCATAGAGATTTCTTCTTGGCTGAGGTCAGTAGTAGTGAGGAAAAAGGAAGTGCGTGATTTTGTGCGACTACCAAGAGGAGAAAGTGGATGTGGGTTTTAGGTCATGCTGATCTGAGCTATTATGTTGAAATTATATTGAACCAAAAGGTTTGAGTGAAGTCCTTTTCGGACAACTTCAGCTATACTTAACAGTACTTCAGGCATGTTGCCTTGTAGCACTGTCTTCTGTTAACCTTGAGATGATATGTCTTTGAAAAATATTACTTGGCCTTCATCAGCCAGTTGTGCAGGTTGGTGAACTGGAAAAATGTATATATTGCAAAAATTACAAAAAGGAGAGAACGTGGCAGTGTCTCACCATTTTAGTAGCATGTTGCTTGGTTTTTAGTAACTGAGAGAGGCTTAAAAGTCATATTAATGGCAGTCTCTGCATTTTTCTGTAGTCAAAATTTTTTTAATATCTTTGGCTTTATGTTTATCCAGCTTTTTGTTCCAAAAACCTTAAAACCAAACTTATCCTTGACAGACATTGTGAAATGTCTGTTATGCCAATCAAGTCTGTGAATCGTCATCAAAGAGATACTTGGTTTTGTCTTGATGACCTTTTTAAACCTTTCTCTTTGCTTTTTAAGCTTGCAAGGAAGGAAGTAATCTATTAAATTAACCTTGCAAAAGTTATTATGGAAATTCATCAGTCCAGATTCTGCTCCCATCATATGTTATCATACGAGTATAATTTTAAATTTGTCCCTTAAATTATCAGTCACGTAGCAGGCATGAACCATGTTACACAGTCTGTGTCTAGCTGTTCCCTGGGATTTTTGTGGATAAGCACTGCAAATTACAAAGGTTGCAGTTTCTTCTGCCTGCTCTCTTAAAGTAGTTTTCTGTCTTTCTGAACAAGATTTCTTTCCAAGTTACATCCATTTATTTAACCTCTCCAGAGTCTCTGGGCCTGCATCAGTAGAGGAACGGGGTTGGAGTCTTGGGTCAGATGTGAGTGCCCGCTGGCGGCTGGACATGCGCGTCTGGCTCTGGCGGTGCCTTCTGCTGGCGGAGATGGTAAATGGAGAAGCATGCTGCTCTGCAGACCTTTTTGGAGGCTGCAAGATCACTGGAAGTTGGGCCTTCGCTTGAGCAAAACCAGACTTTTTGGAACATAAATTAGTATTATTGCTGAGGGGGGTGGCTGTTATTGAAGCACAGCATCAGTTTGCATGGGAACGTTGGCATTAAAAAGCAAAACCAAAACAAAAACCCAGTGACCCAACAGTTCTGGATGTCCCATGGTTGCACTTGACCTCGGCCATCAAAATGTTTTGTGAGTGGCACTCAGAGGCGTCTGCGTCATTCCCAAACTGACAGCGAGTATGAACGTGGCATGAGGAAATCCTAGCTGGAGATTGTGCAGATGTCAGTGTAAGCCAGCAAATATGCACAGGGCTTAAATCGAGTTGTCTGTGGGGAGTACGTTACAGTGTTCCCTGTAAAGGCTGTAAAACTGCTAGTGGGGATAGACAGCAGCGTGTAATATTTGATCTTCTACACCCACAGTCCTCAGTGGAACTGAGGACTTATTACATCACTGTATCATTTCAATGATTTCTTTGGCTTTAGGGCTTTTTAACTCTTCTTCGAGCAACATTGTATTTCTCCTTTTCCCTAAACTCTTCTCTTAAAAACTGTCAAGGATAGCCCTTGCTGCTGGGTGGTGATTGTGGTTTAATGGTAGTTTACAGGCTGAAACACAGCTGAGATGTGACTTGAAGAAAAAAAAGGGGGGGGGGGGCAAAAAATTACTCGGCATGCAGAAAAGCCCACCTCCTTCAGGCACTGGATGCATAGCTTTGTAAAAGATGAGGAGTCCTCGGACACTGCAGCTGGGTTGGAGTGAAAGGGTGCGTGCCCGCCCTCTCCAGGGCCAGCGGGTTTGGGGCACAGGGACTGCGACGGGCTGCAGCCTCGCGGTAGAAATGATAGTCGCAGCCCTACCTGAAAGACAGGAGGGTTCCCTGGTGCAGTCAAATGGCTCTGACCAGTTTTGTTGTGGTTTTGCCACTGAAAATGATTTTTCTGTGCGTGTCCCGAACAGTCTGTGATTTTGGTCTCTAGAGCAAACGTTTCACCATGTATTTGACGCAGATGTTGCAAGTCCATTTGTGGGCAGCAGTTTTGTTTGCCCCTTGCACATTTCACTGCTGGTGAAAGTGTCGTTCAGTTTTTCAGTATTAGGGTGCAGCAGGATAGCAGAACAGAGATTAAAGATGCCTGAAAACCCATGCTCTTCAGGGAGAGTCTCCAGCAGGGGCATGGGCTTCCTAGCGTTTCCCAACTTAGTGGCTCTGGGAGTAAACTGCTAGCCAAAGATGAAAACAATCCTGAACATCCCTGATACCTTATGTTCTGTATCTCCAGAGCTGCATATATTTGGGGGGCACACATTTAAACCTTGTGTCTTTAAAAAAAACCCAAAAATAAGAGTTCATTGTGCTGTCGATGCAGACTGCTGCAGTACTTGTTCAGTGTCGTGTGTTTGCTTTCCTTTAAATTTTGTGCCATGAAGAAGAAAGTGGTTTCTGCTCAGCCACCAGACCTGTGACGAACAGCAGGCAGTCACTGAACAGTGCCCTTCAGGGTTACAATGAATCCTCCTGACAATTGCACTGTAAATACTCATTGTAAACCTGTATCAATTTCAAAGCCTCTTCAGGCTTGTCTGAAAGAACTTCAGGAAGGGGTGTGAGCTGTTTGGCAAGGATAAAAGATGTCCAAACTGGCTGTTGCAGATATTCTCTGATTCTCAGGTTAATTAACTTCCACTTTTGTCATCAGTTATCACCTCATAAAACTTAAGTTTCTGGAATGGGAGAAGGAAACTGATTTTGATTTGTTGTCATCGATCCATTGTAGAGTTTTTGAATACTTTGTCCAGGCAGGATTCCTTATCTGTTTTGTGGGAAGGGTTTTTACTGTGGTGCGCTCATGGGCTATCCCAGGAGCTTTCTGAAACAATCTGCTAGTTGAATGCTGCTTTTCTGTAACAGCAAGAGGCAAGTTTCTCTGTCTGCTGTTCACCACTTATTAAATTAAGAAGTAAATTAGGTGGTTGAGCTACCAGTTAAGCTTGCTGGGAAGAAAAACAGGAATAGAGGGATCCCTTTTCGGCACTGTGAGTTATGAAGCATCTGGATCTCTTGCCACATGGTAGAAGTTCCCTGCTGTTTGCTCTCCCTCTCCCCTCCTGCCTGCTGTGGGGTACTTCTGCAAGCCTTGCTAGATCCCAGCCCCTTGCTTTCATTCATGTGACTCATCTGTCTGTGTCTCAGCTTCCGTTTGTCTTGGGGTGAGTAAGGTCAGAAGCAGCTATCCGTGCGTGATTTTCTGAAGAAAAGTCAAATCTTTGTCAAATGAGGACTGCCTCGATGAGAGCTTTATGTAGACACAGACAAATGAGGTTGCAGGGAAAAGAGATTCCTCATCTCCTCTTCTCCCTCCAATGTAAATAGTGCAGCATATGGGAAACAGATGAGGGACTTTCTGTGAGAGCGCTAAGGACGATGCTTTTTTACTTTAATAAAGTGTTTGCTTGCTTTGCTGTTTACCTTGTTCTGGGGAAGATTCTTCTGATCAGGCACTGTAGCTCACTGCCCTCTTCCTTTAACATGAGGAACATCTTCCTGGCCTTTCAGCAATTATGCCGATCGCTGGACGTTTCTATTGAATCTCTTGTTTATAGGCAAGAAGCTGGTCTTGGATGCACTTTGCTCATTATAACTACTCAGCTCTTTGGTTGTTTTTCATTTCAATTTCCTTTCATGATATCAGTTAGGAAGGGATGTGTAAATGACAGGTACTTTCAAAACACATGCCTTGCTAGTAGATGAGAAGCCAATCTGTGAAGTGTGTTCCCCATGGCCAGGAGGCCGTCAGTGTACAGAAGCAGCATGGGTCTTGCTGCAGAGCATCCCCAGCACCTAGTGCTGCCGGTAGCGCTGGAAGGAAGGCACTGCTGCTGCACCCTCTCCTGCTGCGCGCAGCCTGGGCGTGGGGCAGGTGGGCTCTATCAGGGGGCATCGCTGCTCACCCTGGCTGTGTGGTTACCCTCGTCCCCACATGCCTGGGGAGCAGGAGGCGTTCGCTGCACTTGTCCCAGCTCCTGCCTTGCCCAGCAGTACCCACACTGCTGATGCGTGGTGTCGTGTGTGTGCAGGGGGGTGTCCTGCCAGGAGCCGCTAAGTGGTTTTGCTGATACATTAAAAGCAGATTTATGTGTTTGCACAAGCTGCAGTGTCTGCTGTTTGTTATATAACTGGCAAATATTAGCATTGTTTTTTCTTTGTACTCTTCCCCAGAGTTTCATCGTGCCTGGGCTCGTGAGCCTGGTTGAAGGCAGCTGTAGGCGCTGCCGCGGCTGTTTCCTGGTCCCCTTCAGGTGGTGTTGGTGGAGTGCCGGGACACTCCAGGGAGCTGGCCTCCCTTCAAAGGTCCTCACCATGCTTGTGTTGGGGAGCCCTGGACCCTGCCAGGCGGGCATGTGGTGGTCACTGCCTGGGCTCCAGCAAAACGGGTGGGGGAGGTACAGGGGCAGTCCCTCGATCCAGATCCAGGTCACCTGCAGGCTTTTCCAGAAATCGCCACGTTGCTCCTACCGAGCGGTACCTTCAAAGTTTTATTCTGAACTGCACAAGTTACGATTGTAATGGTGGTTGATGTTCCCATGAGTCCAAGAGCTGGCATTAAAGGGCCTGGTGCATGATTCCTCCAGGTAAAACTACCTCTACTTTGCCTTCTCCAAGCTTAGGGCTTTATACTGGCTTCTTTTTCTGCTGAGTGCACATCGGTCCATAGAAGAATGCAAGTCATGAAACAAGAGGAATCCTGTCAGCTGAATGAGCACTATTGTTTAATGAGCTCTGTTTCTCTTTATGTGATTGTCACGGATGAGCGATTTAGAACGCCTAAAGAATCACTGTCAAAGGTATTAGCAGAAAGGCGGTTTTAATAGGAATTTATGAAAGTGCGACTTAAAGTTCGATGGCAAGGTTCACTCTACCACTTACTACGTGAATGAAATATACAAAGGAAAAATCGGGTTAGAATTGAGCTAGAATGATTTATATAGAGACCAAAGATGCAAAAGGGTAAGGGAAACCCTCCTCTTGAGTCACGAGGTTCAGAGAAGATCCCCTTGCTTTCTAAACTCCTGATGGAGCTTAAGTGTGGCTGGATCCACTCCTAGTCCCAGACTTGGTCAACAGTTTATATCTAAGGGATTGTATGTGTCTACTAGCAGTCTAAGGTTCGTTCACAGGTTCAAGATGGATCACAAGATTTTAACAGCACTTAATCATTGACTAATTTAACATTTACAAAGTGAGTCAATAGAATTTACTCCAATCACAACAGTGATTTAATTACAGGTTTGAGATGGCAATATTTATACTATACTTGCTATCGGGTACCTATATCAATTAGCACACGCACGCACACAGATACAAAGATATATAAATGTACAAATGTATATCTGTTAAAAATTCCCCTCGAGTTCAGTGAAATATTCACTTCAAATGTCTCAGCATTTCTCAACAGGCAAGGGTTGAGCCTCAAGGAGAGAAGGGTTTCAGCCCAGGTCCCGTCGTCAACTTTTGGCGACGGTCCTCTGAACTTAGCAAACTTGAGAGTTCGCGAGCTCTGAGAGGTGTCCCACTCAGAGGGAGATGCTGGTCGCAGCCTGCTGCGGCCCAGGAGAGCTCCAAGGGCCTCACTTAGGACTGCTGTTTATAGGGTTGCAGGATGATTGGCTTTAGTCATCCGTAAATTTCCATCCTGGCCACAATCCGGAATAGTAACAATGGTACCGTTCCACTCGAGCTACGATCCAGGTAAGGAATGTTTCAAAGCTGTCAGGGGATGACTAACTATCCTGCTCTCGTTCCCCACCTTGGCCAGGCAACAGGAGTTGCTGGTACAGTCAGTGCCGCTCCCCGCCTTAGCCGTGCAAGAGTTCCTGGTATGGTCAAGGGATGCTTAACTGCCCAACTGATTACACAAAGGCCAAGGCCTAATGGGAAATCCTGAGATCATAGAGCGGTCCAGGAGAGGTGGGGAAATGCAACACCACAGTGATTTCTTCAAGAGATGCTGTTTGGATACACTTTCCTTCTTTCTCATCTTTCTTAGAATATATCTTCTACTAAAGACTTGAAAACAATAGGCTTTGTAGAAGTGCATTATTAACTGCCCTTCTGATGGGGCTTTTAATTCTTATTAGCATTTTATTATTAATGGGCTTCCATGAAATTTATAGAACTGTTGGTAAGCGAATGTTTGATGAGTGCATCTGTTTGTCTCGCCTCAGTTGGTAAAAACAAAACAAACTCATGCTGCTTCCCTCTTTTTTGTTGTAGCAAACCTTCCCCAGTGATGTCCACTCCATTGAAGAAATTTTGAAGGTAGGTGCTCTTAAATAATAGATCTCTATGTTTGCTTATATTTTGCACACGTTAAAGTAGTGTGTGTGGGGAAAAATGTTCTGTCAGCGGATGTTGCAATCACTAAAGTGTATTTTGGGGTACACTGTGGAGAAGTAAAGATAAAAGTTAGCTTCGGATACAGTGGGAGTTGTAAGACCAGTCTTTCTATCAGTATGTAAGTGTAATATAGTCTGGTCCAGTCCAAGAGCAAGGCTGACAAATCATCCGAAACAGCCAGAGCTGCTCCTTTGTCAAGTCAGGGGGTTGCTGTTACTGAGGGCACTTCCTCCAAAGGCGCTGGACGTGCTGACTCCTGCCCGTGCTGCCAGCCCCAGCAGCATGGCCCTGAACGGGAACATGCCCCTGCCTCCTTCCCACCTGCCTGTGCACGGCACTGCTGCTGGGCTGCTTCTCCTTCGCTGTAATTCTAGTCTATTCGTGCAAAGCTAAGCCAGCTCTGATGCAAACTGTCTCTGTAACCTTGTGTCAGAGTGGCTCTGTGAGCAATGCACAGGCTCCCGGTAGCTGGGTGTGAGTATGTGTCACCCATTCGCTGTGCACGGTGTGAAAATGCTCTGTGATCTCAAGCTGGTCATGCTGATACTGAGAAGACAGTTCCTTGATGCCAAATATTATTCTGAGACACTGAAGTCCTAATGGAGGTGTTTGGTTTCTGTGATTCACTTCCCTCACTGTTGCTTCAGGTTGCAAAATCCTGAAGCCTTTATTGCTTTCAAGAAGCTGTTGTTGGGGGCAGCGTTTTAGCTGAAAGGTGGTTGGGCACAGGTGCTCACAAGCTGCTGTGTGCTGGTTGGTGTTGCAGCACGAGTGCTCCACCTGGAAGTACTGCATCCTTTCGTGTTTCACGAGACATCCTGTTTTCTTGCCTGTCAGTAATGCATAACAATATTTTTCTAGCAACCACAGGGAACCATGTACAAATACATGAAGAGGTGTAGTGCAGTATATTGAGGAGTTTATCATCTGTTGAAAGATTGCACAGCTAGTGAGCGAAGTGAGCAATGAACTGAACAGTGGGAGGGGGGAAAGGAGACGTCAGGGGTGGTAACAATGCGATCAAATAGTTAGCCAGGTTAGTTGTAGGCTGCTTCTAGTTCTTGCACAGAAACCCCTGTAGATTGCTCTGATCCCTGGTTATAGAGCCAAAGGTAGCCATATGGTTTCATTCCCTGTAAATCTTTGCATTTCATGTTATTCCTAATAGATAAGGAAACTAGGGACGCTTCTAAACTTTCATATTTGTGCCTTGATGAAAAAATGGCACTTGTAAATTATGACACGATGTAGAGATTTTCATATGTCAGTCTATTTGGTGCCGAAAGTACAAAAATGTACTTTGCACTGACACGTTCCTCATGAATTTCTTTTAAGCTCCTGAGCAAACTGCATGTGGTGCATGCTCATCATGAGATATGTTCCACATGAACATAATTCCCAACTTTCTGAGCTGAGCAAAGTGCTAGTATTGTGTTACTCTGCATGCTTCTTTCTTCAGGAAGTTGGCAGGGAACGGTTGTAATGACAGCCACTCTGGATGGCGATGGTGGGTGCACACCCTTGAGTACCAAGGTGATGTTGGGCTGGGGGGAAAATCCTCAGCTAACTATTCCTGGAAAGGCAGTGAGGATGGTAGGCCATATGAATTCACTTACTTCTTGGAGTGACTATAACGCTCTTCAGGATTTAAAACTTGAGGATCAGGAGCCAAGGAAAGTCTTGTTGTGATTTCAACAAGGTGATTCTGAATTTCTGAGCCCCAACTTCCCCAAAGGCCTCATCTAGATTAACCCCCCTTAAAGTATTTTAGCGTATGTTCAAGACAAAGATCCTTGTCTGTGCTAGGCTTTTCATGTGTATTTGTTGCAGTGCAAGCCAAGGCTTTAGCACGTTCATCTGGGCCTGGCTGTGGTGCCAGAAGAAGCAGGTTGGAGGTTGATCTCGCCTGCCGAGCCCTATCCCACGGCTGTGGTGGTTGTGCTCTGCTTTCACCTGGACCATGGCTGAGCCCAAGAAGCCGGTACTTGGTAGTGATGGTGGGTGAGAGTAAGGGCAGGGTAACAGGGCAGAAGTATTCCTAAAGACATAGCACATCGGGCGGTCTCTTTCTTTGGTTTGAAGCCACGTCCCGGAGCTCTGCGTCAAAGACGTCTTGGTCAGTCGGAGCAAAAGCCAGTGTTTCAGGCAGAATAGCATGGGGAATGGCTGGCAGTCAGAGCTCTCTGGCTGACCTCCTCGAGCTATGAAAAGCCTTTTGGAGTGTTGTTGCTGTAAGGGGATGTAAGAACTTCCGTAATAGGAAAGTCCTTCGCTTTGAAAAACCCCAGAACTACTCATATACAGGTTTTATTTACTTTTCCCTTTATTAACTGTGATAGCTGTAAGGCTGAGGCCTAGTCCTGCAAACACAGTAAGTACTTTCCACAAGCTTCACCGAGATTGCTGTTACTTGGGCAATGCAAGTATGCTTGCGGAAAAAGAGCAAGTCCTCACTATGGTCTGGCTGCTGCACTCAGAGGAGGGCTTCTCACTGCGGTACCGTCTCTTGAGTTTATGATTGGGTGGACAAGGACTTTTTTGGTAGATCCATATGAATCTCTTAAGCGTAAAACTTCATCTGTGTCTATCAGCAAAAATACTGTAAGCTGCTTCTGCTTCTCTCAATGTCTTTCCAGGAAATGACCCACTCATGGCCACCTCCCCTGACAGCTATTCATACGCCTAGTACAGCAGAGCCTTCCAAATTTCCGTTCCCAACAAAGGTAAAACACCCTCTTTTTGCCAGGGCTTTTGATAAATTAGAAGAGAGCTTTCCGGCTCTTGCATGTGTTTTCATCTGATTTTGTCTCCCTTTCATAGCCAAAGGCTGTTAGGAGAGATTATCTTTAGAAGAAGTCAAATTAAAGCACAATGGATCTCGAGTTGTGTAACAGCTGCTTGAGATGCATCGTTTTACTGAGAATTAGATCAGATTGTGCTTCTGAGTAATTGTTTTTGAGTGGGCTATATGGTAGCATAATTATCTTTCCTCTGTTTTATTTTTTAAGCAAGCTTTCTATTTTTAGAATTGTAAGTTGTTTGAGCCGGGGGGGAGCGGGGGGATGAATGAATAATGTTTCAGTGACTTACACATTTGTTATAATTGTGGGCTTCAAATGTGACTGCTTTTCAGAAACATTTTAAGCATCTCATTTCTGTTGCAGAACAAAAACTATTTTATCTTTGTTGTCAACAAAAATGTTTGCTGACTGTGTTAAACAGAAGTGTTTGGCAGCTCTTATAAATTTTTTTTTTAAAAAATATTTCTTCAAAAATGCACATACCACTAATGTGCTAGCAACACATTTTTGGTGGCAGTAGCATATATCATTTCTGTCCATGCTAAGCTATGTCAGGCCAGCTTAGACTATTGGACACTTCAAAGTAATACTTTGGCAAGTTAGTCATAGTATTTATTACAGTAAGTAACACGTGGAAAACAGATCATCGATATGCTGCTATTAAGAGAGAGCTGATTTATTTTATTTTTAATTTGCGCTTTGTCCTTTCTTTCTAGGAATCGCAGCATGTTGGATCTGTAGCACAGAATCAGAGTAAGTAGAAATCCAAAGAAAACAGTTATGTGTATATTGACAGATAGTCTTGTGTGTTGTTTGTTATACGTTGAGGAGAACATCAAGTGTTTACATTGATTAAGGAGCATGATTTCCTGTGCTTTGTTGAACAGTGATGAATTTAGAAAATGCTTAAGAGATTGCATATATTCATTACCTAGAAATTAAGGCAGCAGTTCAGCAGAGAACAAACAGTATTTCGTTAGGAAACCCCATTTGGAGTGATGAATAATCTCAATAGCAAACAATTACGTCCTGGAAGAAAGTGACTTTCTAATCTGATGCTCAGAGACCCTAGGGTAAAATATGCTACAAGTGAGGCAAATAAAACCAACCAATTCATTTTTGATTTACAGAACAGTATGACGCACCTTCAAAAACGTTGCCTAGTTCTCAACCAAGAACATCGTAAGTAACCAGACTCGGTTCCCGTGTCTACTGTGCAGTTACTTAAAAGAACCTGGAATTAATTAAAATTTGGTTTACTTGATGATTCTGAAGATTAAGGTTTTATCAGGCTGATTTTTCTGAGAAAATTTCAATGCAGGGAATTTTCACCAACAGAAACATTACTGTTTCATGATTATGATGACTGTGTTAAAAACTAAACAAAACTGAAGAAAAAAACCCCAACTATTAATGTACCAGATTGAAGTTTCTTTGCTCTTTTAATCTGTGGCCACTTAACATCTTGTCACACTTAGTGCTATTCAAACTACTAATCATGCATTCAACTGACATAAATTATAAGGGATACAAATGGAATCTGATCTATTCTGCATATCATTTTGAAGCCTGTGAGGGTTAGTAAAGCTACAGCTATGAAAACTGTGAAAACTAGGGGTGAAATTTTAAAGCAGTTGTATGGTATAACTTTCTGCAGTTGCCCAAGGAAAAATTTTCTAAAAAGTGTTGTCTTATTTTTATTTTTATTTAAAAACAAACAAACAAACAAAACTTTCATGTGGACTTTCTAAAAACCTCAGTTTATATTCAAATGATGTTAGCTAGTTGCAAAGTGGGGTGAAGATGAAATTTCTATAGCTTGTTGTAATAGTATTTATATATTTCTACTTTTCTCTATGTATTTCTTCTTTTCCCTATCATGTTATGTTTTCTCTCAGAAGAAAGCTTCTTAGAATTTAAGTCTCAGTGTAAGATGTTTACTCATAATCATTACAAAAGTTTTACAAGGCTAGGAAGGAGTGCCAACTAATAAATTAATCGCTCCAATAGAAAATTTTAAGTTGGTGGATAAAATAACTTGGTACTGTCCTTGTAGGTGAAAGTGGTTATCTATTAATTAGGTTAATTATAGAAATCGCTTGAAAGTAGTTTTGTGTGGGCTGACATTGGTCTTTCAGGATTAACCTGGCCAGATGGCAGCATTGATAGGTTCTGAGCCCTGAGTAATAAATAGAAATCTTTCTATGTCTGGAAGTGTAAGGGGTCTGTGTGCAAGGCAATTGCTGAACCATTAAATGCCAGTCAGTTCAGGTGATATATAAAGATCTCATGTTACTCCATGATATGTTGTTCCATGGAAGGCTGCAAACTACAGACTACAAAGCTTACTCCACCTGTTTTCGTTTTCCTTATCATGAACATTTTAATTAAAAAAAAAACCCAAAACTGGGCTAGTCACAAGTAAGAGAAAGAGCATCTCTCCATCTTGGTTGAGATTGTAGGATTTTGCACTCAAGCTCCGTAAGATCTGTAAAACAACCCTTCTCATACAGTTCCAGCATCATGCAGAGGAGCCCTTGCTGGCTGTGAGCGTGGGATAGCGTCTTGCTGAGCAGTCAACTACCTCCTTAATCCATTTATTTTGCTCCTCCTTCTTCCACCCCAGCTTGCCCCTCCTGAATGATTTCTGGAAATTTTCATTGCACTGTTAAAATACTAATTTCAACTGCTCCAGGCTCTGCCTTCCTCCTCAGCTACCCTACAACCATCATCTTTATTTCAACTCTTCTCAGCTGCTTGTAAAAATCCCTCTAGCACTTTAGTTGTCCAGGCAGCAGAGAGAGAAGAGACTTTTACTGTAGACAAGAATCTGAAAATACTCCTTTGAAGCCCAAAGGTCCAGAACTGTAAATTTGGCAAGGTACGTAGCTCTGTCCTTAGCCAACATCCCCTCTCTGCTCAGCATCCTTGCAGGCACTTCAGAGCCAGCGCTCATCTACCAGGGACATGCGTACCCACAATCAACGAAGGCGATTGAAGCAGGAGGAACAGTGTGGTTTAGGTTTATGTCCAAAATGAAGACAAGCAAGATTTGCCCAAGGACTTCCTCTACATCTTGCCCTTGAACTGATGCATCCCTTCTTTTTTGTTGTGTTTTTGTTTTCATTTGCACAACAGGGCTTGCTTTCTTTGCTGTTCAAAGCGCACGTGACTGTCTGAAAATTCAGCTGCCTAGAGTAGCTCGCATTACAAAGTGTAGCTGGCTGAAAACAAACAGCATTTGTGCTGGTTAATTAGAGGTTGAAATCCCGGTGCATCTGTGTGCCCAAATTAAGCATTCAGCTTTACAGAATATGCAAGGGTTTCCCAGATGGCTTTCATTCTTGAATACAGTCCCAAAGTTAGCACCTGGCTGCGCTGGAATGGAAGTAGCCCTTCTTTTAAAAGGGGAGATGCCAAACTCATTCTTGGTGATGCATCTTTAACCCAGCTGGCAGAGAGGGACCAGCCTGTGCTTTCAGTGGGGTTGTTAGGCAAGTGATATTAATTTTAGTGCTGCTTCCCTTGCTAAAAGAGCTCTTTTTAAATAGCTTTACAGAGAGATTGATGGTGTGTATATAAGCTGCAAATGAACAGGTCCTGCAAATGAAAACTTGGCATCTATTAACTCCTGAGCTAATTAAAGCGTTAAAATTATTAAAGCAGATTTATTTTCTTTAAGGAGGCTATTTAAGAATTTGTTGAAACCTTGTTTTGAGGAAACTGGCTTTGTCTATCCTTGCAGAAGTATGACTCATTTAAAGTTTTAGTGTTCTTCCTTGATTCTAAATTGAACTTAAATAGTCACAGTGTTCTTTTATGCTGATGCATTTTATTTACCAGCAGCTCAGGTGAAAAAGGCCGTCCTTTTTATTACAAACAGTTAAATCAGATTTAAAAGAAGATCTAGGTAGTGTTTCCTTGTATTATCCTCTTACCTCTGAAGGAAATGCATCTGTAGTCCACAATTCTTAAAGCAAAACAAAACAAAAAAAGAAAACATTTTCAGATCTTTTTTGTATCCCTGGAAATTTGTTCATTATCAGTTTTGAAGGACTACTTCCCCTAACGTCTTGGAAAAAAAAAAAAAAAATTCATTGAGGTGCCAGTAGACATTTGGCCGAACTGCCCAGAAGTGTGGAGAGTGGCTGTATTGTTGCTATTCTTTTTTCCTTTTTGTGTCTCAGTGGACTGGCAGTGAGCTTCAGCTCTAGCCCACATGCAAAATTGGCACATGCAGGATTGCTGCAGACTGCATGCTGTTTGCCTTCTGTAGGAAATTCAGGGGCCTCGTTTTCCAAGGTGGTGTCTCATAGTGCTTCCCTTCAGTGTTTACTCTAAAAGAAGAGGCAAGAGGTGATTTCCACTGAGAAGGTGTGTGAGGAAATAAGGCAGTGGAGGCTGGGAGGTGGAGGAGGATAGTCACAGGGGAATGGCAAAGTCAAAATGCCTGAACAAAGAAAGCACCTAGGTCTTCTCGAGTGTAATTAGACAGAGCCCTTGTGGCACTGAGAGCCTCTTCTGCATCAGTGAGAGGTACTCGGGGACTGTGGGGTCAGTACTCTTGCAGGAGGCATCACCTCCGCTGGAGCGGTTGGCTCTGTACTGGTGGTCACAGGAGACCTTTGGGGTTTCTTCATGCTGTCCTGCTCTGTGGACAAGAGCAGATTCATCACTTCTGGTTTGTGGAATTGTTGTTCATTGTGAGACCATGGCTGGCTTTGGCAGTAAACATGGTCCTATTTCAGTGAAAATATCTCCATGCATGTCAACTGCTTTGGTATGAGAGTAAAATAATTTGTCTAGTTAGTAGGGATGGTGTTTAAATAAGGGAATCATTTTTTTATTCAAGGTTTTTACTCCTCTTTTGTCACAGAATCATAAAGCAAACTGCTGAGAGTCATTAGAGGTGACTCACAGAGCTGTAAATCTTTTTCACTTTGTTCATAATTTGACATGAAGGCTTGAAAGAGTGTGAAGGTGTGTGTAGTTTTCCTTTTCCTAACAAGCATCAGGGACGCTAACTCTCTCCCCACTTTTCCAAGTTGATGTGGTTCACGGGGGATCTCTCATGTTTGTTTTCTTGCTATAAAATCTGTTGTCATGAGGAGTTGGAGGCTTATTTTTCTTACTTGGGCATGAGAAAAATTTCTCACAGAGAGCCCTTCGTTTGAAATGAGGTTGAAATAAACAGAGTTTTGACCGGATTGATTAAAATCCCTGTCTCGGTTCCCAAGCTTTTTATCCCATTTTTGGAATGACACTTATGTAATCCTCTGGTTTGAGGAGTCAGTCTCCAGCTAGTTTCAAGATTTGAATCACTATACTTTTGAATAGCAAGAGTTTTGCCTGTCTGTTTTCCAACTCCTTTTGGGATGCCTGTGTGATTGCCAAAGAGGGGGATAACAATTTGGGAGAACTTTGGGTCCCTCCCCACAAATCCTTCCCCTCCAGCCTTTTGAGGACTTCAGTAATGCATTGAAATTGCAAGCAGTAGTTACCACCTGCAGACAGAGGACTAAATTATGCTTTTGGAAACATTTGCAGGCAGCCTGCTCTCTAGCAATAGTAAAACAGAGTTTGTGCCTCCCCACTTGTAAACTGCTTTGAGTATCTGAACTGCTCGATGTTACGGTTACTGCTGAGATGTGCAGGAGCATGAAGTTCGTTGTGTAGAGAAGAAACAGGAGATAGGCTTGACCTTGGCATTTACTTACATATGTGTGATAGGAGACTTCAGCAGCAAAAAGAGAACTCCTGTGACAGAAGAAATATTCGCAGCCCCTAAGAGCAGAGAGCGTGAACATGCACAGCTTCTGGTGCAGAGAAGATGCTTTCTGCCCCTTGGGGAGCCAGTGCAGGCTAATAGCGTGCTAGTCCCTTGCTGTACAAGGATCAGACTTCTTCCATCCTGCCCTGCTGTGTTAATGTGCTAGATAACCTTTGTTGAGGAGCATTCCCCTCACAGAACTTTGCCTTTGTTGTCTGTAGATGGCAGCCAATGATACTGACCTCCAAAATATCCTGAGATCGGTTGGAAAGCACAGTAAAATGCCTAGGTTGTGTGTTATCACTTTATCATTCGTTCAGGTAATGACAGGGTTTAGCAGATTGAGCATGCCCAATGTTCAAAAAGGATGTGGGAGGTTGGTTTGTTTTGGCAAGCACAAACCAAGTCTTTTTCAGTGTCTGCTGCTTGAAAATGTGTCTGCCTTGGCTGATATTTATCTTCTGGTTGTCTTTCAGAATGCTCCAGGACGACCTGCAGCTCAGTGATAGTGAAGAGAGTGGTGACGACCAAGTCAGTTTTAGATGTTTTATACACTAGGCACACAGACATCCCTTTAAATCATCATGACTTGTTGCATTGTTCCGAGTTCCTTAAGCTAACTTTTCCTCCCCCTCTCCTCTTTGTTTTTGTGAACAAAACAGGTTGTTGAAAAGCCATCTTCTTCACTTGCTCCTCCAAGGTACAGGTTTGTTCCCAAACTACTAGCTAGACCAAATAAGGAGGAAAAACAAAACTGCTTTTTATGTATGGGATAGATGGGTAAGGGTTCCTGGTTTCTTTTGTAGATACAGGCTTTGGTTTCTAGCTGCTGAAGCCGCTGTTGAAAATTGGCTTTAGTTGTGTGGGGTTTTACAGAAAGCTCCAATCAGAAATGAATAATCCAGGCATGCTGGATTTTGCCTGTGAACCAGAATTGTATTTCCCCAACTGTTTCCTTCTTTTCTCCTCTTCCCCTCCACCAGTGTATATGTAGATCACACTGGAGCTAATGGGATTTTCAGTTGTAGTGATGGGTGAGGTGTGAGTCCAGTTTTAGTTCAGAGGGAAGCCCAAAACAGCCAAGCGGGTGAAGAACAGAAACGGGTTAGGAAGACTCATTGAGGCTGTTTCAGCTCCTCCTGGTAAGGCAGCTGATTGTAAGCAGGTCCTGCCATTAGTCAGAAGTTCCTGCGTTAGTCAGAAGCAATATTCAAGGTAGACTGAACAGCCACGTGCCAGCATTAGAGGAAGAAAGGTGGAGAAACCCAGAACTTTTCCTGTAGGAGAGCACTGACATACATTTTTGGCTTGATACCTATATTCTTCAAGCACAGGGTAATGGTCTACAAAGTCAGACTTGCAGAATGCCACGCCAGTTCTTGGCATGATTTGCGTCTCTGCAAGCTCTTGAAATAGTGTTCTCACGATATCAGTCTGGATCAGCAAGGAACTTGCCTCCAAATCATAGAAATTTGTTGGTACTGAAGTGGGAAAGAGTTTTCAAAGTAAAAAAATCAACATTTTGATTTCGTAAACCCATTTCAAAACAAAAAGAAGCTGTGCATAAAAGTCATGGCTCTCCCTCAGTTCCATCCACTCCCATTGTCAGTGCTGAAGGAAAATACTTTTGAGTAGGGGAGGGTATTGCAAAAAATGCTGCTGCTTGACATGGCTGTTAACAAAACGGTTACAGCACCTTGACCAAGTAACACAGATGAAGAAGTGAAAACTTAAGGGGGAGAATACAAAAAAGAGAAACCATCCTGGAATTTATGTTTATGTCTTGTTAGCCTTTATTGGAGATTTTTCTTTAGAGGGTTGGGGCTTTCAGAAAAGCACTTGTCAGTTTTAGTTGTTTTTTAAACTTTGGTTGGCTAAATGCAGCTTCATATTGTAGCAGTGATGTCTTGCTTACATATTTGTCTGACTGGGTTGGAGTTGAAGGCTTTATAATTTCCAGAGGTTTTTTATTCCAGTGCTTTATCTTTTGACTAAGGAAATGTATTCGTTTGGCCTTCTCCCTTCTCCCCTCAGTGCCAAAACATGGGGGTTCAGTTTTATTTTTGAATCCTGCCATGTCAATATAATAAGTAAGTAACCTTCACCCATGCTGCTTTCTAATTTTGTCTCGTGGTGGCCTTGCAGTGCCCTGCAGTCCCAGCCCAAGAGTGTGGCATCAGCACATTCCAGCAGCCCGGAGTCAGGGAGCACCAGTGACTCAGACAGCTCTTCAGACTCAGAGACAGAGAGCAACTCAAGTGATGGTGAAGCAAACGACCTTCCGAGAGCATCAGCACCTGAGGTGAATGCAAATAAAATGTAGAGGCTGTTTAATACAGCCTCTTGCCTTAGACTCTCTGCTGTCTGAATGGAATCAGGACAGGAGACCTGAAATGCTGTCATCATTCAGGTGTCCCCTTGACATCTTTGCTGCATCATCAGACTTTTCTTGCCCCTTGCTTCCCTTCTAGAGTTTGTCAATTAAATAACCCTTGGTTGTTAGACTTTTACATGTCTAACCTTGAAGTTAGGTTAGACATGTAAACGTCTAGCACTCGTGAAGGAATTGGTGCCTTCACTGGCAAGACACAAAGCAAGGTGCAGATGAGAAGCACGGCTTGTCTGGGGTGTTTGGGGCCCACCTCTGCCCATGTGGCTTTTCTGGGTGCCGAGGCTATGGGCTGCTTCAGGGTGAGACCCTGATACGTTAAGAGGAGCCGCTGCCTCCCTGCAGCTCCTGTGCGTGAGTGACAGATTCAGCTTCTCTCAGATCACAGCTGAAGTGATCAGACCTGCAGGAAGGGCTGGAATGTGCTTAGACTTGCTTCTGTTGAATTTGGCTCGGATAGTGCTGCACTGGCATTTCTGAGGCTTTTATTGGGAAAAGCAGACAAACGGAACTTGGTGCCTTAAAGTTTCATAACTGAAACCATGCATTTTTTAAAAATCTGCTGCAGAAGTGTTCATGTCCCATGGTTTCAAACAGTTCCTCCAGCTTGCAAAACATTCTCAGGCTGGTGGGAAGTGCATGGTTATATCCTATGGACCACAGCTGATGTAAACCACTGACAGTTTTGAGATACTCTCACAAAGCCCAGAAACCTTGTAATTTATTTCTCCCCCTCCTCCCCCAGCCCTAGCTTTCCTTTCTTTTACCTTAGAAGAACAGGGAGAATTTTATGTGCAGAAAACAAGCTTTAAGAAGGTGTATCTTTTCATCTCACATGTAATACACTTTACCCTTCAGCAGTTCAGTTACAGACTTTGCCCTCCGCAGTGTTGGTGCCTTTGGAAGGAAACAGATGTTATACTTCTCCTCTTTTACCAAATCCTGCCTGGTTTGTCCTGAAAATACTAGATTGTAAGATCCTTCTCACTCCAGTGAAGTCCTAGCTATTTGCCATTGACCATTTTATCCTTTTTTATTCAGCAAACTGTTCGTCCATGGTGCTCAAGGAGCAAGTTAGGGCACATGGCCTGTTTATAGTCAGTTTTTCACATGCAAAGGCACAGACTTTAAGACCTATAGGCAATAGTTCTTTTTTTTTTTTTTTTTTAAAGTCTCTTACTATCCTTTCTGTTTGGAAAACCTAATGAAAACCCATATGATGGTGAAGACCACAAACAAGATAACAGATGGTAGAAGTGCTAGAAAAGGATCAGACTATGCCACTGTCTGATAGCTACCTACATTATAAACCAAAGTTTACTAAGTCTTTTCGCCATGTTTTTATAGTGTTTGACAAAAAAAAATGCTCTTCAGTGGCTAATGAAAATAAAGCAAATTTGTGTTATCTGAAAAGTATAATGGAATTTGTGGTTTAATTTTACTTAGAAATCCATGGTAAAATCAAACTCTGTTTTTTAAACCAGGTTTTTAGATTGACTCACTCAAACACAGTTGAAGACATGTCTTGCTTATCCACGTGTTCTGCAGTGAGTTGAGTCTGGATAGAGAAGAAAATTAATGCAGAAGGGATTCATTAGTCTTGGAAAACCTTTCATGTACTAAGCTTTCTCTTTTCGGGGAAGAGTTGTGACTCTTCTCAGAAGCAAGGGTTGTGACTGGGGAGAATCGGTGAGGGCGGGAGTGTAGCTGTGCTCTGGTGTTGCCCAGATAATGAGCTACACTTTTCAGTGATGCTGACACATATGTGGTGTTTTCAGAACGGGCCTCAGAGAATAATGCCCCTGATTTGCAGCTTCTGTTGTCTGTTTTAGGGTTAGTTGGGTTTGTTTTTCTAGTAGTTTGTCCGTTAGATTAGGCAGGGCTTGTAGCAACCACATTGTTATCTGACTGTGACTCCAGAGGCCTTCAGACCTCAGTCGTTGCTCATGCCTTGCTTGACCCAGAGGGAAGCAAGTGTTGGGTTGTGTAGGCAGAGGACTCGGAAGAGGCTGGGCTTTATGTGCTAGCCATACAATTTCTTTTGGTAAATGGTTTTCTTTTGGTTAAACCACAGGAGCCTGACAGACTACCTGTCAGACTTCAATGAGATGTGATAGCTGGCACAGCTCCTTGTCCATTTTGAAAGCAGTGCTGTGTGCAAATAACTTGCCAAAAGCGTTGCAAGGACAGCACCTAACCCGTTTTTACAATTGCTGCTTTTTTTATATGTTGGTTAGTGGCAAACCAAGGTGAAGCTTTCGTGTAGACTGGTCTCTTACTGAGTGACAGATAGGGCTAGCAGAGATCCAGGAGTGCTGTGCAACACATTTGACTGATCCTGTGCACAAACGAGGTCTGTGTTTCTGAAGTAAGTGTTGATGTGCACATGCTAGAGCATCCCCACTGTCTCATGGTCTTTCACTTTCAAGCTCTTTTAACAGTAAGGGGAAATTTTACTGGGTTCTGGGAAGCTGTGCTAGGACAGAAATAGCCCGTAAAGGCATCAGTCTTGCATCCTTCCTTTTCTTTTTGTCTGCAGCCCGACCCACCAACTTCTAATAAGTGGCAGCTCGACAACTGGCTAACCAAGGTGAACCCACCAGCAGTACCAACAGAAAGTCTCAGCGAAATCGCCCATGGGGATGGACGTGAGGAGGGCAAGGAGCAGGGGCAGGACGTCAGCAGCAATTCCTCCCACCAGCGCGCTGAGCTGAGGGAGCCTCATCACAAGAGCTCTGTCCGAGCGGCCAGGGCTCCTCAGGACACTCATCTTCCAACCAAACGTAGCTGCCAGAAGTCTCCTGTGTGCACCGAGGAGCCCTCGCCCAGGCAGACTGTGGGTATCAAAAGGCCCGGCAAGGCCCCGGTGCACGAGGGGCCCAAGGGAGGCCTGAAGGTGGAGAGTGATCCTGGTCCTTTTGAAGTCAGAGACCAGTCTTCCAGAGACAAGCCAAAAGTCAAAACGAAAGGGAAGCCAAAATCCAGTGACAGAAAAGACCTGAAGCTGGTATTGCAAGAGCCCCCCGAGAACAGAAAGCACAAGAGTTCCCACCAGGCCAACGCCAAACTCTTCTTGGACCCCAAGCCCACGAGAGGTGTTTTGCTTGGCAGTGCCCAGGAGCATCTCGCTCTCAGTCCCCTTCCTCAAGGTCAGGGCACAACCCCCACCAGGACTAGCGGCCACAGGCCTGCTGTCGTGGCCAGAGAGGATTTTCACAAGGAGAAACTTCCCTTGCCTATCAGGGAGAAGAAGTTGCTCTCACCAGTGAGGGAATCCCCCACCCCTCAGTCCCTCATGGTGAAAATAGATCTCCCTCTCCTGTCAAGAGTCCCCCAGCCCCCCGGGAAAGGCAGTCACCAGAAGAGAGCAGAGGCCAAGGAACTCCCAGGTGCAAGGAAGCAGGACTTGGAGAGGAAAACCGCGGACACTCCTGACAAGTCTCTTCAAAAGAGGAAGGTGAGAGGTGGAGGTGGACATGGGTTTGTACAAGGACCAAGGTGGCGTTTGAAAAACCCACGCGGAGAGTTCATTTCTGATTCATAGGTTGGGAGTGGACCCATTACAGTCCTCCTATAAAGCTGTTATCAAACTTCTAAAGGGAATGTGTATCAAAACTGTCCACAGATGTTTCTTGTTGGTCACAGATCCCCTGCTGAGCAAATGAAAAGCCCTGTAAGCTGTCTAATGAATGCTTTGGTGTTTTAAAACATTTTTTTGCTGTATTTTCTTGAAATACTAGTTTTCTCAGACAACAAAACCTCAGCCCTCCTATATCAGAGAAGCTTTTGGGAGCAGGCTGTGTCAGCATGTGGCTGGCCAGCCCCCTGGTAGCATTCAACCCAAGCAGAACTTTGTAGGGCTGTGGTGCCCCCTCCTGCTGCAAACCCTTTAAAAGCAGCATGGTATCTGAAGCACCTCCCAGACTGTGCAGTCATCTGTGCTATCCATTTAATGTCTGTTGTGGGAGGACACCTTCCCTGCCATTTGTGGGGGTGACCAGAGGGGGAACAAATCCAGGCCACCCCAGTCTGTGGTTTTTGGTTTTGTGCATGTATGCATCTTCTGTTGCCTTTAGCCATGCAACCTCAGTCTGAGTAGGGTAGTCTTTTCCTGTGTGGAGTCATTCATTTCCATGAAACAGTTGTGATTCCTTGCTTACACAAAGAGGAACAAATTCTGCAGGTGTGAACTGTGTTGTTATTAGGGGTGGTGGCAGCAGCCCTGTGCCTTTTGCTTTTCCATAAATGCAGATTTTTGACTGAACCAGGTTCGCTCATAGTAACAATCATCACTAAACCCTGCTTTGGATCTCAGCACTTGGATAAATACATAGAAAACTACTTTGGTTTTCCCTGGAGCTGTTGTGGTGCTAGCAGCGATGCTAATGCTTAAAAGATTAGCTTTCCAGAGACCCCTTTGCAGAGTCCTTCAGTGGTGCTTAGGGACATGGTTTAGTGGTGGTCTTGGCAGTGTTAGGTTTATAGTAGGACTCGATGATCTTAAAGGTCTTTTCTAACGTAAATGATTCTATGATTCTGTGATTCAGCTATAATTGCTTTCCCTTGAATTACAAGACAGCCCTTTGTTTAACTGAGGTGGTAGTTGCTCACAAGTGTTTTTTGGAAAGCTCACTCCCAAAGGGGACTGTGAATATAATTCCAGCCAGCTGGTTCAGCTGCACAAAGGGTTGGCTGCAGGCCTTACAGTGAATGGGTATTCACTCTGGCTTTTTCACAGAATCAGAGAATAGTTTGGATTGGAAGGGACCTTTAAAGGTCATCTAGTCCAACCCCCTGCAATAAGCAGGGACATCTTCAGCTAGATCAGGTTGCTCAGAGCCCCATCTAACCTGACCTTGAATGTTTCCAGGGATGGGGCATCTACCACCTCCCTGGGCAACCTGTTCCAGTGTTTCACCATCCTCATTGTAAAAAATGTCTTCCTTATGGCTAGTCTAAATCTACCCTCTTTTAGTTTAAAACCATTCCCCCTTGCCCTGTTGCAACAGGCCCTACTAAAAAGTTTGTCCCCATCTTTCTTATAAGCCCCCTTTAAGGACTGAAAGTCAGCAATAAGGTCTCCCCAAAGCCTTCTCTTCTCCAGGCTGAACAACCCCAACTCTCTCAGTCTTTCTTCATAGGAGAGGCATTCCATTCCCCTGATGATTTTCGTGGCCCTCCTCTGGACCCGCTCTAACAGGTCCATGTCTTTCTTGTGCTGAGGGTTCCAGAGCTGGATGCAGGACTCCAGGTGGGGTCTCACCAGAGCAGAGTAGAGGGCCAGAATCACCTGCCTTGACCTGCTGGCCACACTTCTTTTGATGCAGCCCTGGATACGGTTGTCCTTGTGGGCTGCGAGTGCACATTGCTGGCTCATGTCCAGCTTTTCATCCACCAGTACCTCCAAGTCCTTCTTGGCAGGGCTGCTCTCAATCCCTTCATCCCCCAGCCTGTACTGATACTGGGGGTTGCCCTGACCCAGGAGCAGGACCTTGCACTTGGCCTTGTTGAACCTCATGAGGTTCACCTGGGCCCACTTCTCAAGCTTGTCCAGATCCCTCTGGATGGCATCCTGTCCCTCAGGCCTGTCAACTGCACCACTCAGCTGGGTGTTCATCTGCAAACTTGCTGAGCATGCACTCAATCCCACCGTCTGTCATTGATGAAGATATTAAAGAGTACCGGGCCCAGTACGGACCCCTGCGGGACACCACTCATCACCGATCTCCATCTGGACATTCAGCCGTTGACCACTACCCTCTGGATGCATCCATCCAACCAATTCCTCACCCACCGAACAGTCCACCCCTCAAATCCGTATCTCTCCAGTTTGGAGAGAAGGATGTTGTGGGGGACCCTGTCAAAGGTCCTTACAGAGGTCCAGATAGACGACATCTGTAGCCCTTCCCATGTCCACTGATGTAGTCACTCCATCCTAGAAGGCCACTAGGTTGGTCAGGCAGGACTTGCCATGCTGGCTGTCATCAGTCACCTCCCTGTCCTCCATGTGCCTTAGCATAGCTTCCAGGAGGATCTGTTCCATGATCTTCCCAGGCACAAAGGTGACACTGACTGGCCTGTAGTTCCCCGGGTCTTCCTTTTTTCCCTTGTACCTGTATACCTTTTTGGTCCTCCTCACAGAGCAGGTGGCTTAGCATGTGTGGGTGAATAATCTTGGTTGCTGCATGGGTTTCATTTAGTCTTGTCATTTTCTGAACTTCCCATAGTTGTGGGGGAGAATTGAGAAGAGCAGGGAAATGGTGAAGAAACTTGAGAGACCCCGGCAGTCCCGCTCTTGCAGAGCAGCGGGAGAAAGGTAAACAGGCAGTAAATCTGTCGCTTCTCCTGTTATCTCTCAAAGACCCAAGAGGAGTTACTTGATGTTAGACATGTCTTCGCTTGCGGTCTGAGTGTCTGATTGCAGGAAAACCCACCTCAGAGCCTCATTGTCTGTATTACGTCAGCGTGCATCAGTGTCCTTGGAGGCTCAGGCTTCATCGCAGCCAGCTAGGTCAGGTACAGCTGTCAGACATCTTTTGTGGCAGTGTGGACTCAACCTGAGAAACAGTTTAAGGACATGATCTAGGTGCTGGAGCCTTGCCCTGAGCACACTGCCAGGGGTAGAGTCTGCGCCAAGCACAACACACTGAGCTCCATCACAGTGACATAAACCTGGATGTACTCTTGTGAGAGAGACAGAAAGTCCTGGAATGCTTTTGGCTACCACCAGGCACACTATGGGTAATGCTGACTGATAAGTGCAGTTTCTTTTACATTTTCTTGGCTTCTCGCATTCTGAAGTTTTTCATTCAGGTGAGCTGATGAATTGCAGGCTTTGTATTGTAAGAGCTATGGAGTACAATTAAAAAGTATTATTTATTACCACTCTATCTTAATGGTTCCTGTTCTTCTGGAGGACAATGGCAGTGATTTTAACTGACTGTTTAAAATTTCACCTATATCAGATTCTTGTTAATAAAACTAAAAATCCCTGCACATCTGGGAAATCAGAGTGATCTAACTCTCCTGTGAATGCAGTTTTTTTCCTTCCTTTTGATAAGGCTTATCACAAAACACAATTGCTTGCAGTTCATGACTTTGCCAGGAGGAATCTGAATACATTTCTGTACGATTCATACTGAGTAGGAGAAAAAAGCCTATCCAGAACAGATGAAATGCTTATTTTCAGCAATGGAAGTGCCTTGATTTTGATTACTATTGGCAACAAGAGGTTTAGCAGTTCCATCCCCGCCACTACAAAATAATTAATCTATCAAGCAAAAGTAGATAAAATGTCATTTTAGGATACTTGTCAGTAAGCCTGAAATCTAAATCTGCCGTGCTCTGGGTTTCCACTTCGTTGGTTCCACTATCTTATCTTTTCTTTTTTTTAACCAGAATTGATCAAACTTAGCTGTGTTGGTCTGTACTTTACATGAACTTTCAAAACCTGTGTGATTTTTTTTTTCTTTCTTTTTTTCTTCCTGTTAGAGGGAAGTGGAGAAGGAGATCGATAGGAAGAAAATGAAATCAGAGAAAGAAACAAAATTATTGCAGTCTTCAGCTAACAAAGACTCCAATAAATTGAAGTGAGTATACAGTGGTGGGTTGACCGAAAGACGCATAAAACTGAATCTTTCTTAAAAAGGTTAAGGCGAGGAGTTGTGTCTCCTGTCCTTATACTTGTGAGTTTGCTTACAACATAATGTGCCTTCTGAAACTTAATCTGCTGCAGATTTGTCTTTACATCCTGGAACAACCACATGGCTATGGGAATGTAATTTATTCGCCTTTTTATTTGTTGCAGATGTGAAGTGATACTTGGGTGTCACCTATCTTCCTCTCCCTCCTTAATGCTGAGGATTATGGTTCTAATCATTCAAGCATAAGCTGATGTTTCAGTGGCTGGTCATCCTCCCATACTTGGTTTACACTGCTGCAAAAGCATTGAATGTTGTGGCATTTGTCCTGATTTCTAACAGTTGAGATGGGAATGAAGACTTCACCATTTTAAACACGAACTTGTCCATCCTGCATGCTCTGATCTATACATTACATGTAGCTCAAAAAATCTGTTTATGCTGCAAGAAATTTAGTTGCCAGTTGTGCCCATATTACTTCTCCTTTTAAGCTGGTAGGCAACCATTTCCACTGCTGTCTTTCAGACCAGATGCAGGAAACGAATTTGTGCAAAAAAATTATATGTTGTTTGAGTTGCAAACAGTGTGGTAGACTGCCTGCCTGCTGGGATTCAGGAGTCGTTTCCCCTTCTCCAAACTACAGTGGTGGTAATCTGTCAGTAGATGATTGCCCTAGATGATTTGGGAGGTGACAGCTGTTCTGTGGGGAGTGGCGTATGCTTGTTCTGCACGATAGTTTAGGGGTTTCAGGGGATGGCAAGAGAATTTGCCATCTAGTTGAAGATGTCCCTGCTCATTGCAGGGAGGGTTGGACTAGATGACCTTTAAAGGTCCCTTCCAACCCAAACCATTCTATGATTCTATTCTGTGATTCTAGGTAAGACTCGAGAGTTCAAGTATCAATTATTTCTACTTTCATGAGAAATGGAACTAGCCTTAATATACTTTTAAAATGGTAGTTGGACTAGATGATCTTTAAAGGTGCCTTCCAACCCAAACCATTCTATGATTCTATGAACTTCTTTTTCTTTGCCTATGCCTTCCTCATTCTGGGTTCTGCTGTCATACTTGTTTTGGGGAATTTTTTGCTCTCACTGCATGGGAAGCAGCAGAAAGCTTTTTGTCAGATTCATGATACTTCACATGCGTTTAAAGCTCTTAATCTTTGTGAGGTGAGAAGATGATGTGAACATGTTTTGCACATGGAGAAACTGAGGTGCAGATAAATTGAGTTGCTTGCTCAGACTCCCGCTGCGAACAGGTGAAACAGCTGAAAGTGTGGCCTGGAAGTCGTGACTCTCGTTCCCGTGACTAAGCAATCATGTCCACAGCAGAGAGAGCTCTGGCAGCCTCTTGGGAAAGGATGTTGTACTAAGTGTAATTGTGTGTCCATAAATTTTGACTTGGTGATCATTGCTGTTTTCTTAATTGGACAGGTCCTGCTGAAAGAAAAAAGTCACATGTTAATGCTGATACTGTCTGCTCCCTCAGCTGCTTTTGCTGTCACCAGTTACAGGCTTTGAATAGCACTTACTGGCTGGCTGCTGGTGCACACGGTGTCTGTGCTAGGTGGGACCTGTCTTCTCCCAGCTGAGACCACAGAGGTGTATGTGATGGATATTGCAGAGCTCTGTTTTCTCACCTTGCTGCTGTGTCAGGCTGCTGAACTGGGATGCTCCAGAAGCACATGGATATGCAGTTCCCCCTTTCTCTAACGAAACCAAAATGCCACAGTGCCAATAGGCTTTTCACTGTGACTGGCCCAAATTTGTGTAGGGGTGAAATGTGCAAAGCCCAGTCCAGAAAACAGATTTATATGTATAGGTAGGTAGGGGTAGGGAGCATTTCCCTTCTCCACTAAAATAATCTTGTTGGTTTTGTCTTTTTTATATGTGACCTAATGGACACACACCAGCATGCGTTTTAAATCACGACTCTGTCTGGAATTTCAGGTGGCCTTTATGGCCAGGAATTTCTCATTTATTCCAGCATAGCATTTGCAGTGCTTCTGGTAAATCTGCTGAAACTTACCCCATAATTTGCATACCAGTGTACTGCCAGCATTTTGACTAGGTCTTTGCTAGAGCGAATGCTTCCAAGAGCATGTCTTCAAATGGACAGTGTTCCCGAGAGGGGAGGCTCGTGCGTCAGTCATGGGCTACTGCATTCAATTCCTGCTTGCTTTGTGGCTTGAATTGGAGATACTGACTTGGATTGGTATGTAGTGTTGAGGTTTGTGTCCTGACAATATGAGTAAACTGCTTTTCTGCAGAGAAAGCACTGACGTACTCTTAAAGCACTGAGACATTGGGGCTAACATTTAGTTAGGTGAAGGGATGTTTCAGCTGCGGTAATAATGGAAGGGCTTTAATTCTAGGGTTCATTCCCCCCTTTTTCTCAGTGAAAACAAGCAGCCTTTTAGCAATGTTCTGGCTTTCAGAGTGGGAAGGATAGGATGCATTTTTGGAGAGAGAGGGATCTGGATCAGGTCAGGGAATGCTGCTGTGCTCTGTGTAAAATAGTCCTTTCTGGAGCATCAGCTGTACCTGATGCTCCAGTAGTGAAGCTGGGGAGCATGTGTGCAGTGAGTAGGGATTGTACCATGGGAAAAGTGGGTTGTGGAAGAGTGGCAGGGCTGTCCCATGCACAGCAGAATGAAGCAAGATGTGCAACGTCTTGTTTCAGTCTTCTCACTGTGTTTAACTTAATTTCCTCCTCTTCTGAAGTTGCAGTCTGTGAGTTGGGATTCACTGCTCAGTGTTTTCTTGGAAACTTTGAGAAGCTGAATAAAAATGATGTAAATGAGCAGTAGTGAAACAAGGTTTAGAGCTATTTGGTGCTGCTTAGAGCTGTTGGAGTTCCCTGGTAATCCTAACTTCAGATGATCAGAAATCTGATATGCCACCATATTATTAAATGTGATAGCCTCTGCCATTTAAAAGCACAGCATTTTAAGACTCTCTCACTTGAATCCTCTCAACTTTATAAGTGTTGTCTTAGTTGAGCTGGCAAGTCTTAGAGGAGCAACTCAGTTTAATTCTGTCAAAGCACGTACAGGATCAAGTGTCAGGGTTAGTATCTCTGACCATAGAAGATATCTTCTACCATAATGGGGAGAGAGAGGCACTGCTGCAGTTCATTTGCCTTCTTGGGTGATTTGTCCTAGGGATTTTAGTCGCTGTAATTACCTCTCTCCCTTTTTCAGTGAAGAGGGGCTGTGTTGGAGGGATGGCTTTTTTGCAACATCCTGATATTCTGGTTGCAAGTCTTGACTCCAAAGGCAAATCCTGAGACTTATTCCTACTTGAAAAGCAAACTTGCTTGTATGTTGTTGGCAGCTGAAGATGTGGTATCTAATGCACGATGAAGTCCCTGAAGTTTCATTTTGCTTTTGTTGGATTCTTTGTGTTAACAAATCATCTCATAGTTCCAGAGAAATTTAAACAGAATTGGTACATGAGGTAACTTAAGTTTTTAAAAAATCCCTACATTATATGTACACTGTATTCATCCCAATTGCTGAATTCGCTTCCCATCTCCAGAGCATCAAAAGCTTTGTTTGAAACCCAGAAGAAAGATCTCCTGCTACCCCCGCCACTGCCACCCATGTCTCCTGCACATCCTGCACCAAAGTCAACCAAGGTGGCCCAAAAGAGACCCAGAAGTGAGAGCGGCGAGCTGCCTGCCATGGATAACACTGCCAGGAACAAAAGCAACCACAAGGATCCTTTGTTCTCCAAGCACAAGAAAGTGGAGAGAAATCACGCTGAACTGTCGAAGGGCGTCAAAGTAGGTATCCGTTATAACTGGCAGGATGTTTCCTGCGACCCATGGGTGCTGTGTGATTCTCTTTAGAAACATGCTCTGAGGATATTAAAAAGGAAGGAAGATAAACCAGCCACCAGAGAAAGCTCTTTGAGGCATTTTTACCCCTTTAATGGCTGTATGCAACCATATGTTGCTAGCCTGAAAGCCTGCGTTGTAACTTCTCTGCTGACTTTCCATCATCTGTTTTCATCTCACCAGTGAAACATAGTGAGAAGGAGTGACCATGTAAAAACCAAAGGCAAGAGAATCATGTTTTTGGTACTAACTGTTCCTGACTGTAGGCAACTGCAAGTACAATATTGGTGTAAAATAAGTGTGTTTACAAAAAGAAAGAGTGGATTGCTTACAAACAAGAAACAAGCAACCTGTTTTTTTGACTGCAGCCTGGGTATAAGGTTTTATAGCTTCCTTACAAAATTGTTAATGATCGTTGCAGTTGGATCTTTGCATTTTTGGTTTATAAAATTCAATTATATTGCTGTTTACTAGTGGCTGGGTGAGGGTGGTCTAGGATGTTGTAGTGCGTGTGTGTGTTATACAGCGTGCACAGTCTGGCTTTAGCTGGCTTCTAACTTGCTTTTTCCTGATGATGTAGTTAGTAATGGAGAATCAGCAATTGCTGTGTGGTTAAACTGGAAATAAGCATGAATGGATATTACCCATTCCTGCCCTGGCTAGTGGCTGTGAAAAATGTGCTGCTTTGCAGCCTTACTGCTATCTTAGCCATTGCGCAGGGAAACCTGCTGCTTAATTTCTCCATGCTTGGGAAAAGTTTGAATGGCATTAAGCCTTACTAGCAGTCAGGTAAGAAGCCATTTCTATTATTGGAGATGGTGCTGGGGAAGAAGGTAAGAAAAGGGGGAAAGCCTGGAGAATAGACTGTGCCTGAGACAATTTTCGCTTGAAATTTAGGAAAGCCAGGCATTGGAATTGGTTTAGGCGTGTCTCTCTAACCGGCTTTATCTCTGCTCTGTGGTTTTTCAGGGATCTGCAGGGGATATCACAAATCCTTTCCCAGTGCCTTCTTTGCCAAATGGTACCTCCAAGCCAAGGAGACCTCAACTCAAGTTTGAAAAGTAAGTTTTTGTTTTACACCCCTCGTCTGTACTTTCTGAAGACAAGGCTGGCCCTGCAGCCACCCTGGCTTCTGCTTCTTAATGAGCACTTCTTTTGGGAGGAAAGAGAGAGGAAGAGATGTCTGGGACTTGCCCTGTACTGCCTTCTCGTGTCTGGGACTTAGCGCACCCACCACAAAGCAAAGGTCTCATTACAACGGTTCTTGGTTTGAGGGAAGCTACTCTAGAAATTAGGTACTTTTTAACTCTGAGAGGAGGTGTCTCTTGTGCCTGCCCAGAAGTGATGGGTTTTGATTTGTCTGATTCTTGAAAAGTGGCAGACTCCTCTGTGACAAGGTGCTGTGCAGGCAACTGACTTTTTCTGAGGGGGCATGACTCTTTACTTGCTCGTTTTGTTAGTGCACAGGTGGCTGTGTGCTATTTGCACGGTGAATAGATCCCAGTGCACAAGAAATGTGTGTGGTCCAACTTTATCATTGTTTATGTGTTGAGTGAGACCAAGACCTGTAGAAGCCTTGGTGACCATATCTCTTGTAAGCAGATAACCTGAGTGCAAGCTCTTTTGGTCTGAGGTGAGTGTGTGGTACTGCAAAGTTTACTATATGTTTCAATCAAAATGTATTTGTGGTACCACGAATGTACTTGAGGAGTGATAGAAGATCACGTAACTACTATCTTTCCATGGGAGCGAAGAAGTAAACTTGGCTTCATAGTAGCCTAACCTCCGGTGGTTTTTTATTTCAAAATGTAAGTTTTCAATGTTGTTTCTAACATACATTTTTTAAGAAATCAATTTATTTTAGCTGTGCATTCAGCTGCTCTGTATTTCTGAACATGCAGACAACATTCATTTAGTGACTATCATAATTGTAACGTGTGTTTGATAAGGCTGTAACAAGCTCACCAAATCAGGATGTTTGGACTCATAGCATCCTCTAGATATGAAGGTAAAATTGATAATTATCCTACCCTTTTTCTCTGTTTTCTGTTTTCCCTCTCTCTGTCCCCAATTCAGACAGCATCCGATGGAATACTACATAGAAGAGGCCAAGAGGCTGAAGCACAAAGCTGATGCAATGGTAAGTCTTAGCCCTGTGCTAGAAAAGTTAACCAGCTCTTGCATTCGGACCTGATAACTGAGTGCATGTGAATAAGATTCACTGGCTAACATTATTTCCATGCTCCATACTGGAGTATGTTTAAGTCATATGTGGGGAGGCTGTCTTTATTTGCCAAATGTTCAGATATTTCCCTTTGTTATAAACACATCTAGATAATATGCCTAGAGAATAGGATTCGGAACTGACGTTGTCTGAGGTTAGCAGACCTGTTTGCTTTGCAGAGCTATCACAAAGTCCTTGGAAGATAGATGGAACAGTTAGTTTTAAGACCATTTACTCTGAAACATCAGGATCCTGATGGTAATTGTGTTGCTGGTGAACAAGACTTGGAAGTGCCCTTTTCAGATGTAACTGGCTTTCTCTGCTATGTGCAGTTTAACAGCATGCATGACTGAACATACTTTTTTGCTAATTATGGCTCAGTGAGATAATGTACCTTTGCTACTTGCCATTTACCTGTGAAAATGAAGTGAGGGAATACTGCAGTGGGAAAGCCCCATTTGCCTCTCACGAGGCAGGCCTCCAAGACCAGACAATAATATCCAAAAAATCTGAAGATAATAAATTACTCGAGGAAAACATTGAGCAAGAGGAAGAGATACAAAGAGCCAGAGCACACAAAGCTGATGACAGGGACCACATTAGAGGTTCTGCTGAGAACCCTTTAATTATCACCTGGAGCCCTGACTTGCATCTTTTTCTTTCTTCAAATCCTGCCTAACTAGGGAGAAAAAAGGAATTCGGGTACACTTGAGAGAAGTAGTTTTTGCCTTAGTCTAAAAATGAGAATTTTCTTCCCAATAGACCGACAAGACTGGAAAGGCCTTTCAGTACCTAGATGCTGCCCTTTCCTTCATTGAATATGGGATTGCCTTGGAATCGGATGCGCCAGCACCAAAATCAGCTTACAGCATATTCAGCGACACCATAGATCTCATCAAGTAAGCGTTTTCAAAGCGTGATGGTTAGGCAGCATGTTTGGAGGGGAAGAGTTAGTTGCATTGCTTGTTTGCAACTGCAGCAGCTCCGGATTCCCACCATGGAGCAGAGTTCGGGTTGCTGTACAAGCACGAGACAGACAGACCATCCAGAGGCACCAGAGACAAATCCCTTGAAATGTTTCAGCATTGCTCCTCAGAAGAAGTAGGCACTGTGTCCTCCTCAGCATTTGAGCCTTGCAGCTGAGGTACACCAGAGGACACTGGTTATGACAGTCAGGGACACGAAGGAGATTGTACTTTATCCAGATCTGAAGTTGCTTTTGCATGTGAGCTCCGTAGTATTTCAGTTAAAAAAAAGCAAGGCAACAATATAGTGTGTGGAAGAACAGTATGTGCCCCAAAGGTCTTGCAGCTTGATTGAAGGCAAATTTTACTGGTTTCTCCCATGTGTCTTTCTACCAGTACACTTTATTAGGGTTTCTTTTAGAACCTTCCCCATTTAGTTTCACAGCCATAGTAAATGTATGTAGATAGTAGATAGTATGACATATACAGGCAGCGCAACCAAAGGCACCATATAGTAGATAGAAAAGTAGTAAATGTATGTAAATAGTAGATAGTATGACATATACAGGCAGCGCAACCAAAGGCACCATATAGTAGATAGAAGAGTAGTAAATGTATGTAAATAGTAGATAGTATGACATATACAGGCAGCACAACCAAAGGCACCATATAGTAGATAGAAGAGAGATAGGTATCAGTTTATTCATATTGAAATTACAGGTTATGTGTTTTTGAGAGCTGATTTGACTTCTTGCCTTAGAGCTGAAACAGCTGTTAGGTAGACTTCAAACTTTTTAAATTACATTGTTTGCTTTCTGGTCTTGATGGACCAGATGTATTTCCAAGATGGTGGAGTTGCTTTGTTTTCAAAAAGGAGATTTGCTTGTTTGTTTTTTGCCAAAAGAAATATTTCCACTTAGATGTCTGTCTTGTCCAGAAACACTTGAATTAATATTTCACCTTCAGTAACAGGGACACCTCTTCTGGGCCGCAGGCCTGTAGGTGGCCCACAAGCAGCATCTACTTGTAGGGATGTTGCCTGTTCATCAATGTAAGAGGAGAGTGAGTCACATAAGGGAATATCTGTTCCCGCTGCATGGAAGACAAGGCATTTTGAGACACAGTCCTCTGCTCAAAGTCATACAAAGCACTCGGTGCTAGGATTAAGAACTCAGGGCAGGTTTCCTGACTTTTGGACCGGTGTTTGAGATAATGGCATGCACTATTTTTTCATAAACAGTGGGACTTCAGCACTGATGGCTGACAAGATTCTGTTTATTTTGTTTCCTTAGATTCATCATGACATTGAAATCCTTTATGGACTCCTCAGCGTCTTCACATGAAAAAATCTTTGCTGTATTATGGTGGGTAACTGTTTTCTGTGCCTTCATATTCTGCTTTTAGACTTGATAGAGTGAAAGACCCATTACTTTCAGGGGCAAAAGAATGAGTTAAATGGGAATCAGAGTTCCGCAAGGAAAAAATCACAATACAAAAACCAGAATGAACTGGAACATCTCTAAAGTGAGCTGGGATATCACAAGGGACCACACATGGAAGGCACAGGCTCTAAAATTTGATCTGCTGGTAACTTGAGAGGGCATAAGGGCTTACACCTAAGGTGAAAGAATGTGATTTGGCAGCCCATGTTTAAGCCGTGTAACTGTAGCTGTAGCTGAACATAGCTGAGGCACTTCTGGACGGGGGCTTACTCAGCCTGTGGCATCTATAAGAGGCTGGGCACCTGTTTAGATAAAAGATCAGACATGGCCCTTCCTCGTTTGTTTTTTTTTTTCCCTTGTGATTTTTTCACAGAGTCTTTTTTTTAAGATGAGCAGAAGGAGGAGAAATTCTCAGCTTTCTTGACTTTGCAGTACAGCTGATATGTGCCTGCCTCCGTCCCACAAGGCTGATGACTGCTGAGCAGGCAGCAGCGAGCGTGAACACTGACGCTTGGGTGTGTTTCTGTTCACAGCATGCGCTGCCAGTCTATTCTGCACATGGCTATGTTTCGTTACAAAAAAGACACTGCAATAAAGTATTCCAGGATCCTGAATGACCACTTCAAGGTAGGGCACGTATTACTAAGCTGCCAGCTGGATGGCTGCAGTAGTTACTGATGTCGGCTGAATAGCCCAAACCCTAACGAGTTCTATTCCTTGCTGTAGAGTTCTTCCAGAGTGACACAAGCACCTTCTCCGTGTGTTGCAAGGTAAGATTTAAAAATATGTTGTAATGTGTCTGTAAGGGTGTGGGTGAAAACGGTAGCCGGAGTGTTTGAGTTGCAAGCTGCATTTGAGGGTGCCTCACCGCTCGCTCTTTCTTGCCACCTGAAATCATACTGTTAGGGGGCATGAGTACGTTTCTGCTCTTTTTCTCCTGTCTTTTTTCGTTGGAAAGGGTTTTTTTTTTTTGTTATGAGATCCAGAGTTGCCACGTATCAAGCAGAGCAGTTCTCCACCAGAGAAGCAGGTTAGAGGAGCAAGGAAGGTATCATCACTATGCTGTTTCAGAGCCTCTGTTGTTGTCATCTTTGTTCTGTTAGAGGTCCCTTGAGACTTAATGGGATACCATCCCCATCTCCCTGGCCACTGTCCAGTAGGATTATGCCTTCACCCTGTGGTAGCATAACTTTGAGGTGATATTTCAACATTTTTCTCTTTAGCTCAGTCACCAATTAAGAAAAAGAAACTCATTTTCTAATTTGTGAGTTATTGAGCATTTTGGCCTTTCTGTGTATCTGCAGCAGTGTTGCTGTGTATGTGGCAGCAAAAGTAAAAGGCAAGCTGTCACATAACAGGGTTTGACCTGATGCCCAGCAGACCGGGCCTGTGTTTTAATGGCAAGGAGTAAGAAAGAGTTTTTCTGTGTGCTGTGGTAATTGCATTTGGCAGATAGCTACCAGGCTCCACGTCTGTCCCTTTTAAACTCTGCGGTTGAGAGAGGGTTGTTTGGTCTTTAACAGTGATGCTGAAATTCCAGTTATTTTTCTGCCACCTTGGACAGTATAGTTTATTGGAAAGTAAATGGTCTCCCAAGAACAGTGATGGAAGCCCTGTCATACCACTGGACTAAAATTAGGTTGGGTGAAGTGGTGGGGGTGAAGTGATGTGATGAAGCCACCCTGTGTCTGGAAGGCGGGCAGCTGACTGCCTTTAGCTTCCCTGGGTCTATAAATAAGTGTGTGTAGGCTGACCTGGCTGCTTTGACTAGCTGTCAGAAAGCTCCAGCCTCCATAGGTGGGGAGCTTCAGCATGCCCGAAATGGAAGTCATTAGAAAAAAATACTTAGATAATCTGGTGAAGGCTTCCACAAGTAGGTATAGATTTTGGAAGGTGGGTGGGTAGCCCTTTCTGATGTCTAGTCCCGCATTTTCTTTTGTCGAGAGGAGTTCTTAGAGTCACGATCACTTCAAAAACCTTGGTCTTGCACTCAAAGGACAATTACTCGTTATGTAGCTGAACACGTCTCAGTTTTCAACACTCCACTCCATACTGCAGGCCTGGATGACTCCAGATAGCTGCTGGCATAAGATAGTCTTGTGGCAAGACTTTTAACTCTGAAGTTAAACATTCATGGTGGTGTTTCTTTCTCCTGCAGAAGCACAGGCATGCCTTCTCCTCTTTCTCCAATGCCCTCTCCTGCCGGTTCTGTGAGTTCTCAGCCAGGATCAAATGCTAGCAACTGCAGTGGCAACAGCATTGGCTCTTCAATCACTGTCCCCTATAATATCCCAAGCATCACCTCTTCCTACGTCAACATCACTTCCTATATCCTCTATGCGTATGATATTTGGGAACAGGCTGATGCACTGGCCAGGAAGAATAAGGGTAAGTTTTTGCCCTCTGGCTTTTCTGTCTTATGTGTTGTCATTATATGTATGTACTTGCTTAAATCCTAACACTCAGCGTAGCAAACACCATACCTAAAGATCAAAGCATTAAGTATGTTGAAATAGACATCTAGGGCATATTGGCAGGTTATTGGCAGAGATACTTGATGGTGATATATTGATGAGTGTTCCAATTAAAAGGTTGTCTTGGCATCCTCAAATGTCTAAGAGCTAAGGGATGAGGGTATCAAGTGCAGGAAACCTGCCAACTCACTTTACGGTAACACAAGAAGCGTAAGGGGTTTTTTGCTGTTTGTTTTTCCCTTTGGGGCACTTAGCTTTTCTGAGTTGGTTCACTTTCTTTAAAAACAGCTTTATGGCCTGTAGCCTTGTGTTTTAGTTTGTTTGTCAAACTTCCAGGTATTTTTGTCTTGAAAATGGTGAAGCTGGCTTCTGTCCATAACAGAGAAGCTGAGTAGCACTGAATTGGAGTTCTTGCTGGGCACGTGACCAGTATTTGCCAGTAGCATTTCCTAAAATTGCTGCTACTTTTTTTACTTTACAGTTTTGTTGTTAAAAATGTTGTATTGTCCTGTGGTACAAGCAGTGGTGAATAAGCAAAAGCCCTACAGTGGGTGCAGTTCAGTCTGTAACCTGCCATCCCATGTGGCATTTTTCATAAAACAGTGTCATTTTTCATAAAACACAAAGTTTTGTGAGCTACTGTGGGCAAAGGGATGTATTGCCATGATCTGTTGGCAAACTTGCAAAAGAAACTAAGCACGATGTGCCTGGCTGAATTGTTGGCAGGCTGTAAAAATACTCACACTAATGAGGCAGTTGCTGAAATTCAAAAGGCTTTGCAAGTCACCTTTGAATAAAGTAACTCCAGTTGTTGGCTGTCCTCTGAGCAAATCTGTGCTCACAGCAGCAATTCATTTGTAGTATTTTGGATTATATCCTCAAACGGCTGATAAGACTGTCACACAGAAGGAGCGGTGGATGCTGCTGGTAAGCCAGAGGAATGACTCATGGAGAAAAACCTGTGGGAGGGCAGCCTGAGCACAATCTTGCATCAAACAAGACTAAATTCAAAACCTGCTCTGTGTTGCCGATTTAATGTAGGGGAATGATGACTGGGGGGTAGTAAATACTCCCAAGGGAGTGGATCTGTGCAGGAGGACAGTAAATACTCATGTAGGCTTGGCAGTTGTTGTCACTGTTCAGGACAGTGGAGGAGTTTCAGAACTGGAACTTGTCGATATTCAGTGTAACATACAGATGCTAAGAGGTACAGAAAGTGAATACATAAAACTAAAACAAAAAAAAGGCCACATCCTTGATTCTTTTATGCAATTCATAGGGCATAAGAAGAGGAGGAAAGAGCAGTGGCCTTCAGCTATCAAGTTCTCTTAAAAACGGAAGTTATAAGTTAGTGGAAAGCAATTAGTTGTAACTGATGTCCAAGTCACTTGTGCAGAGCTGAAGTGCTTTCTGGCGGGTCCACAAACAGGTGCTTCCAGCGCAGGACTCAGGCTCCTTGCCATAATTCAGAGCAGCACCATGGATCATGAGGCTGTAACAGGTTGTCTTCCAGCCTCTGATCTCCCACAGCGAGGACAAGCTCAGGCTGCATGTGTACATGTGAAGTCACTCTCCTTTCACAAATCAGATTATCTTCTATTTGCTCAGGCAGGGGGTTTGGACTCCTTGTCTCTGCTTACAGCTCTTCTGTTCCTCATGGAGGGAATGGATACCCATTTTGTAAACAAAAGCAGGAAAATCAGGGGAAATGTGTTCTCTGCTTCTGAATTGGAAAGTATTAGAAAGAAAACGTTGTGCTCTCTGCTTCTGAAGAGTTCCTTGCACAGCTAGGTAGAAATTTTCAGCCTCCAGGTTCAATCTTTATGTGTAAAAAAGGAGAGCTGAGAATGGCCAGTTTCTGAAAAGGTACCTGGCAACATGATCGAGGCTGGACTGGGACGAGGTCATGTCACTGGAATGCAGGTCATGCAGGAATGTCTTGGAAAGGTGACTGGAAAGGAATAGATGTGATAATTTCCTGTAACCCACTGTCACCTGCAGATGATGGCCAGCACAGAGCAGGGCGTGCAGGTTCAGATACGCTGCAAGAGCCATCTCCTGCCCATGCGGGAGGAGGAGCGCAGTTGGTGGCAGGATAGGAGGATTCTGTTAAATCTACCTGACGTGCCCAGCTATAAGCAATCCAAATCAGAGCTGTATAGCCTAGCAAGCTATACAAATTTTTAAACCTGTTCAGTTGAGAAATTATGATGTCTCCAAGGTTTGAGGATGGATGAAGGGAAGGGACCCGTCTGATGACAGCTGCGTGTGCTTCTGGGCATCGCTCAGAAAGACACTCAAATATAACCTGTTTAAAATCTGAGAGAAGCACGCAGCGGGGACTGGGGTGTGAACACCCGAACTTTTGCCCACCTACCATAGAGTCTCGATGTCTTTTTAAAGCCAGCGCTTGGGGAGGTGGTTCAGTGTGTGTATGCATGTGTGAGTGCGTTTTCCTCTCACGTGCCCTGCCTCATGTGCTTGTTACGCTTTCCAGCCTTCTAATACTGCTGAGCTCTCTGCATTAACAATGTGTTTAACGGGACTTGCCTACTGACAGTGTGCTGCTGTTGTCGCTCCTCGCTGCCCCCTCGCCTGTCAGACGTGCCTGTTGTGTGAAACCAACCAAATGTTTTCTCTCTCCCTCCGCTTTTTCCAGAGTTTTTTGCTGAACTCAGCACAGCGACATGCGCTCTGGCACTGAACAGTAGCATGACCGAACTGGTACACTACACTAGACAGGGTTTACAGTGGCTGAGACTGGAAACAAATACGCCTTAACTGGTGCTCAAGGTGGTTAAGTACCTTGAACTTTTTTGCACTTTTGAAGCCTCAGAAACAGCTGACCTGTTGAATCGTTGGATACAAAGCACCTGCAAGGGAAAATAAATCAAGGTGGAAGGAATCTGGTTACACTGGAAAAACTTTGAACTGTGTTTTAGGGTAGCACTTTGCTGCCTTGAAAAAGAAGAGATGGAGGAAAGCCTCAGCGTTGATGGCACCTTCCTTTAAAACGACGAAGTGCAATGAATTGTCTGAATGGCTCAATGTATTGATGGTCTATAAACATTTCTATTATGAATAACCAGCAGGACAATAATCACACATGAAGAAGTGCCGACAAGAAGGAAATCTGCCTCCAGAGGTTATTATGCAACATCCCACAGTCTGCAACAGTTGTGTGCCCAGAAGACATGTCAGAGAAGTGTTTTTGCAAGCACGGATGCAATCTTTGGTGTCTTTGTTCCTCAGATGGCAAGTAGCAACCTCATCAGCACCGAACAGCATTATGTTACAATAAAAACAGCAAAGTGGTCTGCCTTGCCTGCTTTCCAACCTCATCCTCTTGCATTTGTCAGCCAGATGCTGCCCTGAGAATCAGGGGAAGCCACTGCCTTCAGTGCTGCAAGTTCACTTTTTAAGTCATGGCTGCTTTGGTCCTCCTTGCCATGCACTCACACACACATGCCCTTAGCACTCAAAACTGTGTTACTTAGGGTCTTGCTTGGTTTAAGCCTTGTAAGCCAAACACAGTTCGGGTGGCAAAATGACCAGGTGTGGTTGGAAACAGCTCTTGCCTCTCTTCTGCGGTGGAGGGATGTCACTCACACTGAGGACTCCTTTTCCGGTTGCTTTTTGTTGTTTCGATGGCTGGGGGTGGACAGCTGTACTGGGTCACTGTGATTGCTTGGACATTTTTATGAGTCTGAGAGCTTACATGGGGAGGAATCACTTCTGTTTAAGGAGGGACTAAGTGGCTGAATGTGGAACGTAAGACAAATTTTGCGTTTGGATACTTGCCTGCAACCACTGCTGGTCTTAGTGAATATCTAAGAGCAGGATTTGGTACCAAAGTAGGGCATCCTTCACGTGGGAGAGAACTCATGTCCTCTTTCTCAACCAAACTACAGGATGGGCCCAGTGACTTAGAAATCTGTCAAGGGAACACGAAAGGGAATAATCAGCTGTTTGCAAGCATTTTTTCCTTGTCAGGAGCTGCATTTTTGAAATTGCGATTTTGCAGGTGAGAGTAACAGTGGAGGCAGCATCCATGACATTCGTGTATTCAGTAAGATGACACCCTTCTCTACCCAAAGATTTCCTGTTGTGTGACAGCAGCGTCCTGCCATCCTCATATCTAATAGTGTGCCTTAGCTCTCTGGTCCTCTCTCGCATCCCTCGCCCTATCTCCGACAGACCCATGGGAGTGGCGAAGAGAAGGATGGTATCCCAAAATAATTGTGTTTACAGGAAAGAATTAGCTCCCTTTTCCACATAATTTCAGGATGGAGGAACAGGTCTGCACATGTGCAGCAGTACCCGCTTTGTAAAATACCTGTCTGTGGTTTTGAGGCTCACGAAAATGGACAGTAAATAAATATCAGCAAAAGGTCTGCATTTCCAAAAGTAGTTTCTGTAGAAATGGCCTCTGCCATGGGGAAGCCTGGAGTCATCTTGCCTCTGGGAGGAGCTGGCGGGAATATGCTGCAGCTCCGTTCTAGTCCCGAGCACAAGGGAGCTCTCTCGCCCCCCCCCGACAGCGCAGGACCGCCGGGATCCTGGCTGGGTCTTCCCACACCTTCAAGGGACTGTCCTTTTATGTTCACTTTATTAAAAGCCTTAGTGCATTTCAGGGATAAGCTGTCCTAACCAGTGGAAGGAAGGTCCATGTCCCCCCGCTCCCTGTTTTACCTCTCAAACTTCGCTTGCGCTGCTCCTCCCTGGAGGAGGAGCTCCCGGCTCCGAGAAGCCAGGACAAGAGAGAGGCTCGGCGTTAACTGTTTTGTTCTCAGGAAGGGCGGGGATGGCCAGCCAGCCTGAAGGCTTGACGTCCACTTTGGAGCTCAATTCCAGACTGGTGGGTCAATGTCTTCTTCTGACTTCATCTTCAAACAAAGCTATTTTTAGGATCACCAGCTGAGGAGGAGGAAGGAAGGAAGAAAGCTTTATTGAACCTGAAAACCACTATGGGAGTCTGTAAGAACTGTAGCTGAGTGTTAGGGGTAAGCCTAAGGTGAAGCAGGGGCACGGGTCCCCCCAGTACTTTCATTTCGCATACGCCCATCTCCCTTCCTACTGTCAGGCCAGGTTCCCATCAGAGAGCTGCTTGTTCACAGTTGCCCACCCAGGGGGATGGCATCCTGCAGCCCGCGAGGCAGGGCGTGCAGCTGCCCCCATCCTGCATCCAGCTTCCCCGGGGGGATGGCATCCTGCAGCCCGCGAGGCAGGGCGTGCAGCTGCCCCCATCCTGCATCCCACGGGTGCACCAGGTCCTGTCCTCGCCTGCCCTTTGGGCACTTTGCTGCCCAGGTAGAGGTAATCTGTTGCCCTGCTCCTAGGAAAGTTCACGCAAGGGCATCGGGCGAGCAAAGTCAGTCAGTCATCACTACCCAGTGACGGCAGATGAACTACTGGTATTTGCTGCTTTACAGTTGGGAAAAGGCAGCACGTGCTCTGCTACTGTGTGGAGGCAGTCGTGCAGGGCTGCTCACGTTCCCAGGACAAACTCCCCCGGGCTTTGGAGGGAAGGAGATCATGGGCAGTTCGTGTCACAGGCATGTGGGGGGCTATTTGGGGGCTCTCATTTCAAAAGCGATGTGTGGAAGCATCGGTTCCAAGCTACATAGCAGGAAGCTATGTTTTGTTTCAGGTCATGGAGAAGACTGTTTAAATAATAGGTAATTTTTAAAAAGCCATCGTATTTCAACCTGGAGCCAGGTCAGAGGCCTGCAAAGGGTTAGGAAAAATGCTCATTGTTTTCACTTGGGCCTGTTCAGGCCTTTAAAAAAAACAAAAAAAAAACCCCAAACAAAAAAATAATAAAAAAAAACCTCAAACCAAAACATAAGTGGAGGAAATAGCATTTGCCATTAGGAAACAAAACCATGAATCCAAGGAAAAACAGAGGTGATAGTTGAGTCCCAGAAGGAGAGGAGGCAGCTATGGTGGCAAAGCAGCATCATTTCCATGCAATATTTATTTAGAAGAAATAATACATGTGTTGAAATTGTCAAATGTTCTATTTTTAAGATGCCATTTATTTAATAGTTGAAAACCCCACTTATATGGAGATAGAGATCTCTTCTGTAACTGAAAGTCAAAGTCTGACTGCAATGTCGTCATTTTTGGTTTTGTCCTCTCCCCTCCCTCTTGGTTCCCATTATAAATCTGTACATCTTAAACTTATTTTGGGGATGTATGTCCCTCTTGTAAATAACTTTTTCTGCCCTGTGTGTGATGGAGTTTCCAAGATGGTTGATTCATTCATATGGGGAAATAAACAATAAATGAAGTAGCCTATTTGTTATGAGTTGTTGCAAGAGTCCTCGTGTTCTCAGCTTCTTGTAGAGAAATTGTAATTTGCCTTTTCTTTCTGAATGGTCTTAGTGTTTCCCTGCTGAATGAGGTTTAAGTATGAATTTCTGTACAAGAAGCCTGTTTCAATTGCTCCCCTGTTTATCGCCCCTTGCCCTTTCCTTTAGGAACAAGAATGGGTGCAAATCTAGAAGCGCAGAGTGGCAGGAGGGTCATGACTCAAGACATCTGCCTCCTGTCCTCCCGAAACGGATTTGGGGAAGACTGTGCTGGGCTCAGCTGCTGACGGCCAGCAGAGCCTGGCTCCGAGTGCTTGCTGACAGGAAAATCCCACGGGTTGGTTTCATGCAGTCGAACAAGTTAAGAAAAGAAGCAGACAAGGCGCAGAAGTGGTGGTTGAAGCGTTCTGCTCCGCGTTTGCCACACAGGTGTTGCGGGGCTCGGTGCTGGGAGGAGGATCTGCTCAGGTCTAGTTCATGGACACATTTCTGAAGTGCTGCAAGGAGGATTTCCCTCAGGGAATCCCGCAGGATTTCATGCCCTGTGGTAGCTCTGCTTCTCGCTGGTTATGCAAGATGATCTCTTTGCAATGGCCTTACACTTCTTGTTTGGGGCTTTTCCCACTTTTCGTTTTATGTCGGCCACGTAACTGTTCCTTGAAGAATGATCTTTGCATCTCTTTATGCACTATTGTGATATAATTCGTGTGTATAATTCAGGTCCTTCCTGCAACAGGCATTGCACCTAAGATGTTTGCTAATAATAGATGTGGTTTTCTAATGTAGTATATAAATTGTAGAGGATACTGAAACCTGTTTTAATACCCATTAGATAGGTTGCTCTTACAGATGTTGTATATAGAAATCTATACTTTTTTTGGGTCGGTGCACTTTTTCACAGCATGCTTAAAATCCCAATGGCAAAATTGGTATTGAAGTAAGAATAAAAGGAAAAAATATCTAGTTAGTAAAAAAAAAAAAAAAAAAAACAAAACGTGAAACGTCCCCAAATGAGCATCTGGTGGGATTTTTAGCTACAGACTAGCCAGGAGGAGCTTGGTGGTGCGTTTGCTCAGGCGAGGTGGGAGTGAGACTCAGTTCACTGCCATCAATTAGTATTTCAAGTGGATGAAACGAGGTCGGCCCCAGGCTGGTTGCAAGATGCATGGAGGGTAAGAAAAGAGCATGGGAAGATAGCTTGTGGTTGTGGCTGTACATATCTGGATAAAGCACCTGTGAATTTTGGGTGCAAGGGGTAGTTGGACGCGAGCCATCCTGTCTGCTGGCTGGGGTGGAGCTACTTTTCGTGGGTCATTCGCACCCTCTGTCCCACCATTTCCTTCCCCCTTGCACCCTGAAAGGTATGTTTCCCACACTTCTTGCTTGGGGCAAAAGCAAGGAGGGTTAGATTTGGAGGTGGGGTGGAGATGGGGAGCGGAAGGAGGGATGCAGAGGAAGGAGGTGGGACGTGCTAGCAGGGAGGTCATCCAAAAACCAGGGAGGGAGAAGGGGGAGCAGGAGGCCATGGAGCTGCAGCAGGCATCGACTGCCCCGCTCAGCTTTCCGACCGGGGCAGTGGCCCCCCTGGGCTAAAATGGCCAAAAGTATTTTGGGGTTGTTTTCCAATAATATTTTGTTGTTGTTTTTTGTTTATTTATTGAGCCTTTATTGACCAAACCTAATTTTGCAACCGTGTTTAATTTATTACAGATTAACTTGCTTTCTCTCTTTGGCTTGGCTTACCCTTTTCAAAGACAAATGTTATTTTTGGCAAAACAGCTGCATTAAACTTGATTGCAGTTTCTCAGCCCTGTGCTGCTCTCCAAACACTAAAATAGCCTGTTGGCAGCCTGTGCTTTCTTTATATTAATTGCACTTTTAGTAACCCTTGTCACTACCCAAACCCAACAGTGTTCCTGGGCCATCATCAGCATTTCTGAATGTGTTTCTGTAAACTTTGTGTTCCTGAAATGAGGACACGTGCATGTTACAATGGCAGCGTGCGATCACTGCTGTTTTGCAATGTGTTTTGTCAAGGTACAGGGTTCCTGGAATTCCCACTGGGTTTTTCTCTCCTCTCCTACTCAGTATTGCTGAGGTTAACGTTTTCTTTGAGTCCAACTTTTCATATCATAGCAATACAGCAATGTTGTCCGCTTCTGTTGAACCAGTAAAACTGCATCCCAACCAATAGCTTTTTTCTGTACTCTTTCAATATTTGAAGGCACGTGTCAGCCCGTATGTAGTCTGTGGCAGCTGAAAGGTATTTCTGAAAGTTGCTCCAACGTGTGCAGTGTTTTGCTTGTTACACATGAGGTGCAGCAAGCTCTGAACTTGCCCATGAGCTCTCCTCGCTGTTCAGAGAAGAGCTAGTTAGGATTCGGGGTCAGGCTTTTGCTTTGTCTTGTTTTTCCAGAAGGCCCTGGGAAATGGGGGGAGTGAGATGCAATCTGCAAAGCAGGGCAGGAGCTGAAGGTTTCGTGAGGGGAGTTTTCTTTGTGACCTGAATGTGTACGGTAGTGCCATGGGCGCCTGTAGGGCTCGTGTCACCAGGTCTCCGGGCAGTACGTGAATCATGGCACGCTGGTCAAGCCGTTGCCCACCTGCTCAGCTGCCAGCCACCCTCTCCTTGCATTTCTGCATTGTTTCTGTGAGATCTCTATTTCAACTGTTATCATACTGGGTTGGGTTTTTTCCTTTTTTTCACCCTACTTCACTCACGATCTTAGAGCGTATATAAAATCTGCAATTCTCAGTGAAAACATCCTTAAAAAGTAACTGTCAGGTTTCCTGAACATGGCACATTGGTCTTAAATCTGTTAAACGGTTGTCATCCCGTGGGAGTCACACGCCAGTCCTCCCTCTCACAGCAGTGGCCTGGGGTTGGGAGAGGCGCGGTGCCTTAGAGCCCCACGGAGAAACGAGGATGCCAAACCTCTTGCAAAATGGAGTCTCCAGTGGGAAAAGATGTGCAAATAAGCGAGGGGAGGAGACTGATGTGTTTGACTTCAGCACTGAATCCGCACTCTGAGGCTTCTGTGAATAAGAAGTACTGCCTTTTATAGTCCTTAAAAAAGACAAAAAATCAGATCTGTGATACAGCTTAAAAAAAAAAGGTAAAAAAAAAATCTTTCCAAAGAAATTGTGCCACAGATCTTTCATTTGTTTGTCTTCTGTACTGAGGATGAATTGCTGCGTGCGTGTGTGTATATATATATATATGTGTGTGTATATATATATATATTAAAAAAAATTAAAATATGAATTTTGACTTGCTTGTCTTCAAGTTCTTCAGATGAAAGAGATGTTGGTCAAAATTGTAAAGATGAAATGAAAAACAAGCTGCCTGGGGAGGGGGAATTTCTTGTTTTGCTGATCTGAAGCTGAGATGTCTCACCCTCCCCTGTGCTCTGCTCACACACAGTTGCACAAGCACAGCCCCTGGGTGCAGCTTTGCTGGGAGGCGAGGGTTGATGTGGCCGTGCAATCTGTGATTGTGCCGCATATCTTCCTTGGTATGTGGTTGAATTTCTTGAAATATTCAACAGCACGAACTTGCCACTGTCTTCACCTCATTGCCACCTTTTGAGAGAAGATACCAAAATGATGTGTTTCAAGTTTTTCAACCTTGAGGTTTGCAATTCAGGTGTCCATCCTGATGAGACTGCGATGCTGGGATTCATTTGTAAGTACTACTTTGGCAAAATATTCAAGCATATTTCCAAATCCTATTTATTTTGTCTGAGGATGGGGCATGTTTTACTGGGCCAAGTAAAAGTCTTTGGGAGCTAGTACATACGTATTTTCCTTTTTTCCTCTCTCCTAATGACTGCATGCATAGTAGTCCTGATGCTGCCTCTCTCTTTTGGTTGATAACATGAAAAAGAAAACAGAATTAGTCTTCTGTTTTCCTGGTTTGTTTTGTCTGACAGCTTTGACCTTCTTTCAGTGAGGAAAACTTTAATTAAGGGCGGTAACTAACCTTCTGCTAAAAACCAGTCATCAGTGGGTGTGAATCGCACCACATACCTACAGAGGGATGAATCTCAGCCTGATCCCGAGGGGTTGGAGATGGCAGCCCCTGGCTCCCAGGCTGTGATGAGGGCTAACAACTCCGGCAGCGCTGTGCTGGGTGTTTCTGTGCCTGCGGGCTTTACAGAGCAGGGCAAGTGTGTGCCCCCGTCAGCTCTCCTTTTTTCCCCTCTGACAGGGAGTGTTGGCATGCCTTAGAGCAGTGTTGGTGCCAAGGTTAAAGAGGCTTCATCTAAACGCCCAAGTGCATGCGCCTGCAGGCGTTGCAAGCAGGAAAAGGGAGTGTGTGGAGCAGAGGGGCGCTGGCCCTTGGGGGAGCATGGAGTTGTAGATTGTTGGTGATAATTAGGTAAGATGGATTATGGTTAGCTGACCTAGGGGTGCTCCAGCAACCCACATCGGGTGGGGAGTGATAAAAAGCAAGGAAACCAGCTGGGGGGGAAGCAGAGCCAGGTGTGAGGGACTGGGAAAGGAAGAGGTAAAGAGAGAGAGGGGCATGGCGGTCTCTTGGAGGTGAAAGGAAGACCTTGGGAACCAAACGGCAGTAACAAGAGCAGCTAGGATGTCCACTAAGGACGGGAAGAGAGAAGGGCTGTTTGGCTCTGCTCTTCCATTCCTGTGCTTTCTGTCCTGCATTGACCAAGATTTTGGCTGGGCAGCTGCTTGTACAAAAGAGAAGTGAGAAGTGGGGGAAGAAGGTTGCCCTGTGGCATAACGTGCGATGACGTGACATCCAAATGCAATCATACTGGCAGCTGTAATGTGCTGTTTGTTTCATCTGGCGGCTGTTCAGTTGGAGATTTGACTCGGACTGTGTCAGAACAGTGCATGGATTTGCAATTACTTTCTTCCAGGAGCCTGTACTGAGTTAGGTGTGCTGACTTGCACTGTCCTTTTTTTTTTTTTTTTTTCTTTCTTGGAAAATGTGTGTAGGGGAAGATAATTTACTTATGATTCTTGGCCCGAGTTAAGCCTTAACCCATCAAGCAAATGAAGACACAAAAATGTTTCTCGTTGGCTGTGTAACCAGAGCCGTGCCTTGCTGCCACTCCCAGGAATGGCTACAGCTGCATAGTTGCCTGCTTAGAGTATTAATTTTCAGGTTCATTAATTTAATAAGCATCAGAGAAATTCTGTGGGATGCCGCCAGGTAGTAGGGGCACGTCAGAAGCCAGGCAGACAGCCGTAGCCAGGCGTGCATTCTCTTCATCACAGCCCAGTGCACGTGTGTCGTCGTATCTCTGTCAGGATGCTGGCTGCCACACCACCTAACGTAGGTTGTGTGCGCTCATTGAAAGATCGAGTCACCATTTTGGTAGAAAACTTAAGGCAGGTATGTATTTGCATGGGCTTTTTGCCTGAAGTGATGGAACACGACAACCCCTGCAGACCAGACGAGTCAGATGGCAGCAATTACATAGCTGCCTCTTGACTTTTTTTGTGTGTGTGTGCTGGAACAGCTTTAAAATGAAACTGTCTGGAATCCAAGGAATTGCATTAAAATGCCGCGAAGTGGCAGCAACACCAACCTTGCTGACAGAGCCAGGAAAGAATTACAACTATAAGTTTCATCTCCTGGCTAGGAGTGCTTTATTTGCTGCCAGTTCCAGTCAAGAGAACACGCAAAGGTTTAGAAAACAAATACAGATGTGGTAAAAGCAGCCAGCAAAAAATTTAAGTGGAGCATCTGGAATAAAGTACTTGGGTTTGCAAAACTCTGCACTGCAGCGATGTTGAAAATAGTTTTAAAAGCAGTTTCAGCCTAAATGAAGATAGAAAGCCCCATTTAACTGTGGGAGTCATCTGGAGTTATGGACTTTCCAGGCATTTGTTTTAATTAAGCTTGAACAGGTTAATTGGCTGAATTTTTGTCACCTGATGACAACTGGTTTGTAAAATGAATCTCAGTGTCATTTGGTGTCGGAGCCACGGTCCCATCACACAAGATCACGCTGAGCATCCTGCAGCTGCCTCAGCAGACAGAGCGGACACGCAGCAAACGAGGTAAACGCAAGCGCTTCTGTTTCTCGTTGTGGTTCAGAGCAGTTACATTGGGCTGGAGTTGTTGGGAAGCTGCACAATCAGTGTTGCATTCTGAGCACTCAGTTTTATCTTTAACAAACCTTTATTTATGCAGGAGTTTCCCTGAGTTGGCAAGGCCTGCCCCCACTCCTCAGTGTTTGCTCTTTGTAGATTTTTTTTTTTGTCTGTTGACGTGAATTTTCTCATGCAGCTCATTTCGAACTCCTAGAAGAGACGGAATCACTCCAGAGTCAAAATGTTGTTGCAAATGGAGGTAAGACACAGACCTGAGGTCGTGCAGTTGGGACGCAGGAAGGCAGCCTATTTCAGGTAAGTGCACACAAAAGTTCAGAGCAGCAAAGCGATCTCATAAAATTTCCTGGGGCTTTGATAGCCTTATTGCTGCTGGACTGTCTGTATCTCTGTTACTAACACTTGAATGCAGTCGCATCAAGCATGGAAGAAAAGGCTGTTCAGCCCAAATGTTGGTTTCAGAATCGACTGCCAGTCATGCTGGCGGCAGTTGTGCTTTTATTTAATTACCTTCCCACTGCTCTAAAAAAAGAATTGTGTTACCAGATCACAAGCAAGAGAAGTTCCTTGGTTTTGATAATAAATTGCTTCCGATGTGTTTAGTCTGCCCTACATGCGTGCATGCTACAAGGGTTAACAACACTGAGACTGGAATAACTGCCCCTAAATCCCACCACATCTGAAAGAAGATCCCGGAGACAGACATGGGATCCCTCCAGTGCCTGGCTGGGATCATTGTTACCTCCTGCTTCTGTGCAGCAGCCCAAGGCCATTGGTTGATTGCCTGTTGGTTATGTTGCATAAATGTAGGTGTGTGCAAAGCCCTCTGCGAAGCGTTGGTTATTTGCAGGGCTGCATCCCCCTCTACAGGCGGACATTTCAGTGAAATCATGTTCTCTCAGCTGGTATTCGAACAGGAGGAAAATCTGTAGTCCTTCTGATGGGACTAAGAGTGCATGCATATATTTTGTTTAGGTTTTAAAATATGCAAGTAGCACGTGCATCGCCTTCTAAAGTCCTCTGTCCACATCTGAATGTTTTAGCAGGATGTCTAATCCAAACAGTTCTGCTGCAAGCATGGCTTTATTGGGAATGAGATGCCTTTGAGGAAGAGCAGTATTAAAAAGTATCCAAAGCTGTGAAAGTATACCAAATTCTCGCAATCCCCTTTGTACATAAATAATAAGGTATGAATTTAAGATTATTTTGAAAGGACATATTTTACAAAATTGAAATAAACACTAATACATGCAAGATCCTTGCATCATCATGGCATTATGGCATGTCCTGATAAAAATAGAATCAGAAATTACTATTTTAATATAGCAATCAGAAATCTAACTTAAAGGGAAATCTTTGTTTTTATATTGATCTTCCATACATAAAAGTGCTCAGATTAAAATTCCTGGTGACAAACAGCTGTGGGTGGCACAGCAGATTATGCGCTGCCCTTGGCAGCAGTATGGTTTAGGAGGAATTGGGAAGCCACAGTCCAAGTCCTGAGGCGAGGAACAGTGCTGTGCAAGAGGGCTACCCTGGGGCAGCAGGAGAGCTGAGGCGGGGAAGCAGCACGTCGCAGAAGCTGGGGCAGCAGCGGGGTGGACAGGCAGCAGTGTGACTTGTCAGCACTGGCTGCACACGTGACTGGAGAAACACGGCCAAGGAGGCTCCTCCCAGAAGCCCAGGCTTAAACTTTCATGTGAATAACTGTGACCACACTTGATTCTTCCAAAATTATTTTTTCTTTGTGTTTAGAGGATGTACTAATAGACATCTTTGGGTTTATGATTTTTATGGGTGAGGTCAAGGCTTTTTTTAGATGCAGGAAAAACAACATTGCCGAAGCACTAACAATTCCACATTAGGGATCAGACATGCATAATGTTTAGATGCAATGATTTCACGACCCTGAATGTTTAAAGACTTCTGCTGTTGCAACTCCCGGGTTTAGTTTTAAATTAGAAGATGCGGTGGAAGTTAGGGCCTGCTGCCACTGGCAGGCTGCCTCACCTTGGGGAACCGGGGTGGGCTGCTCTGTTCTCTCAGCCTGGGGGGGGGGAGTTACTTCTTTGTCATCATTATCCTGTTGCCAGTACTGGAAGAAGAAAAACGAGTTTGCTGGTGTTAAATCACAACAGCTTTATATGCAGGCAAGTCATTACTGTTTGTTGCCACAGTAATCCTATACTTTTTTTTTTTTGATACTTTGACGTCATTATCACATTTCCAGTAGCAGTGTTTCTAAAAACAGTTCTGTGCAAAATATTTGTAGTTCTGGTGCCATCTAAGATTAATAATGTAGACACCACTATACTGGCAACAGTGTAGTTCCTTGTAAACCTTTTTTGCAGTTTTTCTGCCAGCCCTTAACAATAGGCCTCCAGAAGCCCTAGCACAAATGCTGTTGGTGGGGTACAAATTGAAATACAACCGAAGTGTCTGTCTTACAATTGTGTCCAGACCTAATACCATTCAACTTCTAGCTACAGGGACAACACCATACAGAATCCCAGTGTGTTTGCTGTAACTTTATTTCCCTGCTGTAACTTTATTTCTCCCTTTGGTGCCTGGAAGGTGATAGCTGTCAGTCTGGTCCAGATGTGAGTTACTCACAGGCGGCACCCATGGGTGCTAGCACTTTCCCACCAAGAGGAGAAAGGTATCAGCTGGCAAGCAGCACTGCCAGGCTACTTGGTTTCACAGTCAGTGTTACTTTATGGAAAACTTGTCTTTTTTTTTCTTCTTAAGTTTTCTTGTTAGCCAGGACATCCATAGAAGAACCTGGTTGGTTCCAGAGAGGGAACCTGCACCTCTTCTTTCCACCCCTTCTAGCCAGATCAAGAGCCAGAATTACCACAAGGGTGACCCCATCCTTGCACGGGGGCAAGGGCGGTAGCAGGATGGTATGGCTCGTGGCTGTAACACAGGATTTTCCCTGCTGACAAAGGCTTCCTGTTGAGAATTATACTCTGCAGAAACAAAAAAATACTCTGTTGTAATCTTTCCCCACGATAGCATGCTCCAGTCATACTATAAACAAGGTGCTTTGAAGTACAAATGTTTTATTGCAATGTTTCATTATTTACAGTACCGTTCACTTTGTCCCTGGTTGCTACCAAAGTGCAAGCCATTTGAAACAGAAAAGCTAAATGATGGGAACTCAACAGCAAAACATGACTGTGCCTTATGCTTGTACTGTCCTGCGTCCTCCCTGGTACTGAATGCAGAGAAGTTTGCTGCTCTCCAGGATCAACCCGGTAATGTGAAACTTTGGTCACAAAGGATTGTCAGTTGTTGGTCTGTTCAAGGTGATGCAGGAACAGGAATCTGCAGTCTTTCCACCTGGGCTTTACTCAGAATTCAGGGTTTCTGGCTGCGTAACAAGATGCCTTTGTACACAGCACTGTCAAGTTCCTATTTCAATTTTTGATGCCAGTACCTCTAGAATTACCATAGAGTTGCTACTGGTTACTGAAATTGGAGATGTCATCTCCTAGAGTTGCATTTAAAGGTCTTTACAGAATACTGCAACTTCCATTATGTGTTTCCATTTTGTATAAAAATGGTGATTCAGACACCACTGAAGCCTACATTTTCACAATCATCTCGAAGTAGGACAAATTATACTGGTTACTTCAGGAATGACCTCTCAACAGAAGCTTGCCTTTGGGGAGGGGTGGGTAGTTACTACAAATTTTATTGAAGACTTGAGAATTCAGTCTTCCAGCGGCTAAACTCAGGTCAAGAATCTTTTCGGCTTTCTAACAAGTGTATTAGCTTGAGAAAGTACTTTGAAAGACAGGTTTCAGAGGTCCCTTGGGAGGTGAGCAGTGAACTTCTCTGCGCCAGTTATCTTAGTGTGCAACAGGGATGTCGTTACCTTCTAAAACTTGAGACGCTTTGTTATTACAAAGCTCTTGTACAATTAGGAAACGTTTAAGACTACATTCCTGAAAATAAGTTATATTAAATGGCACTCGAGTCCTCCAGAAAACATGTAGCAGGGCTGTTGGGTAAGGCTCAGCAGTACTAACTGCTGCTCTCTCTCCTTACCCAATGCCTGGTTCACAGTTCAATCATGAGTCCCTGCAACAGCTGCCTCAAATCATTCTGAAATTACAGCTTCTCAAAAATGGGATGATTGCAGCTCTTGGCAGGATTTCTCCTGTGAGTCACAGTTTTAGTCCATGTTTTCACAGGCTCTTCTGTATCACTATTGATAGAAAGCCGCCAAAAGCTTTACAGTTGCAGAAGGTAACATTTTCACAAAGAAAATATATTGGTTTTATTTCTTAACCTACCATACAAAACACGGTGTTTAAAAGCTCTGCAGTGCCTCCCTACTATCATTTCTCTGGAATTTATAAGAGGCAGCAGAGCTCACATGCAGTCAACAACGTTGCTGGATCCTTGGCCCACATCCCGGATCTGGCTGCTGAGACAGGAGCACACAGCCACGCCTGCCCCTGCCCTGCAGTGTGACACAGAGCCGACGAGTTCCCACCTAAAGAAGATGGCAGAGGAGAAAAAAAAAAGTAAGTTCCTGTCCTTTCTGAGCAACGTGAAAGTATTTCTTTTCTGTGTCCAAAATTCTATTATACAGCCTAGCTGTTTACTCTGCACAAAAATACACCCCGCTAGTTTATTCTTATTATTTCTCTGGTAAATTTAATGCAAAATCAGATTGAAACAACCAGAGGAATGTAGAATGAAGGGAAGAGGAGAAGGGATGGAGAGGAGGAGGTGCTTAAATATTTACAAGAACAACCTAGTGGCGTAAGCAGCACTCCTGCATTGCTAGTCATGGATATTACTCAATTCTTCCCAGGAAACAACAGCTAGACTCCCGCTGCACACTACTTCTATTATGTTGTGTTTTCATATAGGCAGATTGCGTTGTCTTATTAAGCCAAATAAAAAATTCTAAATTACCTATTTACTATGGGATCAAACGCTTCCACTGTATTCAGGTACGCGTTGCCATTATGACCTCCAACTGCAAAAATTTTACCCATCAGTGTCGCTATGCCAACGCCACCCCTCGGAGTTGTAAGCTCTGCTACGTATTCCCATTTGTTACTGCGTGGGTCAAACCGCTCCACTGAGCTCAGCGGAGAGTTGTCATCAAAGCCACCTGCAAAGAATCATCACATTGTCAGTTTTTAGCCACTTCTAGTGCTGGTGATATCCAGAACTGGTATTATCAGGCTATTCTCAGCATTCAGTGGGCTAGTGTCCAGCTCTATTTCTTTACGTGAATTTTACAAGCTCCTAAAAATTAGTCTAACAGCTCTCCCTCCTGTCACCGTACAAGCACCACCAAGAGTGACAGTTTTCTTCTACTCAAGTTGCAAGGAGAGGTATTTCTATTATTTTTCTCCTTGAATTAATCTTACACATAGTTATAATGAAACAACGTCTAATTTGGAATAGAAAAAAAACTAAGACCAGTAAAAGGATGGTCCTAATCTTATTTTGGTAAGCAAAACACACTCTTGCAGTGTTTTCAAATTACAGCACTGCTGAATACTTGAGTAGGAGGAAAAAAAAAAAAATCAAGACTTCAGTGATGCATTCCCCTTGCTGGGGCAGCTGTCAGAGGAGCATTTTACTTGAAACTTTTTTAATCACTTATGATAATACTCAAGGTAGAGCTCTGCAACTATCACTATGGCATACCTACCTGGCATCTTCCTCCCTCAGGAACGCAGGTAAATGCAAGGTAGAGCAGAACAAGACAGGTCTAGGACAACAAGCTGTGGAATAAGTGTAATCACTGTGCAAAAAAACTACTGTTGTCTACACTCAAAATAAAACTAGAGTGCTTTAAAAGTATGTAAACTTAAGACCTAAAAAGAAACTCGAGATTAGTGAAGTCTCGAGAGGATTTTCTGTATAGACATATTGTCCTGAACAGTATAGCCCTCCTGAAACATGGGTTAGGAACTGCTTTTTATTTCCTTGCTAACATACCTTCGTTTAAGCATGCCCTGGTTGTGCTTGCTTTCTTCTCCTGCCCAAGAACACAAAGTACAGGTCAGGCCTATCTGTTCCCCAGTTCCTCTAGCAACAACAGCCTCTTCCAAATGCCAGTACTTGGTAGAAACAGCGCTACAAAATGCCACATCCCTACTCACCGACAACGTACAAGCAGCCATGGAGCTCACTGACACCGTTGCCAGCTCTTCGCTGACCCATCTCTTTCACTTCTATCCACTTATCCAAATGGGGATCGTATTTCTCCACACTGGAAAGAGATGCTACACCATCATTGCCACCCACAGCGTAAACATGGTTCTGCAAAACAGTTGTATAGAGAAAGGTTATTTGTAATGTATTATCTATTTACTCAGCTTTTCATAAGCAATGTTAAAATTATAGGAAAACATGGTATATCTATACAGTCCTAATTATTTACTTTTATTTAAGAATCCCAACAACTTTATCTAACAACTTGTAAACACTATCTTCCAATTAAAGACATGAAAAAGTTACGTAGCGTTGCAGATATTTTGCAGAATATACGTGGCAACAGGGGGATTAAAGTGCAGATGCATTCAGTATCTTTAAACGTAGTAACCATGACAAATAAGAGTCTTCTGAATGAGACATGAAGCATTAGCCTGATATTGTTAGAATGGTCCTGGTACTTGCTCCCAGTACCTCAAATACTGTTGAAACAGGGAGCACAGTTCAATTTGATGTGAGTATTATCCTAAATATCCTCACTTTTTGCACAGTTCCACAGGATTTTGATTACCAGAGGTGCTCAGACACACCAGCTGCATTTTGTTTAAAATCTTGTGTTCTGCCTTGTAAAAGCAGATTTGAAAAGCAGGTCAGTTCCTGAGTTGGCCCCGACTTGGGAGGAAACAATCACTTACCACAAGGGCTACGGAGCCGACTCCTCCCCTGGGAGTGTTCATTGGGGCGACTGCACTCCATCGATCAGAATCAATGTCATATCTTTCCACATCGCTGAAGCAAGTGTTGTCATCTAAACCTCCTATTGCATAAATGGGGCCACCAAGGGAGGCAAGAGCAATTCCTCTCCTAAGAAAACCATAGAATCAATACCTCAGTGCAAATCTTTAAGGAAAGGGAATGGGAAAGACACATCAAGGGCAATGTTACCTGGCTGGCACCTGTTTCAAACTATGGGAAAAAAGTAATGAAAATTTAAAAAGTGAAGTTTATAATAAATAATGACCAATAACTGTGGCTGAACCTCTGCACACCTGTGTCAGTCTTGCAGCTTTATCCTGAAAGTCTTTTGTATGCTTACAGCCTCATTAGAGGGGCTCTAGAGTTTTATCTTAACTTCACCTCAGCTTTCCCAGGCACCTGTATGTTATTGTGTGATCCATGAACAGGACTGTTTCAGCTAGAATATTTTTAGACTGCAAAAAGACAAAGCTCCTGCTTAAAAAAAAAAAATAAAAAAAAAAGGTGGGGGGCATGGAATACTGTTTTGACTGAATGTCAGCTAAGGCCCAAGTCCTCTACTTACATGCTTGGATATATGAGATTGTCTTAGTCATTTGATTTCTCTCTCTCGGTACTGAATTTTACTCCTCTCACCTTGTTTTATTGAATCTGATGGAGAACCAAAACCTGCTGGTTTTAACTTTGTTGGTATAGGTGCTGCTACAATTTGGGAATGATTTTTTGGGGGGTGATAGTAATACATATTAAAAGGCAAACCTGTGCTAGATATTAGGTGACTGAACTCTAGCAAGTTTTAATTGCAACTTCTTCCATTCTGTTTTTTATTAAGTCTGTGTTAAAATAGTTGTCAGATTTTTTTCTACTGAATCTACCAATATGAGAGTAATCAGTACTATAAAATGAAAACTATGGTCTAGAATGTAAGCATTAAGTTTCTGCTTTAACTACCAATACAGGTGATTTACCATTTCACTGAGAACATCCCTGTCTCATTACACAGAGGGCAGGTTCACAGATACCTAGGCAGGAGCAAGGGAGGCACGATGTTTCTATAGGACAAACATTGTGGCAATATCCTGGCTTTACCTTAAATTGCCTTAGCAGATAACGTAGACACCATCAATGGTGGCAGTTTTTTCTCAACTAAGTATTCCGACACCACTTCGTGAATAGGAGAGAAGCGTAGCCAAGGCACAGCAGCCCTTTCATTTACCAAGGCACTGAGTAAGAAATGTCACAGATACCTCGGGCTGGTGTTTGCCAAGAATACGCGCTGGGGTGGTGGCAGGAGGGAGGAAGAGGAGCAAGAAGCCACTTCTAGGAGTCTGGGTCTTCTACTTTGATTAGGTCACAGCTACAAATAGCTTTAGGACTTAGCCATGCTCAGTATTTTACTCCTACTTGTACATAATGCTTTTAGAAAAAACAAATAACAAAATGGAATGTAGAATTAAGGAGGCTGATTTAAATTACAGCAGAAACAAAAAATTACAGATCTGAGTCCAGTAGCTCCTTAAAAGAATCTTAAATGTCAAAAGGCAAGAAAAATCCTCAATCTGCCTTTCAAAGGTTTAGTGCTTCCAGCCTTTTGTGGCAAAAAAATAGGCAGCTATTGGTTTCCTGGGCATGAAGTATTTCACTGCATGTTTTGCTGGCAGTTATCTTGCTCAGTCTTAAAAAAAGCAAAAAACCCACAGAAGCAGTTAATCGGTTTCAAGTTCTTTATAGGGCATAACAGAAGGGCCCTAGATATCAGAATGTAAGCACAGCTGGAGCAGAAGAGCTCTCTGCTCCACAAGCCAGCCCCCCAAAAAAGAAAAAAAGAAAAGGATAATAGAACAACAAAAGAAAGCCAAAGTGTGAACATAACCAATGTTACCAGCCAGGGCCTCTCCCTAGAGAGAGGGATTATGCAGTTTTGCACTGAAATACTACGTTACACGCAACTTTGTGTTTGTGCAAATATGTGCTGTATGAAAGTATGTGAGGCAGATTTTGTGTTTGCTTTACAGCTAGTAAATAAAGGTCTTTGATAGCACAAAGCCCCAAAATAGGAAAAAAAAAACACTCCTAAAAATAGCATAGTTTGGAAACCCAAATAAAGGCAGGACATACATGATGTTTTTCAGCATCAGCAAGAAATGATATATCACAGACTAGGACATAAATTTTGGATTTAAGTGTACCTCTTCGTGTTCATTGATGCCTTCATCATCCACTTGTTTGTGAGAGGATCAAATACTTCCATGCTTCCTAAGTGTTCATTTCCATCATGTCCACCTACTGCGTAGACTTTACCTGAAACACATACACATCTTTCGATACAGAGATTGCTTGGCAACATTTCGGTTTTCACTTATCCCTGCCTATAAGGAGACAAAAAGCTCAAACAAAGGTTGAAGTTTTCAAATGTTTTCAATATCAGGATTTTAATAAGGACAGACTTCATATTTTTATATGCTGTACTCAACCAGAGATCTGTTCTAACGTGGACATTTATAGAAAGCTTGAGATACGTAGACAAAAAATCTTCCCATAACTTGAGTACTGCAGGTCAGATCAGTTTTGGACATTTGTATCAGTCTCTCCAGATTTTCTATGGGGAAAAAAAGATCTCTGTTCTGTTGCAGCAACACAGGGGCTACCATGTACAAGGAAAAATTGCATCATTGGTGCTAAGCTGCTCTGGACTGCTCGGACCTGGTTTCAGAAGAGAGAGACCCAAAAATAACGGTAGGTCTGCTCTTGGAAGAGTTATAGTCTTAGCGACTTGCCTGTACGGATTTAAGTATGAAGGGAGCTAGTATGAGTAATAGCAAATTCTGGGTGACTCTGCTGTGTAAGGTCATTTCTTTATAAATGGATTAAAAAAAATTAAATCACCTATTAAGGCAAGAGACTATATACAGTTCACAGAATCATAGAATGGTTTGGGTTGGAAGGGACCTTTAAAGGTCATCTAGTCCAACCCCGCTGCAATAAGCAGGGACATCTTCAACTAGATCAGGTTGCTCAGAACCCCGTCCAACCTGACTTTGAATGTTTCCAGGGATGGGGCATCTACCACCTCTCTGGGCAACCTGCTCCAGTGTTTCATCACCCTCATGGTAAAAATGTCTTCCTTACATCTAGTCTAAATCTACCCTCTTTTAGTTTAAAACCATTACGCCTTGTCCTATTGCAACAGGCCCTACTACAAAGTCCGTCCTCATCTTTCCTATAAGCACCCTTTAAGTACTGAAAAGCCGCAATAAGGTCTCTCTGGAGCCTTCTTCAGGCTGAACAACCCCAACTTCCTCAGTTCACAGTAATGTCTTTTCAGTAAGCATGCTCTCAGATTGTTTCAGAATCAAAAACCTCTTCATGGGGAAGAAGCTTTACTAAATTGAAGAATATTCAACAGTTAAGCCATTGCAAGAGAGATTTATTTAGTAAAAGTACCAATTCCAGCAAAAGGAGCAAAGAAGTGCCTTTTGAATAGTGTTGCTTGAATAGGGTTACTGACCTCCCACAGAGATCACCCCCACATGCCTTCTCCTGCTGTTCATTTCAGGGCCGAAGAACCAGTTGTTCTTACTGATAGAGTAACATTCAATGCTGCGAAATGGGTCACCCGATCCACCTCTACCACCGACACAGAACAGCACACCTGAAGAAGACAAAACCAGTTTTCAGAAAACTAGCAGGAAGATGGGGGTTGAAGTTGTATAGCAGAGTGAACTGAAAATTACGTAGTTCGGGAGAAGTCGTATTTCACGTCAAGGGGCACAGTCATCGCCCTGCATAATAGGATGCTGGATTTTGGCCTTTGCTTGGCATGCTGCTATGGCAGTTAACTGTCTATGCTCTTGTAAGAACAATGCATATTTTAAATATGCTTTTTATGATTTTGCTTAGGGAGATAAACAGATTGTTTTTTAAATATAGCAATGTAAAAATTGAGATTTGCAGTCTAATATTCATCACTCACTTTTGGTGTAGGTTAGCCAAAGAGTTTAAAAGTTAGCCCAACCTTCTCGCTCCAAAAGATGTGTCCGCTGTTTTCAATATAGCTTTGAGCATACTGCCTGGTCATAACGTACTTAACAGTTCTAGCTTTAATACAGATAGGGTCGGTCAGGATAAATAAATAATGCTTTAGAGAAAGAAAATGACTGCTAAAATTCTGCTAGGAGAACGCAGCACATCATTACCTAATTACTAAAGGTACACAATGGCTTTCCCAATTTTGCATTAAGTCATTACCAACCATTTATATCAAGCTATCTAACCCTGCACAGATCTGCCGCCTTTTCTCCACACCACTCCCTACTGGATAATCAGACACACATTTAATTACCAGCAGTCTGCTTCCTTGGTGTTGTGCGAATGGAGTACTCAAAGTCTGGCACTGCCCTGCTGCTCAGGTGAAGGTGGTAGTTTCTTGCTTCATCCAGCAAATCCCTACATTTTAGATTCTGCTTGACAATCTCTTCCTTTGCCACAACACCCATAAGGAAACAAATGGGCAAGAGAGGCAGCCGTACCTGACAGAAATGAACACAGTTGGAGTAACTGGCTAAACTGACTCAGTCTCACTATTTACAGTGACGCACGCATAACAGACGGCAGCTTCTGAGCCAGCTGCCAGCCCCACGCTCTTCACTAAAAAGAGCGCCTTTCATATTTTTTTTTCCAGAATAACAGTGATATGAACAGTTCTTTTTAGTGACAAATGCTTGCTACAACCATTTGCATTTAAGCAGCAGTGGAGAACTGTCCCTTGGCCCAGGCTGAGCGGAGGAAGAAGAAGTGCCGCTGCCTGTACTGCAACTGCGCCTGCCCGGTGTGACGCAGGCAGCATCTGAGACTTTATGGGGATAGCCTGTGTCGGGTTAGTCTGCTGAGGGTATGCATTTTCAGCTCATTGCTATGCCAGCGTAAGAGGGCTTTTGCTAGAATGGTTCATTTTCTTTGGGTGGCAAGTCAAAAAGGAAACGCTGTCAGCATGAATGAAGTGTCTATTCAGGAGGTATTGCTAGTGCAGTAACACCTGTCTCTAGTGTGGACTTGACAGACTACAGGATTAAATTTAAAAAAAAAAAAAGTTTGAGAGTTAATTGTTTCTTTCTCCAAATCCTTCCTGTGGTTCCCCAGAAGAGAGCTGGTGACCAGGCTGAGGAATGCAAGGCTCTTTCTGGGTGAAGCTACACGTGGTCACTGCCCGGAGCAATCTCTGAAATAAGGTCAGCCTCTCCAAGACTGCCTTGAAATGTTCTCCTCTCCAGAGTCATTTATTTCAGCAAACCTTTCATTTGTCCTTGTGAGAGAAACAGTGAGAAATACGAAGTACAATCAGGCACAAAGATGGGACAGGTGTTAGCAGAGGGGAACTGAAGTAAACCACCATCTGACTTCCTAAGATTTGCAGTCAACGCTGTCAAGCAGCTCCCAGTTAGCTCAGCAGCCGTGGTGAAGGAGAAGTCCAGTATCTCTGGTGCTTCTCAGAGCAGCAGGATGGTGCTGTTACATGGCTGTCAAGTGTCCCTGTCTTCAAGTAAGCAAGTATCTCTACCAGCTTTTCCTTACCCACTTGCTTTCAGTCCCACTTCTTCCTTTACTTTGGCCTGGCTTACTTTAGGCTGATTAAAAGCACCATCATAGCCCTGCTAATAGACTCATGAGGTTAGTGATACGGTAAGAACTCAAGGCTGACAAATTCAGAACCCCATTATAACACCAAAACCCATAAGCCTGATGTGGATAATAACTGTCAAGAAGCCCAGTCATGTTTTCTGCTACAAATTTCTGATGTCCGAATCAACTGATGGCTCCATATACTCTGGCAAATAACCCATATTTACAGGAAGGGGTTTACTTTTTCATTGCTTTGTTCTAGACTCTGGTTTCCATGAATAGAATAAAGCTGTTGATCTCATCTGCTAGCAGAACTGGGTAATAAAAAAATCAATCTAATTTTTTTTTTTAAATCTCAAATTATATTTCCTGTAAATTTAATTATAGTATACTAAAGAATTTTTTTTTTGTACCAAAAACCTCATGCTAGTCTAGATGAAACTGAAGGTTTTTGGAAGACAGTTAATAAACAGTTGTGATCTTTTACCAGGAAATGTGAAAAATGATGCATGAAGACAATGACAGCAGCATGTTAATGGACCTCTCATTACTCACATGATGCCAATATTAGCAATTCTGCCAAATGCAAAATATTCAAGTTGGAGTTCAGTGACAACTGAAACAGCACAGTTGATCCTACCTGCTAAGATACGTAGGGCATTTTGCAGCGCATGGCATGTACCCCCCTCCTCCCCAGCATAGGTTCTCCATACCTCTCTCAAATACCATATTTTAAACTCCCATAACCAGCACACATGGAGCTTGAATAACTGAAGTACCCAATGCTTTGACAGGAGGAGGTCCAATGGGCGTCTAAATAAGTTCAGCTGAGTGACCTTTTGATACCTATATGTGTTTCTTTCAGAAGCAGTGGACTTGCATCAAGTCTAGACGATTAAACTGCAAACTGCTTTCGGATCCTACAGGTAACTAGTAGTGCTAGTCTATGGAGCATTAAAAGGTCTAGCATATGTTTCCTAGCCTGCTCGTAGGGCTAACACATCTTGGTCTTTTGTTAATTAAATATATGGAACATTCCACGAGTAGCACGACTTGATGTGACACATCTCTGTTACGGTTTTACTTTTCCAGCTATGTAAAAAACCTCCTCAACAGCTTTGCTCTCCTTTCTTAAGTACAGATACTTACTGGCAAGGGAAGTGAGCATTTCAAGCTGTAGTAGTATCAAACCAAGTGAAGTGATGGCTTTATGTTCTCCACTGTGTGTAAATTTAAAGAAGTTTCTGCTCTAACACACACAAGTAGCTTTTTCTTGGCTTCCCACCCCCCAGCCACGAGCATAAAGTGAGTACTCTTCTCTCTACAGAAACTGGAGGATATGACTTCTTCCTGATAGTCAAGAGATCTAACCTACTTCCACTGTCAACTCACAACTGATGATACAACTAAACCAGTGACAAGACAGGCACCCGGCACCTCGGTCTGTCCTACCTGCGCAAGTATTTCATCCAGCCACGTAGCATGATGCTGTGGATTGGCTAGCAGCCACTTGATAGCAGCATTGTAAACTTGCTTTTCGTTTTCAATATTCAGGTCACTGGAGGACAGGAGTTTGTGGAGGTGCTGTGGTGACACACTCACAAAGTCTTCACACTCCACCACTTCTGTAAAATGTTCACAGGCATACTGATCAGCCATGTCCATCAAGTCAATGCGGTTGTGACTCTCTGCAAATGCCCTGACTGCCAGGCAGTTGGAGGGATGGAAGTGCAGCTTCATGTATTCACAGCACGCCTTTGCTACCAGTTCCACCTGAAGAATGCAAGCAGCGTACAAGAGAGGCTGGACGTTATCCACCGTCAGAGTAAGCCGGGAGGAGTACACAAACTTCACTAGGTCTTCTATGGCATCGCCATCGAAGTCCCTGATCTCGATCAACGTCTGCTTGGCTTCAGCCATTTCCGAAAGAAACATGGCTCTGAAGTAAGGTATAACACAAGCTAGCACTAGTTTGTGGCAGGAGATAAGCTTTGAACCAACCTGAAGAAAAAAAAAACAAACAACACCCCCCAATCTTTTACTGGAATGTCAGTTTCAGCTATGAAAGGACAGATAGTTAAGCTGAAATAAGAATTGTGAACTCAACATGCATTGAGCTACTGTATTTTGTTCAAACAAATTAACTGCATTTGCTCCGTACTTCTGACATTAGATCAATGTATCCCAAGCAGATCTGAGTTGTAACTTGGTCACCAGAGGAAGCAATAGCACTGATGCACTGAACTTGCTTTTCTTTAAGAGCCATGTCCTATTTTTTTAAAAGAAACATCCTTAGGAACCTTCTAGATGCATCTTGGAGACAGGAGGAGACTGCTAGGCACTTGTTTGTTTTATGTGTATTCAGAGACTTTAACGGGGGGGCAGGAAATTGTAAAGTGATATCTTTACTTAATTTAAACCTCTGGACTTCTACTATTGTTGAGGAATTGATAATGCTGTTTATAGAAGCAAATTCATGTAAAACCACAGTAATAACAGCTATTACAGAGATTATTAAAAGTTACCAATCCAAGATTTTTAGAAGCTGTTTAGCCACAAAAGATAGAGTATTCCCCATAAAGACAAAGTTTTTTTCAAAATTCTGATCAGAAAGCGCAAAATAAATTTTTCACTTACAAAATTCTAGAATTCAATTACATTAAAAGAGAATGTGAATATTGAAGGTAAATGAACAATCCACTACTTATTTGTGTTACAGGAGTGCTTTCTTACAGCCCTTGTCATTCTGCAGTCTGCACTAACTTAAAGGGATGGTCAAGTTAAGCAACCAGCTTCCCTGACAGACTTGAATTACATGTTCATTTTCAGATGAAGGTGCTACAGTGAACTGTCTTCCAATTTTAAAAAAAAAAGGATATTAAATTATAAAGGATAATTGGGAGTTTTTTCTAGCTCTGATTCAATACACAATTGCTCTACCCTTTTAAAAAGCGTGTATTATCAACACAAGTGTAACCTGCCTGGTGAGCAGTAGTACAGAAAGCAACACACATGAAAGAGTACGCAGGTTAAAAGAGAGGAAAAGATGGATGGCTTGGTGTGAGTTAATTAGATCACTCCAGAAGGAACAATTCATAAACCTACCAAATTAACAAAAAACCAAATCAACGGGAGAAATGCAGATGGTATGCACCTGCCACTCTCCGCCTTCAACAGGGAGCTGTTCCTATGACAGTACCAGTACTGTAGGTAAATTCCAGATTTTAACTCTTCGGAGCAAGACGAATTCTCCCTGTGTGCTCCCACAGTTTCACTGTTACAGTGTCAGCACTCCAACTAATTATAGTACAGATGCAAAAAGATGCTACCAGCTCGTCTGCTATATCAGGGAAAGCTCCCAAGCCATTCTCACCTTCAGATATTTTTATTCTGCTCATCATCCCACTCTCTAATTAGATCTTTCTTTTGAATTAAGTGGCTTCACTATTTTACCCAAATCCACTTAATTTTAAATATCTAGCATGGTCTTGGTATTTTGAAATCAGAGTTCCCCTCCAGTTAGTAACTATCATAAGAGCCAGCAGTTAAATCAATAATTGGTCTGACAATAACAATGCCAGAATTGCTCACTATGAGCGGTCATGCACAAAAGCAGAAAGTTCAGTAGAGAAGTAATTATTCTTAAAACATGAGAAATGCCTGAGCACTACAGAAAGAAAAATCAACCCCTCCAGAAAATTCTAGTTCAAGATATAGTTACCAGTTACTTGAAAATCACTGATTTAGGAAGCCTTACGGTAAGATGTACATAGGTTGCTCTAGCCTCCATAGATTATATTCTCTACCCGAGGACTGGAAGCCAAGTCATGCAATCTAATAGTCTTAAGTTACCAAAGCAGCTCCACACAAATAATACAAATGAATGCTAATACAAGCCTAACTTAGGGAAAGTTAAATTGCAGCCACAGTAAAGTGTATTTTCCAAGCCATGTTTCCCTAGCAGGAGTATAAATTTAACTATGTTTATAAAATAAGACTTTCTGCCTTTTTTGCAAGGGTGGGAGAAAGGGAGAAAGGCGAGGATGAGGTCAAGAAAAGGGAAGAGGAGGGTTGTTAAGAGTTCTGACATAAAATTTCTTGCCCAAAACGCCTTTTAAAATGGCAGATGATGAGCTCTCAGGCAAGTTCTGTTTCAGGGCTCTCGTGCAGCTTCAGTATTGTCATTCAGCGTTCTGTGAGCATTAACTCAACTATTACGAGCCACTGGACCTATTCGCTGCTGCATCTAGTGCCTGCTCAGTGCCTGGTGACAGGCAATTTAATATCTGCTGTGAAGCAGAACAGAAAAATGTTCTTGCTTATTCTACTCCTGTTGTCCACTGGGGCGGAAGGGAGAGAAACCCTCTTCCTCTCAGAGATTTCCATTGTCTCCCAAGCGTTTTAGAGAGATGAGATGCCTACTGGGGAGGGAGGCACCAGGGACACACATCTGTCAAGGATTTTCCCTGTTAATATCTAATACAAAAAAGCAGCAGGCAATTTCTCCTAAAGGCATCTGTCATTTGTTCTTGGTATAGGAGCTATGCTTCATTTCTTTTCCTTAAATAGCTATCTTGCACTACTAAGATGTCTAGCTAAGCAATACTTAATATTTGTACATGCTGGCAACCACTGTTACAGATGCTAGATAGAAATTTATTGTGACGGGGATATAAGTAATATACAGCTGAGTTACAAAGAATGCATTAAAGCCATGCTATGCAAGAATCATAGAACTGGCTTCCTCCTCCTCCTTTACTCTTTGATCAGCTGTAGAACATAATTGTCTGCTTTTTTTTTTTTTCTTTGAGAATGCTGGAAGTTAGATTTGTTCCAGAAATCCTGTTTGCCAGGAAAGATCTAGCAGAGCAATACAGAATGCAAAAATAGAGGTAAAATTGGGGATGAAAGTGTGTGAGAACAAAGAGGCTACAAGGAACTGAAATTGCACATTAATATACTGATCAACAGTGGGAACTTGTTTAAAAGGCAAGTTGGGTTAGGTCAAAGTAATGTACTTCCTCTCTCGGACTGTCAGTATCTTAAGCGTTTACGTTTCAGTTGTAAACTTCCTAAATAAGAAAAAAACCACGAGCATATCTAGAGATGCCTCAGATCCAACAGGTGGCTTCCATACCCCTGCCCAAATTCACAGCCACCTCCAGCACACTTATTCGTAGCTTAATCTTCAGACTGTTAAATGCAATGGATGTGTGACAATATCACCTTCAGTGTAACATCACAGAGCTCTCCAGCTTCAAAGAAGTGAAGAAGAGAGCTGTGAAAATCCTTCCAAGCCTCATTTGCTTCAAATACAAAGATGTCATCTTCACCGTCACTGTTGGAAGACCTAGTTTGCTGCTGCTGTTGCTGCCACCTTTTTCCCTTTATCAGATGTTGTTTTGCCTGCTCTGGGACCATAGATTCTGAAGCCATTGGCTGTTTCTTCTTTCACTGCGTGAATCTTCAAAAACTCCTGCCAAGAGAAAATCCAGCCCATCAGGAGTCAAGTCCTAAAATGCAGTTAAGTTTTGTTCATCTTCCTGTTAAAAAAAAACCACAAAAAAAGCAGATGAGACATTAGGTACTGCTAATACCTAACACTTTGATTACATGTTATAAATACTACCTATAATCTTACTTGGGGAAGGTGGGAGGAGAAGGGGGGGAAAAAGACCCACAGTCAAGAATCCCATGCAGGTGCCTTTAAGAAAAGCCATTGTTTGTGAACTTGTTGCCCACGCTTCTTGAAAAAGACATGAAAAAGAAAAGGCAAGGATGTATCTTCCAATATTCCTGATCTCACTGCTGTGGATGGCAGAGGAACAGAAGGGACGTGGCACAAAGACAGCTGTGCTTCTTTGGTCTCTAAATAGCATCTCTCATCACTGCTGCCAGAGACAGACTATTGATCTGACCCCGATAGGTATTTTGTACATACTTATTACTCGGCTTTCCTAGGTTACTTCAAAACCTAAAGCAATCCTTACATGTTTTATGCATTTATGCAAATGTAAGCAAAATATAAAAAGCTTCGACAGAACTAGAGAACAAGAATTTACACTTACAGAAAAATCTTGGAATGAAAATTATTTCCTTTTATCTAGCAACCTTATTAATCCAACAGATTGATATTTAAAGCATGACAATGAGTGTTACGCAAAAGTTTGCTCCTGCTTGCTAGCTTTTCGTTTAGACCCAGCTTAGCTGAAAATATTTAAGGTGTCTAAGATTTATACAGCTCGGACTAAAGGAATCTTAGCTATCCTGACATCACAGCTTTCCCAGGGCTGAAAGACAAATCAGTGATACCACAGACAATGGGGAGAAGACTTTTTCTGCTTCTGTCACTCAAATATTTTACTCTTCCTGCTGCTCTGAGCTTCAGTTAGGTTAAGCTTGAAATCCACCTTTTTATTTGCAAAAAAAGGTTAAGTAGTAGGGGAAGAGCAAATTTTTTTTCCTGTTCAGTAGCATATTTTAAATTTCAGCTCTGTGTGTCTAAAAGCCATGAAAGCCAACTCAGTGAGATTTAGGCTGTGCATCCACATGCCTTGCAGAAGATTATGAAGTCCACAAGAAAAAATGAAATGAGTTACTGAATCAGCTTACAAGCCAGAGATCTGTTAGATTTTTGCAAGGGAAGCAAATGGATTTGTAAGGTTTTAAGACAAAGTCTCTGGAGAGCATATTTAGTAGCGTGTTCCTGTCTTACACTGGCTAGCTTTGGTTTTCCTGTTTTCTGGTTAATTTATTATGCATTCCTTCTTCATTCTATGCTAAGAGTGGATGATTGCTGTAGTTCAGTGATTTCTGCTCATGGACTCTGGTGTTGGAGGAAGTGGACTGACTAACAAAAAATTATTCTACAATAAAAATGTAAGTCGCATGTCTGGGAGCAGAACTGATTTTCTTCTGGGATATTTGAAAGTGTCCACGCCTCTTACTAAATTTACAACTCCTCATGCATCGGTACCAGAGAAAGAGCAGGAAGTGACTTGAGGTGATCATGCTCATTTCTGCTGTAGGTCACAGGATTGTTGCCAGCTCCATGTCCTGTGTGGTGACAAGGGTGTTAGCTGTACTGGGCCAGGCAGATTAAAGCAAGATCAAACGTGCCTAGAATATTCACTAACGGCACTGTAAGCAAGGTAAGTATTCTTCCTTTAAAAGATATCTAAGAGAAAGATCTTACTTCTTCAAAAACCACAAACTAGCTCAAAGATTTTACGGATCACAGGATACTTATATAGTTTATAGCAAGGAATACCTTTTACTGCTGAAAACTTAACTTCTATTATGCCAGATTTGACGAATTACTATACTAAAATCTTTTTCTAGTTCATTAGGGGGAAAAATCTTGATATTTTGGTTCTCCTCTTTTAACTTCAAATTAATCTTCCGCTACTGGTACGCACCACCTTTGCTTTGTTTAACATGCTCTTCAAGGAAGTCACTATTACTATTGAGATATGAAGCTAACAGAGAGCTTCAGAGGCAGCCTACTGAAGTTACAAAAGTGAACATAGACAAGGAAGAGGAAAAAAGAGAAGCTGAAACGTTGTACAAGGGTTTTGAAAAGCATCATACATTATTCATTCGGAGGTAAGATACAGCCTACACTTCTATGGAACTCTTGCTTATTTTGGTCCTTAACTGACGCTCTTACTTCACCGCTCCCTAGCTACTCACACCTAACAGTATTTTTACAGCTGAGTAGAAATGCTGCTTTCAGACAGAACTGCCACTGACTACTAAATGATAGTTGGCAGCTTCCAAGTCGTAAGGTTTTTCCATCTGGCATATATGCTACATTTATCCTTATGCTTTATCTGCAACTGCACACATACTTTCCAAAACTATTCTGTGTCTCACTGTAAAAGAGGCTGCTGGTGTACGTTTTACCTATTCTGGGTATGCCATTGTAAACACCAACACAAAACCCATGAGTCTTAAGATAAATCAGTGCTGTTGGGGTGACTTTTTTATGTTTTTAATAAACTGAGCAATAACACAAAAGCCAAACATAACTGATTTTAAGCAATGCTTTTCACCTGTATCTGACACTTATATCAAATGAAGCTCTTGGAGATGCTCTGAGCTCTCACCTGTAAGAAAAGAAGTTGAGTGTGTATTTGGATTTATATATTTAGTACATACTAAGTACACACTTGATATTGCAGGGGAAGAAACTAGAAATCACTCCAGAGGAGACCAAGGCCATTACTCAGGCACATAGCCATAGATAGGAGAATCACATGTACGAGGGAGCTCCCAGTATGGCAATATCAAATAAGTATATGGGAACATAAGAACAAGTCAGTTATTGCTCCTCAGGTAAAAAGAAGTTTCTGCGATATGTTAAAAATTAACATGTTTAATATAACCTTAAGGAAATATTCAGACAGCAATAGTCTAACACGCTTCAGTTTCATTTTGATGAGACTTTGTAACAGATAATAGTATCTTATCTAAGATTTTTATTCTTCCCCCAAGTCACCAATTCAGGAGCATCTTGTTTCTGTGACACATCTCAATCATCCAAATCTTTTTAGCTAGCTATCCACAAATCCTCCACTTGTCTTAATTACAGCATCTCGCAGTTTGAGTCTTCAAACAAATCATCATCTACTATGGAAAGTACCAGCTGTAGCCATTGAGACAGCTGTAAAGCTAACTTTGAAGGAGGGCCAGGTCACTGTATATATCCAGTTGGCTATTAATTGTATCTGGCTTGAGAAATAGCACTGTTATGAATTATATCTCTATTTGAAAAATCGAGGGATTTTCACAATCAGAAGTTTAAGGTAAGTCAAGAACCACTACCATACTTAACTTCTGTAAAGAGCCAGTCTTATCCACACGGTGCACTACTAGAGTTAAACACAAAGAGAAGTAATATTACACATGTAAAACAGATGTAAAACACAATATTAAAATAATTATTGAAGTGTGTGATACAATCTATCACGACCCAGACAGAAGGAGAGAACAGATGTTTCATTTGCAGAAAATACTGGTTTGGGCTGATCTGCGTGCTTAGCTATAGGCCTTTACTGTTCTCAGATTTTAAACGGAACAGAAATGAGTTTTAGTAGCACTTGAATCAAGATGCTAAACTCTGGAAAACTGACGGTCACGCAGAAGTCATGAAAGTCAGTATATTTCAACTCCAGACCTACTCCTCCTTCCAGCTTGAAGTGGAATGGTGAATAGTTTTGTCATTGCACAGCCTTAAAGGGATAGCATAGGAAAAGGCCAAGAAGTTGAAGTTGTGAAGTTCACTAGTTTAAGAACCAGTAGCTAGGAGGATTGATCAGCATTTAGGTTAGCGTGCATGATGCTCTGTTAATTATGTACTAAGAATCTACAAACTGAGAACAGCCATTTACAGATTTGTTCCCCAAATCAACAGTAATGCAACAATAATATCCAACTACTTGAGGTTAGTTTAGTACTGGGTGAATGCTGCAGACTTACGCACACAGTCTTTCCTCTCTAGAACAAAACACTGACATGGCCATTCAAAACCTGTGCTCCCTTTTCATCTTGGCAATTCCAGTCTTCCAGCCTCGGTACAGTTTAGTGTTTTGACTACACTAAGAGTGTAAGCAACCATCACAGAAAGTAACTGACTCTAAGGAAACTAAAGGAAGTGCCTCACTCATAACATCATCTGTTATTCCCTGTAGACAGCTGCTCGACACTTTCCATGAAGGAGTAACTGAATAAAAAAAACAAACCACACATTGTTTATAGCTCACCACTGTTTGCTGAGAGCAGGTCAGCAATTTTCTTGTTCAAGATAAATATTTAGAAATATTGATGATGTCTGCTGTTCCCAGAGTGCAGCTGTTCCAGACCCCAGAGTTGGTGTTCTGGTCCTCAGTGCTGGTCCTCAGGCAAGGGACCGAGGATCCCCTCCTAGCTATTCCTCACTATCGAACTTAGAAAAGCAAGCAGGGATGGGAGGTCACAGCATAAGCACATTATCTTTTATCTGCTGCAATTCAGATAACAGTAACATTCTAAAGTGAAGCAATTTTGACTCAGACATTCTAGCTAAATCTGAAACTGAATTAAGTGTAAAATGCCTCACTTATGTTCAGTAGAGGTAAAATACCTCAAATAATTTTGAAGCAAAAAGAAATGGAAAACATTACAGTGGCAGGACATGAATGAACATCACTCTGTTTTCCCCTGTCATGAAATTAAACCCCAGGAATCCTGGCCGACAAGCCAACCTAGATGTGGGAGTACATGGCCTCCTCCCCCATCAGGTACCGTGGGAGACAGTGCCCCAAGAAGAGGGGATCGTCCTCATTCTTCCACTGACACAAGGGAGGAAGACATTTCAGTGATACAGAACAGAAACAAAACCAAGACTCCCACTATAACCTCAACTAGGCAGTGTTCAGATGAGAGGTATTATGATACCTGTAAATCCAATGCTCTTTATGAGCAGTGGTTCTGAAGTTGCAAAAAAGAAGGCAGAAGTCCAGGAGAAATCAAGATACAGGTGAAGTTTCACCAACTATCTTGTATGTAATTTTGGTTACCCATCCACAAGACGAACAAAAATCACATCATGATCTGTGCAGAGAAGGGCAGTTAGCATCACTCAGAAAACAAAAGGGCCCTCCAATTGAAGGTGACGAGAAATTTGCCTTCTGCAAATGCAAAGTTTGTAGCCCTATGAGCAGGGAGGTTTTGGAAGTGACTTGAGTACGAACAGACTGCATGCATATAAATATATACAAGTTTGTACGTGTAGCTGTGTAAAACTAACTTGTCTAATACAGAGCAGAATGAGTCTCCGCAGGTAAGTATATGCTGGTGCTGCTGACCACAAGATTAGATGAGCATATGCAATGATCTTCTCCAGTTTAATCTAGCTAACAGAACAAGTCTAGCTGTTGTCCTGTGTTGTACTAGAAAACTTGAACATTTGAAAAGAGGGCAGCTGGCAGAGCTAAGGAAGAGACAGAGGGAGAGAAGTGGGAAGGGCAGGAGGCAGCTGCAGTGCAAACTGCAGCCAAGCAGCAGCTTTGGCAGGGACTGCACAAGCAGCTGTTCGCTGTTCATTCTGGTTACAGCTGCATCATGAAGAAGGAACATGGGGAGAAAAAAATGATAGACAAAATGGTGTAGAAAAACCTCAGTGCTCTTCCCTTCTCCATTCACCAATGTTATCAAAGGAGTTATGGAAACCTAATGCAAAACTGCTCAGATGCCCATGCTAATTGGGTCAAATCAGACAAGGTTGGAAAATACGGGAAAGTTTGTTACACACTGTATTACAAGGCTAAGCCTACTGTACTTTTCAGCAGAAAGTTAATTTAACAGAAAAAAAAAAAATCAGAAACCACACATCTAACTGGTTTAGCTAGTTTAAAACCACCAGGCTTCCTTTTGTAGAAATTCATAAAAAATTTTTTTAGACAACACTAATATAAAATTTATAGACCCTTTCAAAGGTTCTTTGCAAAAGTTCTAGCAAAAACTGAGATGTGTTATTGTTTTGTGTTACTTGTCACACAGGTAGTTCAGAAAACAGTGAAATGGGTACAGTTGGCACCATCTTTCATCTGCTTCTATAACCAAAACCCCATCAGTGCTGTAGACACACAAACAGTGAATGAGGACTGCTCTTTCTTGGAAAAATGCAACAGAAAAAGGACAGAAAAAGTGTTTTGAGCATGAAAAGCATAGTCAGATAAAATCTCATTTTGGAAATAATTCTGCCCTTACTCTTGTTTTGAGACAGCTTCTTCCCTGCTTCCTTTGATCCAATATAGGAATACGCTCAACAAAGTTCTACTGAGGTTTAATCCCAGTTTCCATCAAACACCAGAAAGGCCTGGGCTTTATGGGATGACAGGCTGACAATTTTGTTCAATTTTGCATAATCAAAACCAACCAAACAACCTAATATGCCACGATTTACTTACACTTGATTTACTTTTGCTTAAGAACAACCACCAAAACCCATCAGAAGCCCCAGAACAGCGAAGAAGGACTCTGCTTTGCAGATGCAGGTGTACTTAAGTTAGTTATTTATGCAAGGTAACCTTGGGAATATCCAAAAAGTAGAACACAAAAGAAAAAACACTGCAAATCAGTGCAATTCTTGGGAGCATAGTGAAGTGTTGATAGATATATAATAAAAATTTTAATTAGTATTTTACATTCCTAAGAACACAGAACAGGCCCTTACCAAGGAGAGGCACTATTGTCTTCTCTGATGGACCTGATTAAAAATAACAGTAGTTTAATGGTCTCCACAGCAGTGTTTAGTCCAGCCCTTCCTGGGAAGTGTTAACGGAGAGCAAAATAATTTCTAAGTAATTTGCCAGCTACCCTTTATCCTGGGCGTGTAAATCAAGGCATGGTACCCACCAGAGCATTCCAGAGCTGTAGCCAAACGCCGTTTCCCATACACCCACCTGCCCCATCCTCTCAGGGCTCTCTGCCTTAGTTGCCAACCGTCATCATATTCTGTCATCTAGAGTCGAGATTCACTGAGGCTGCAGACTCATGTTACGCTCACAAGTCAAACGGCTCAAACTATAAAGCAATATCATCTTCCTTTTGTCCCAGAGCTGTAAGGCTCCTTCAAAATCTGTTTGAAATCAGGAGGGGGCAGAATTAATACAAGATAAAAGGCTTCACAACCCAAGAAGCTACAACTATTGATGCAGGAAATTATTACAAAATCTGTTTGGTGAAACCTGCTGAGGAAGAACTAAGACACTGGCTAACATGGTACTATGCTGCCTTGCATCAAATTACTGGCAGTAATTGCACAATGATTGTCTCCTCTTGTGTGACAACACTGATTGAACTTGCTTTTACAAATAAATGGACAACTAGAAAACTGGATGCCAGGCTACTGACATCTCACTAACAATTTACAAAATAAACCAGGTCATGAGTACACTGCTCATCACATGCTGCACAGAAACTACAGGTACAATCTTGGCATGTTACAAAGTGGACACACTTCTTACATAGCATAAGAGTTCACAGAGAGATTATAGGGGAATCAGCCCAAACTAACTCAAAAACCTCAGACCCAATTCCTTAAAGGTGGCTGAGCCTTTTGCAGCTTAACCTCCATTACAAGCAATCAAAGCCATGTGACACACCTGTTGTGGTTTCAGCTTGTTAACATTTGATGAGCTATTTTACCTGCTGTGATACTTTTCTATAGTCACACATGTGAATTGTTTCTTGACTATACTTCCAGAAGCCTTTGCAACAGGCACAGAAAGCAAGGTATCGCTGAGTTTTATAGCTTTTACTACTGCAGAATACATAGGAATGACTAGGCAAAGGAGGAAATGCAGATCTATGAACTAGGAGGTCCTACTTGGTTTGTGAACTACCTCCACATCCCTTATGGGTAAGACCTTGATTAGCTGATACTTCCCAGCAGCCAGAAAGCAATCGGCTTGAGTGGAGATGGGAAGATGGAACCTATCAAAGCAGGAAGGAAACTCAAGCAGGCAATATAAAGAGCTGGTGGAGTTAGGGCATCTGAAGTTCTCATTTATTTGAGAATAAAGGAGAGGTTAGGAACTCCTGAGGCTCTCCCCAATAGCAACAGGTAATTTCTTGCTGTTTTTTAACACAAGAAATATTTGATTTGGGGTAACTGAAGTGACTTTACTCCTTATCCATTAGAAGATGTCAATAGTAAGCTGATCAGGGCACTAGTTTCTTCAGTTGCGGTCTCTATGGTAGTGAATTACATGCAGTATCTTGAAATGTGTGGATTCCCAGCTCAGTTTATTTGTGCGGTTTTGTCTCTGTGCTTGAATCGTATGGCAGCTGAGAGCTCTGTGAGCGCAGGACTCCGTGGGTGCCTCCCAAAGAATAAGCCCTCTGATGCTGATGAGAGGCTAGCCCGGGCAGCATGCCACCCTTGCGTGCTCTTGCAAGGTGCATAATCCAGCCCTGGATGATTTGCACCAATTCTAGGTTAATTTACAAGAAATCCACGCTCGGCTCGGGTCTCTGAAGCCGGTCGTGGCTATAACCATTTGCAATGAAAGGGAGCCGGGCCCGTTACCGTCCCCCCGCCCCGCGGCCGAAGGAGCGCCTCACAGGAGCGGGGTCCGGGCCGTCCTACCCGCCGAGTCGGACAGGGGTGTTTCAGGGGTAAGAACAGACGCGGGGGGCTGCAAGGAGGAGGAAAAACCATCCCGACCGACCGCGCCAAAGCGAGCAGCACCGCTCCCCGTTACACCTGAGGGGAGGAGGGTGAGTTACATAAAGGCAGGGGCAACCCACCATGGCGGCGGCGGGCCCTGACCGAGGACGACCTCGGTACGACGGCGAGGGGCGGCAGCAGGAGCGCGGCCGCGGGGGAAGGGCCCAGGAGCGGGGTGCAGCCCTCCCGCTGCGGGGGAAAGGGGGGCGGGGGGGGCGGCGGCCCCGCCGGCTGGGACGAGAGACCTGGTTCCCTCCCGGTGCCCGCCCCGCTCACCTGCGCTGCCGCCGCCGCGGAGAGCCGGGGTCCGGCGGACTGCCGGCCGGCCGGGAGGAAGGGGACGCGCGCCCGCGCGGGGCAGGGCGGCGGGCTGGGGCGCATGCGCCGCGCCAGGGAGGGCGGAGCGAGGCGGCCGTTGGGGATGCGGCCCGGCGCCTCGTGCGGGGGCGGCAGCTCCGCCGGCGTTTGTGACGAGGCCTGCGTTATGCTCCCCGCTCCGGCGAGGCTCTTCGATTTAGTGCTCCTTCAACCTTGGGCCCGTGAGGTTAGGAAAACCCAGCACTTCTCTTCCCACCCCCAAGAGCCCCGTTACGAGAAGGAAGGGTTTGGCCCGTGTCTAAGCTGCTACTCCATTTTTTTTTTTTACTCCTCGTGGCGTTTCAGCGGAACGATGCTGTACCTGAGGGGGCAGGACTTCGTGCTGCGAGGGCTCGGGCGTGCTGCAGCACCTGTAGTGCCAGGGCCGCCTTTTAAGAAACGTAGGCAAAACGACACGTTGAGGGGAGGCGGCTGCACGTGAAGGTTTTGCTGCTGTGAAGGGATGTGCTGGATGAAAACGGGAGAAGGCAAGCTTTGCAGTAAAAGCAGGAACGTGCACTCCCTTGCTGTTTAACAGTGGGCCAGCAGCAGAGTTTATTTTAGTGCAGGCAGTTTACGGTGACTGCACAAAGCAGCCGGTGCTGCTCCTCCAAGGGCAGGCTTTGATGCAGTGTTGCTGACGTGAGTTGCTCTGGCCGTGCTTTGCTTCATCTTCTCGGGCAGAGGGGAACCACAGAGGTTGGCAAGAGCTGATGGCTTTGCAGGGTGGCTAATCCTCCCGTGCCAGCTCCACTCGTTTATCAAGCGGCATGTGAGAATAGTTACTCTTCTTGCTATAGTTGGTCTCTTACTTTGACTGTTCTCTTTCCATTAGAGAGCGGTTTCTGTGAAAAATATATTTTCCGGGCCAATTTAAAAAAAAAAAAACAGATTTGCACATGAGTAAAGGCACACAAGTGCTGCTGGAGCACATGCTAGGCATCCATCCCAGGACAGTTTCACAGTGACAATGAGTCTGTTGGCTTGCTATTTTCTCATAACCATGTTTCCCTTTTCTGGTTCAATGCCACGTACCAAAGCTTATCTCCTTTCCTCTTGGCACATAAAAAAGCCGCCCTTCAATGGGAGCAGAGGCAGGCAGAACAATTCCTGAGAAATACCATCGCCTTGTCCCCCCAAAATCTGAACTAGTGCAATCTCCTAGGTAATACAGATCAGAGTGACGCCGCTTCAGATTTTGAAGGAACTGCTCTCCATGAGTTCAGAGAAAGAGGGATGTAGGAGAGAGAGGAAAAGGCTGTACCAGCTCCTTCCTGTCCACGAGGTCTGGCCCGTACAGTATATGTATAGATGTCTCCCCCTTCAGTGCAGGAATACATTTCCCCATTACACACTTTCCCCCAGGTTTGTTTCCGTCTCTTTGTAGTGCCTCTCTCTGCCTGTGGAGCAATAAGGGTAAGTTTTGCTTAAAGCTTGACTTGAGGACTTGAAAAGAGTTGGCTAGGAATGTTTTACAGGCTGTTAGAATCGAAGAAAGACCTTATTAAAGAAATACATGCCCTGGGAAGTACAGTGTCTTCTTAAATAACTGCCTTGCACAAAAGCAAGCACAGCTAGCCAACTGAAAATGCCCTCCGCCTCCAGCCCCACAGCTAAATAGCTCAATAGTTTTTCCAGTTATGTACTGCAGAGTTGAAAGCTGGACTCTCATGCTGCATGCCAAATTCACCTCTATAGATGTGCAGGATTTCCTTTTTTCCTGAATACAACACAATTCTGCTGAAAAGCAGGAAGGTGTTTTATAAATCCACTCTTATTTGAGAATGAGTGGCTGGAGGTTTACAGTTCCACACAGAACACACATACGCTATGTTTAGAAGGAGATGCACATTTATTTTGGAGTTCTTAAAGGCAAAAATTCCAACTAAATAACATTGCTATTTGAGCTGGCCTGTTTGAGAAAGAATCAGAACACTATCCATGGGAAAATGGGGATAATTGTTATTATCTAAAATATAACTATTCAATGGGTTTGGCTTGTTATTCCCCACGCCCCTGCCACATATTTTGTAGAGGTCAGAGGTGGTGAAAATTCAGTAGTAAACAGCTGCGCTAGTGATCAACCCCAAACATTTTAGGTTTTGCATAAATACATCTCAGAAAATCCCAATTCAGCAATGCCTTAGTGGCTATTTTTCTGAATACGAAAAACAAGCAATCCTCCCCAAATCCATCCATGTGTTTGAAACTAACCTATATGTATGTGGCAGAGACGCTCCTGGCCATGAGCAGTTTCCAGAAGGCTGCGATGGGCCAAGTGACCCATACAGACAGACCCCTTGGTCAGAGGGTTGAGAATGGGGCTTTCCCAGGAGGCCTCGGGAACCACAGGCACACAGCCGATGGTCTGATGGGAACAAGTTTGTCAGAACTCTGTGTTTTGCAGTTTTCTCCTTGCCTTCTATTGTAGTGCACGCTTTTATTCGTTATTGGCCTTATAGTTTCTACATTGTATGTCCACAGTGTCCAGCCTGGCAGCTGCTTTGGTTTCCCAGATTGGTTCTTTCCAAGATGAAAGCTGGACACTTAAGAAGTTTTAGGAAATCTTACCTCCCAGCTTCCTGAGATGAGCACTGGGGATTGGACCAAGTTTGTCACCCTGCTCTGTAAAAAGGTAGGAGGAATCAGTGGGCAGACTGCTATTCTAAATGAGAAACTAATGCCTTTGTGCTCTTATTTCTGGTTTTCAGAGTTAGCGATACTGCTTGTAATGTATTGTGGCTCTCATCCAATGCCCCTGGAGACCACCAAAAAGGCTCCCATTGACTTCAGTAATAGTTTGATCAGACCTTCAACCCACAAAGACACCGTTGTTTAGTTTTGCTACTGTTGGGGGCTTTGGCACAGTGTTCCCCTCCTGCCCTCAGATAGATGTATCTACTAAATCCTTGCAAGTAGTGATTTATATGTGTGATGTATAATCTCTGATGACAGAAAAAGGTTACCTTTTCCTGAATGTGGAGAGACACTGAGGCTGAATTCCTGGCGATCCATTGTGACTGTTCTGGTAAATGCTTTTCCTCTGTTCTGTTAGTAAATATAAAATAACTTATGTGATTGGGTTTTCTTAAAGACTTGAGTTTAAAACTATATTGGCTCGTTGGGTTAGCAATTGTAGAATCAGAAAACATCTTCTAGAAAATGCAGTTAATATTTCTAAAATTGCACTGGTCAGGAATTACATTTTAGGAAATGGAAATCTGATTAGTATCCTAAGAAGTTTATTCAGCCATCTCCTTAGCTCTGCAACAAGAATTTAAGAACACAAAAGACTAGCCTGTGTATGCTATGCTACATGATGCATATTAGTAGTGAAAGGGACTTCAGACTCCAGGCTTTGGACTGTATCTGAAGTTAGGCAATGTAGAGCCTATGGAACTGGAAGTTTCATAGCAGGATTACTGATAATTTAAAATAATCTACAACAAAAGAATAAAGGATGGCTGCTGGATGGCTGCTAATCTACTTTGTTGATTAGTTGGCTTTAAGGGATCTGTAAGACTTCGATACTTTATCTCCTTGCTGTAAAGGCTGACTTATTAAACTGAGAAATACAACAAATTAAAACTTACATTCTTAACACTGGCATTTATTGTCATGTATCTTTCTGCTGTGTATTTTTAATACATCTTGTATCCAGGATTGATGTTAACAAACTAAGAAATAGTTTCCAGCTGTGCCCAGTCAGGCAAGGGATAGAGACTTTTTATCAAGCAGGGATGCTTTGAGAACAGGAGTGCCCTCTGAAAAACTAATTTAAAACTATTGCTATTCTCTGACAGTAACAATTCTCAAACAAAAAAAAAAAAAAAGAGAGAGAAAAGCAGATGTATGATTAAAGAGCCAACTGTGAAAGCTTAAATAACTGATTTTTTTTTTCAGTGTTACACTTCAGGGGGAAAAATGACGTTCACTTGGTCCAAAAGAGAAATCAAGAAATCATAACCTGACAGCTCAGAGACAGAACATAAGCCTGGGTGAAAAGGATCTTTGGGTGTTGAATGACTGTGGCTTTGTGCGCTAAGCTCAGCTAAATCAATGTGTCAGGTATGCCTACAGGGGGAGATCCCGCAGGAGCATAAACACCTACCTTGAGGAGGCTTCAGACAGAGACTGAATGCCAGGTAGTTGTATCTTGCCAAGAAGGTGTTATGCACTGAGTATAGGTTTGCACTGTGTCACTTGGCATCATCCAGAGATCCTCGAGTTAGCTGCTGAATGAAGAACAATCCCTTTCCCAAAGATGTTAGTACAGAGCTGCACTCACACAGCTGTACCACTGCCAGGCTCCAAGGTAGCAGATAAGCATGGGGCTATCTATATATGCAAAATATCTCTTTCTCAATGCCTTTGAGCTAGCGCTGAGGTAGCTCAGCATTGCATAGCACAGATGTTATCTAAAACTGCCTTTAGAGTTTTGAGGATCATGCTTTAGGATTTGGTTGTCTGCGAGCCATGTTATGTGTTTAAGAACTTGAGAGGAGGATATGTGCTTAATGTAACTGTGTACGGAACATCCTAAGTTTCATGACTTCTGAGGCTGCAGGTGTAAAGACAGTGTAGTGTATGACAGGGCAAGATTGAAACAATCCATGGCTTGAAGAATAATTATCTGAAAAATCTATGCTGCTCCTTTCTTATATATAGGCCTGGGGTATGCATGGACTTACGTCATCCTGCTAAAGGAGAATACACCTCTGTTTGGCACATGCTGCCGTTCCTTCCTTTTTATCTGTTCCTTGCTCCTGAAGAGAGAGAGCATGAAGTGAGCTATAGCCACTCCTGCCCCTAAATTGGTTGCTGATTAACCGTATGGATTAGGAACAAAATAATCCTTGACGGTCAGGAATTCTTTACCTAGAAAATGAACATATAAATAGTGAGTATAAACTACGTTCATAAAATGTTGCCTTTTTGAACGATTCTCAGCCACTCATTCCTGATGTTGCATTCATTACAATTAACAGATATAAAAGCAGTATCCTTTACAAAGTATCTCCATAGTCCTGTGCAGAGATACTCACTTGAATCTCAGGAGCAACGTAGCTGTGTTAGCTGTAACTGTGCCTCTGTCAATTAGTGTGCCGATGTCAGATTTTTGCTCTTACATTCTTTGTCCTTGTGAGGAATAAAGTTTAGCTCGTGCTCAGCAGAATATTCTTACTGCACTTGTACTCTTTTAAACTTCCTAAAATGAGAAAAAGTTATCAAATGTGTCATTTTAAACTGGCACAGTAGGATCCTGGTATGTCCTGTGGCTAATGTTAGCTGTCTGGCCCAAGTAGAGTTTCCTTGGCAAAACAGAGGTCTGTCATATACCAACTAGCCTGTATGTATAAAATGCACAGCCTTTGTGAAGCAGGAGCTGCATCATCATATCCCAGAGTAAAGGTTTTCTTTTCTATATCAGAGCCATGGAAATCACAATTTTTGTCTTGGTGACATAATTAGGAAAAAAAATCTTGCATTTGTTTTTCCCCTGTAAAATTAAACTTAGCTCAATTTATCTTCATCAAAATGTTTTACACTTTTTTTTTTTTGGCTGAAAGTATTCATTAAATTCACAAGAACTGACATGTAGCTCTGAGTGACCTAAAAAGGTACTTCTAAGGAAATAACCAATTCATCTAAAATCTTTTATCTTTTTTTGTCCTATAGTACTTTGCTTGCTGTAAGTCATGGTGTAGCCTCCTCCCAAACAAGCTCATTAAAATCCCCTTGGAATTGTGCTTGAGTTTAAAAGGGCTCTTGATACTATTTTAGGTCAAAGAGAGAGAGGAGGATGGAAGTGGAAATGTGCCACATGAACAAAGTGTTTAGCTGGGAAGATAGCACTGATGATTAGGCTGTGCAGCCAGAACTGGTCTTGTTCCAGAACCGGAACATACTGCACGTGTATGCTTTAAGGGCTTTGAGAACTGAGCTCCGGATAAATACTGGTTTTTTCCCCTCATTGTTTTTCATACCAGAGAGACTTGACTCTTGTCCTTTGCGAGTATAATTTCAGTGTAACTACACAGAAATCACTAGATGAGAGTAACTGCAGACCACTGCCTCTGCATAATATTAAAAACAGTTATTACATGATCTTTAATTTTTCACCTCTCTTCGAGTGCAGGTGTCAGTGCTATAAGGCTCGAAGAACTTCTTGTGTACTATATTCCAGGACAACTCTTCAAAAGAAAGCAGCAGCATTTCATCATCAAAGCTATGTGGTCATCAAAAGATTAGTGCAAGCTCCTGATCAGTGTTTAGGTTTTTTTCCTGTTAGGGATTACCTCATGATTAGCAAGCTGGTAGGTACTAGTGAACATGAGTGTCTGGAATACCTTTATATAAAAACACAGTCACTATTGTTACTGGATTATTTTTGAGCAATGAGCATATCTTCCTGTTGCAGCATCTGTTTAACTAGAGTGTTTCTTGAAAAACATTTTGATTGTGATGTTTTGGAAAATGATCAGCTCCCAGCTGTGAACATTAAAAGGCTGAGAACACAGAGGGGAAATAGTTTGCATGAGAGCATGGTTACTCCTAGTAACACCTGGCTTGTTGGATAAATGAAAGCTTATTCATACTCTAGCAGAGGTTTTTCAGTAAAACTGCAATCCTCTTAGTGGTGAACTCAAACTGTAGCATAAGTACAGAAAGCAAGAGACCTGCTTGGAAAAGAGCAAAATGCATGGCTAGATACTAGATGCAGAATGAAAGAATCCGAAAGGTTTTGTTTCAGAATGGAATTTTGCAGACAGTTTTGCCACACTGAACAGCCAGTGATCTCAGATGCTTAATTTCAGTGGAGCGGCGGGGGGAGGCAGGAACAAAACACAAAACAAAAACCCTTTTCATTAAACTGCTGGGTTCAGGAAGTTCTGTGCATTTAGAAATACATGTTCTGAAATGCTGCCTAAAATTGCATATTTTTTTTAATGCATACTGGCATTACCTGCAAGCATTAAAATACTATGAGTATTGCCCCAATCATGAGGTTGGGACCTCAGTGCTAGCAGACAGTAGCAATAAGATGTACAGCCATGATTTTCACTTGTAAGTGGCCTAGGTTTGTGACAAGAAACACAATTTGGGATGATTCTCAGAACATTCTGAGTAGGATTCAGGGACTTTGGAAAAATGCAGCAGAGCCAGTCTCCAAAGAAGTACTTTCAGACTTTGCTAAAGAGATCAGGCTGCAGTGCTGTGGGGAGCTTTAATCATGCTATTAGAAATTCAGTAAGACTCGATGTGACCGAGATGAGCTGAAGCCACTTAGAGACTCTCGAAAATTTTACCTATCATGATGAAGGCAGTAATTATGAATGTTAAATATTGTCGTTAAATACTGTTGTTAAATGTTGTTCTTTCCTCTAATAATGAGCCTCTCAAATTTCAGACCAGTCAGGTCTGCATATATAGTGGAAAAAGGGAAACTATCACAGCTGCCCCTTTGTTTTATTCAGTGTTGATTTGGATGGTGTCCTTGGAAGGCTTCTGTGCCCATAAACTTCCACTCTTCTTGCAAAGCAGGTGGTCTCACCCACGCTGCCTGCCCAGCAGCTCTGTACCCGGGGGTGCACTGCCCCCACACTATGCCAGAGTACGTGCTGCCAGACACGGTTATGGGCCAAAACTATGCCAGGAAGCATGCTAACACTTTGACAGTATGGATGATTGCAAAACAGTGCATGAGCGTGGTGGCTGGCCATGTAGCTTACAAACACGATTATAGGGTTTGTGATACCAATAGTTCTCTTTCATGCCTCCCGCGCTGGGGAACAGAGGCATGTGTCACACTCCTGTGCTTTCTGAATGTGGAACAGCTGCAAGAGCTGGGGAAGGAGCTCCACAGACCTCTAGCCAATGTCTCGGTGCTTTAGTTGCACTGTTACTCATCTTGTCTGCGGGAGACTGGGTCAGCTCCAGCAGAGAGATTCAGAGCTAGGCACTGCCTACTTCTCTCTTGGAACTTCGTTCTGTTCTTAATTAACACATCGGCGTTTGGGCCAGGCCCTAATTGCACAGCTCAGCTGTGCTGTCATTTTCCTGGCACGGGGCTCCAGTCAGTGCTGTGGCCGAGGCAGAGGAGGCGAGGGGGCAGAGAAGTGCCAACTCCAAGAGACACCTCAGAGGGAGGCAGAGCACAAGGCCAGAGTCACTAACCCGACCCCTAAAGAGTCCTAAGCCAGGATGTGAGGTACCACTCTTCAACTTTGGGACTTAGCTGTAGGTGGCTATGTGAAGCTTGCTCGCATAGTGTCCTGCTAGGCACCCATAATGACCAGACTTTGGGCTAAGCCTCAGTTGTCTGTTGTGGGCAGGAAGAGAACCGAGGAGCCCAGAAGGCTTGATGGTTCAATTCTGTCACTGGTGTTCAGGAGATGAAGGCTTAAATCCTTGCTTTTGCATCTGTTTCTTTATGCCAAGCAGAAGACTTGCAGTCTCAGGCAGCATGGAGAAGAGCAAGTGGTTCTCAGTTGTGACAGGCCTGTCCTCTTAGCAGGAGTGGAATATGTAGCTCAAATAAAAGCAGAAGCAGCACAAAACAAAGAACTTCTTTCAGAGTAGACATTAAATCACTGCTGTCAGATTTGGGGGATACCTCTGAGGCAGGGAAAACAGACTTACAAAATAACTCACTGAACATGCATGCAAATTGGTGTCCTTTATCGTTCAGGACTCAAAGCATGCTTCTCATGTTTTGGGGTTTGGAGGGTCTTGGTTTTAAATACAACCCATGTCTAATACTCTTTAATTGGCTTTTAACTTTTTTCCTTTCGTTCCCTGAAATTTACAAACCCCTTCTTTCTTTTCCTTTCTTGGCTACAGGAATCTTCCACTGTGAAGCAGAAGTTTCCAAGCTGGGAACTTGTGCTTTGACACACCCTGAATGTCCTGTTACATGAATGTTACATGAGCAAAAAGGAAAATATTTTTGTGTCATTTAGCACATTTAGCAACCGTTTGTGCTGCTGGCAGCACAAACTTCTACCTGTTGCCACCTACAAGCAGGAGGAGCTGGGTGACGAGGGCTTTCCCTTTTCTGAAGAACCTCAGTTTACAGAACAACATGAAATGCTCAGGTGAGCGGGGTGCATTCTACTGGAAGCCACCCATTTCCAGCTGTGCTGAAGGTGGCAGTGAGTTCAGGCCTCCCTCAGGTGGCTGCGAGCCAGCAAGTGCGTGGCGCAGCTGGGAGTTGCACAAGTGGGTGGAAAGATAATCTGTGCTCTGAAGAGGTCTTTGACTCGTGTTTCATCAGGTGCTCTTCTCTTGTACCACAGGCCAAAGACCTTTGGGGGTTTAACCTCTTGGTCAAGGTGAGTCCCATCAGAGCAGGCCGCAAGCTTGTGATGAGGAGCTGTGAAAAGGTTCACCTGGAGCCTTCCCCCCTGCACCCTCTGCCCGCTGGCCTGGCCCCCGCATTGAAGCCCTGGCCTTGGCCCCAGCCCTTGTGTGGGCTGCACTGTCGGCGTGCCGTGCCTGGCCCTGTACCTCTCTGATCCTGATGCGGCTTCCCGTTGTGAGCGGGGACCTGCCTCGTCCCTGCAAGCCTGGCCTGGTGGCTGGCAGACTCTGGCTGACCCTTTCACTGTTGCGGCACCTGCTCTGCCGACCTTGCTCGGGAGCTGCGGGGCAGTGCCCTGTCGGTGCGATGCCTGCCTCGCCCCCACCTGTGCCTCCTGCTGCCAAGAATCCCCGCTCCGCTGCTCCCCTGCACCTGGAAGGGGCAGAGCAGTCTTGGGAAGGTAAAGCCCAGGGTCACACAGAGATGTTGCTGCTGCAGCATCTTCTCCAGTCAGCAAGGCAGCGTTTCAGAGGAGTGGAATACATAAACCCTCAGTCTGGCGCACACGTGTTTGAAGAGACAGAAGGAAAAGAGGCATGTGGAGGCACATGTGTTATCCAGTGTCTGTATGGGTGTAACTTTGTGCTGTGATGAATGTGCTAATTAGTCGAAACGAAGACATATTCAGGAGTTTCCAGGAGTTCAGGCCTTCTCTCGCACTGTACACAGGTGCAGAAGTCCGCTGCATGTGAACAAAGGCTTTCCTGGCTTAGCATAACCTTGCTCTTTTCTTTAATACATGAGTCTGACTTACGAATACTGAAGCAGCCAGGCTGCAGAATTTTCATTAGGATGGATTATTTGCCTTGTAAGGAGAAAAATAGTCCAACTTGGTCTGCGTTCTCACGTAATAAATCACATTCTCTAGCATGCATGAAATGCAGAAGGGCACCCAGTAATTTGTAGAGAAATACTGCACTGTTTTCACAGGAAGGTGTTTTAAAAGTGTCTGGGAATTGCAGAGGAGCAGTGTGAGAAATGATACGGGGAAAGGGTATTTTACTTGATACCATACCTTAAATGCACCGCTAGGACCTGGTTATGACTTTCACTGCCGAGAACACCTTTGTGTTAAAGAACGGTCTTTATTCAGAATAAGGCACGTTGATGGTGCTAATGCATCATTGATAATCGATGTAATTGGGTATTACATTACAAACAAGGCTGTATTATTTCAGATACTTGCTACAAAAGCACATGAAATTCAGTGTGCATTAGAGCGTTTTTTAAATTTAAAAGGATAAATTGAGGTGAAACAGGCCACCCACCTCCTCTATAAATTGCTTCTCGCAAGATACTTTTGCTCAGGGATGAGTCCAGGTTAACATATTCTCAGGCAATCCCTTTGCACTCGAGTAGCCAGCTGTGCTGTCCCAAAGATGGGCTTTGCAGGAATTCCTGTCTGCCTCAGCACTAGGAGATAGAGGTGATGCGACATATGGCCAAAGCAGCCCTTTAGACTTCTAGAGCTGCATCTCTGCTTTGTTAACACTCCAGGCTATGCAGGTATGTCCCTGCTGCAGGTGTGGGATAAACCCTTAGGTGTGCTTGGAAATGGTGGCCTGGAAGAATCTGTCTTGGTTCTGCTCTGAATCAAACCAGCTGAACTACGCTCAGCACATGTTCTGTTTTCATTTGTGCCACTGGGAAATGAGAATTAATTTTTGCTTTTCACTGAGTGCTTCTCTGCCCAACGACTGCATCAAATTTGACATCAGTCAGCTTTTTCAGAAAATCCAGGGCGCGTTCTGGAAACAACCTGAAAGAGGTAATAACATGAAATTAAATGTAGGATGAGAAACTTGAATTATGGGAAAAAGCAGCACCACAGGTGAGGGAAGAGCTGGTCTGGGAGCAGAATGCGTGCATACACACGGACTGAGACCAAGACTTAAACCGGGCGTTATTCCAAAAAATACATAGCTGTCATCACTCTGACTATTTTTAACTCTAATCCTGCCCATCTCCTTTTATGACAATTCCGGGACAGGTATGTATTGGACACGATTTAGGTTGCAATATTGCTGCAGGATCCAGGAAATTTTAATATTGAACACAGACACATGCATTTGCTTTCTCTTTGCTTTCAAAACCTTATCTGGTTAATTTGGGGAATTCTTGGGGGAAAAAAAAACGAAACATCTTTACACCTTCTTATAAAAAGAAATTTGGGGTTAGATCCAAGTTTCACAATCAAGAAATTATCAAGTGTTTCATGAAATACTGTAGAAGTTAACTGAAAACTTAATTTAGTTGTTCTGATGTTAATCCTAGGTGTGAAACCTGAGCTCTGATGAAAACACCTCTGCAGCAGAGCAGCTACACTAGGTATTAAAGACATGTGAGAGGACAAATCTTGCTTTACATGGCAGAGCTAAGCAATAGACCCCCTTTAAAGCAATTTTCCCAGCCTCTGTGACCTCAATCTTTGGTGTTGACATGAAGAAACAAACACTAATAAGAAGCAGGTCCTCAGCTCTGTCTCAAACTTCTCTGAGGCTGCTCTGTCAGAGAAACTGTTGTTTGCAGGAAAAAGGGAAATAGCGATCTGTGAAGAAAACGTGTTCTCTTCTTCTCCCCTCCCTCCCTATCAGCCTGAAGAGCGGTCGAGTTCTCAACTGAGAACAGTTAGCTGCAGAAAGTGGATCATAATGACCTATCAGAGCACTCAAGGAAATCTTTCTGTAAGATGATGTCTGCTGTTGTCGTTAGAAAGAACCACTGCACTATTTGGTTACCTTGTGATGTGTTCAAAAATAAAACTTAATCTTGAATCAGATGTTACAAGTTTGAGGGTTGTACAGTCAGCAAGTTATATTTGATACATGTGGGGGGTATTTTGTTTCGTTTTTTTTTTTTTCTACTTACCTTTCAAGAAGTAAAGCAACACGTTGATTTGATGGAACAAAAACCATTTTCTGGTTGGTCAGTATTCCTTCCATCAGGGCCTCTACAACTTCCTCAATCTCCAAAATCTTTCCAAGCCTAGACAGGAAAGCATACATGTAAGAGCTACGGTGGTAAAAGAGGGGTGGTACTAGCTGATGTAGGATGCTTCACATATGCACAAACTCAGGTAATTCAAATGCAACCATTATGTGGGTTAAATGATACTGCAGATTTTCTTTAACCAATGCTATATACCAATTTATCTCCGGTTTTATATAGTCAGTTGGAATACAAGGCCTAAAGATGGGGGTAATATGTAGTGCCTTCCTGCAAAGAAGGAAGGACAGGAAAGCAGAGTTTTGATAGTTACCTTGTACTGGGGTTTTTGACAAATCCAGTGTTTATAAAAACCGGACAAAGACACGTAGTTTTTATTCTGTCCTTTCCCAGGGTAGACAGTTCCTCTGTCAGAGCTTTATGAAATCCAACTGCAGCAAACTTGCTTGAACTGCAGGACGGGAAAAAGCACAAATGAGAAGGCAAAAACACTATTTCTAACTTTCTACAACTGGAAATGGCCTAAAAGATCACACAGAGAAGAGAGGGCAGGGAATAATTCTAACTTTCCCTGTGCCAGAGTGTAGTGCTGGATTAGATATTGCTGCTTGGGGGAGTAATTGTGGAACGCAGAGTGGGTGTCTTTCAGAAAAGTTGCCTTAGTGGGGAACAGGCAGATGAATGTCAGGAATTCTTAGAAAATGATAGCTAATGTACATTAATTGATGGACTTCCCGTTTTTCCCATGTGAGAAGATTCTTAGAAGGAATGCAGCCTGAATCTCTAAAATTAGGAAGGATTGGCAGGGTAGAAATGGAGAACAACCCTCTACTGCTTCTCGTAGCGCTAGGAATGTCTTCTGACACTTGCGTGTGAGTTTTGAAATAGAGGAGCATTACGCATGCAAAATCGAGGAAATTAATGCCACAGAAATCGGTGCAGGCCAGGAGAATAAATCAACTCTAAAGAAAATAGAACCAGAGAATTAGTTTATTGACTGCTATTGATTTGGACAGCGTAATCGCAGTAAAATCCCTGGCTGGGGAGTTCTCGCATTGCCAAGAGTGAGTGACTCTCTAAGAAGGAGTGTTCCCAAGGGAAGGTTGCTCTGTCTGGAGCTGCTGTTATAGACGGCTACATCTGACGCAGAATGACAATATGCAATCTAACAGTTTTTCTGTTCATGCACCGTGATTCAAGCGATTCTAGTAGAAACAGGCAACGCATCGACCTCTCAGTTGCATCAGTAAGGTTGGTCACAACACAGTAAGTATTATCATGTTTTTACCTTCCAAAAGGTGGTTTTACAGTCAAGAAGCAATTTTATCTCATGATGGCAGAAGTATTTCTATACACTACGGTCACTACCACAAGGGTAGAAAGATCAAAAGCTACTCATCAGGGGTTTACTTGACAACACTACAACAACTCACAGAAGCACTACTTTCTAGGAAGGAGAAGGGAAGAGGGTACCTTTTTTGCTAAGCAAAAGTCTGGATCAGTGAGGGAGAGATAAAAGGAGAAGCTTTCATTAGTTGATGTGTCACGTGACTATTCCTTCATACAAGCATTGCTCCTGATTCAGTCAGAGCTAATAGGCAAATTGGCGGGAGCCTCCAGGCATCCTGAAGCGCTGGCTGTTGTGTTTTTTTCCTCCTCAGTACGGTCCTTTGGACGTACCATATTCAGTGGGAGGATTATTTTGGTTATTCTGTGCTTGCTGATGGAGAAGACGCAGTTAAAAATAAAAACATGAAGAGAGCTGATTTTAAAATCACTTACCAATAAGCCACCATGAAAGAAGTCACAAAATGACCTGCTGCCGAAGCCACCGTGACAATGTGACCGTGGTTGTTGTTCATCATGGCTGGCAGAAAAGCTCTTGTGGTCTTGAAAGTCATTTAAACCAAGGGGCAAAAATGGGGGGTGGGGGCGGCAGAGGAGGAAAAGAACAATGTTTTCTTAGGCATATTCAACACTGACCCTGGCTATCATTAATTAAGCGACTAATGCTATTGCTAATGCTACGATGTGCTGCACAGCACCTCAGGTTCTGAGAGCCACAGAGATAGCCGTTCTCCGTTCAGCTGGTACAATTGGCAACCTATTTTCCAAACAGGTATGTTTCAGGAAGTCGGCTATAAACAGGAGCTGATTCTCACATCTTTCCATGCTGCTTTTTAGGTTTCAGGTGTCAGCGGCAACGCTGCCAGGGTCTCACGCCAGCACGTACAATAAAACACGCATCAATCTGTGGCATCTCTTTTCTTCTGCTGCAAACAACAAGCCCTTACCAGCTGAAACCCTCCCACTCTCTAACCCCTGCTGGAGCTGCCCTACCCCAGGGGTCAGCTGTGGGTGTGCCAAGGACCCAAGGCCCAGCTCTGATAGGGCCCAGCTGTGTCACCTCGACTCAGACTGCTGGGAGAAAGCTGTGAGAAAGTCCGCAGAGAGATGAGAGAGGTACCAGTCACGAGGAGAGGCAGCACTGATGGGAGGTGGCCTCCGAAGTAGCTCAAGGAGCCAGGAGGGAAGGTGGCGACACAGCGAGACGCTAATCAACTTTCTCAACAGTCAGTCTAGCTGTTGTGCTAGCTGGGTGCCCCTGTGCTATACTCGTCCGAAAGACGCTTTTGTAATTCACTGGTAGCTGAAAATAACTGTTAGTCTAAATATGCCTCCTCGACAACGCTCCCAAAAAAGGGTAGGTATGAAGATGGTAGTGACCCTTACCCAGATGTGAGCAAGAATGTTGACTTCAAACATTCTTTCAATCTGGTGGTCCTGAGTCGAGAGCAGGTCAGCAGCTGTAATCACACCAGCGTTATTCACCAGGATGGAGACGTCCCCAATGTCCTTTTTCACCTTTTGGACAGAAAAAAAACCAGAAAGGTTGGTGTCATTCGTTATCAAGAAAATGCAAGGCTGTGGAAGATGAGCGACAACTACTTTAATTCTTATCGTTGTTTCTTTTAGGGAGAGGAAGATCGCACCACGTTTCCAGATGTGGTAGGAACTGTGCAGTAGTACCATGAAATCTGGTTTAGATCTGATGCTTCTCCCTTAATTACTGCCAGTATTTATAGTCTTCCACACACTGCCCACAGACACAGTATGCTCTGTGTAGTCACAGTTGGGACTATGGACGTACAGCGTTTTGATTGTTTTGAGCCAGCTGGACCACATCCTTTACAACAAAATGTTTCAAATGTCCCCAGTGTTGTCTGTGTGCTGTTCAGGAAGCTAAAAGGAAGAAGTTCCTTCAGGGGCTGGAAGTCTAAAGAGCAAACTTGGCAACGAGGCGTGATACGCCGGAGCCTCACAAAAGAGGATGAGACTGGCTGTGATCTCGGAAGTGCTACTTCGCTCTCTGTACAGAAAGCAGCAAGAAGTGGGGAGATTCCAAGGCCTTGCATGATTTGCGTACAATACCTCTTCTCTTGTTTTCCTGACTTTTCTGAAAATCGAGCACGTTTGGGTAAGCCTTTGGACGTGCCCCTGCTCCCCTACCTTCTCTGCAGCACTGTAGATTTCCTCCCTTTTGCTGCAGTCCACCACGTAGGCTTGAACACTGGCTCCCAGCCTTTCGCATTCTGCTGCCGTGTCCTCAACGCCGTGCTGTAAGAGGCAGAAGAGAAAGACATGCATGCGCAACTGTGCCCTGCCCGCATGTTGCTGCGCGGGCACCGCGGCAGACCAGTTAGAGGCTGAAGATTTGTCCTGATCGCATAACCCTTGCCAAGTCCCTGAACGGTTTGTGGCTCCCAGGGCAAGAGCCGTAGCCGGAGTCCGTGGGAGGACTAGTATTCCGACCTTAAATTTCGGACCTGCATAGAAGTGACTGCCAGAAAGGGCATGTGGCAACAAGAGAGAGTTTGCCTCGGTAAAGCACACGTAGCTAGGCTGCAGAAAGGGCCACTCGGTGACTTTCACAGCACAGCAGGCAGACACCATGACTGTAAGCAGAGCTCTTAAAACACAGGCCCAGCTGACACCCCCGAGATATGAAAAGTGACTCTATGCATTTCTGTATTCACAGACTGGATATGAGAAGAGAGGTGGGCTCTGGAGTGCACGATGCAGAGAGACGTTTCAAAGGCGAGAACAGCCTTTGACACATATGGAAGAGATGTTCCGTTAAGATGCATTTGTGGACGTTGCCTGTCTCAGTGAAGAACTGAAACTGTGATTCCCAGATGAATGCCAGAGCCCAAGCACTGCTCCCTGGACACAAAGTCAGCTTTTTTTTTCGCAGTAACAAGCAAGTATGAACTGTTGTCTCAGTTCATGTCTTGGTTCTGAACATCTGTTCCTATGGCAGAAGACTGTCAAAATCCAAAGATGCTATTTTCATTCAGCCACATTTTTCTCCATTAGTGTGGTCTAGGCATTTCATCATTTGTCTAAACATTTTGGAGGTTTTGTTGGATGTGACCAGGGGTGTGAAGAGCATCTGGCGATGTCCATCTTTTATATTAGAGTGAAAGAAATAGTAAGCCCATCTTTCTGCCTCAAAGCAGGATCAACAGGGTCATGCTGTTTCTGACCTTCTATCACCATCTAAATTGTTCTTAAAACCTTCGGGATCCACTGCCTCCTTTGGCAATATATTTCACTGCCTGCTTCTCTCCATACTTACAATACATTTCCCAGCAGCAAAGCTCACTCACTTGCTATTAAGAGTATTTTTTTCCTTCTTTCTCCATTCCAGTGAACATGGACAACACTCTACTTGGCAGCAGCCCTTTACACATCGGGAGACCGGTGCCACGCCTCCTGCCACTCCAGGCCAGGAGTCTGGCCTTAGCCGTAATGAGTAGCATGAAGAGACACTGAAAATATTCGACAATATCCTTCCTATTTATACATCCCCTTAAGCTAGGCTTGTCTTGGGTTGGTTTTTTTTTTGTTCGTTTGTGGTGGGCTGGGTTTTTTTGCAACTTCAGGATGACGTGATGAACTCCTCCGCAGTTTCTGATCCACTGTGTCAGAAACCTGTCCCACGCACTGCTGCCCAGCCACTCACCCCCTCTGTACAGCCCGTCGCTCCTACGCACAGCACTTTGCCTTGATCCCTGCTGAAGGACATTCTGCATGTTTGTATCTGTCCACCCTCCACTTGCCAAGGTCTTTTTGCATTCTAGTCAATTTAGCTGAAATAAAGAGTTGGGGCTAGTGTAAACATTTAGCAAGGCACCCTCGACACGTGTCACTGCGCCAGAGGGCAGCAGGGCTCACAGTCAGCTCAACGCAGTGATGCCCGTCCAGATGAGTAAAGAGGCAACGTCTCCAGCAACGTACGCGGAAGATCTGAGGCTAGAGAGACAGCGAGCAGAAGGTAAACCTGCTTCTCTGTAGGAACAGGCTTCTGGTCTGAGCGTGCCTTTTTCTGCCAGCCTAGGCAGTGGTTCCAACAGCGGCTTGCTGACCACTGCACTCTTTGACGTGCTGTGCATGCAACCTCGCTGATTACCACTGAGTGACTGTGGGACCCAGACACCCAGGGTGCAAGTGGGACCAAACCCTCTACTGGCGCTCAGCGTCCCACTCAGTGAGCTGATCGTGAGCCGATGGGAGCAGCCGTGGAAGGAGGTGACATGAATGCAATTTGTATGCAGCCCTTCTTACGCTATTAAAAACCCAGTGGCCTTGGAGATTAGCGAGTCAAGACGTGAATTGTACCATTACCTTATTGATGTCCCACAGAACCAGTCTGCTTTGACGCTTGGCGAACTCCAAGGCAGTCGCTCTCCCTACGCCGTGGCCAGCACCCGTGATGAGAACAAGCTCTCCGCTGACAGACTTTCTCTTCACAGGGACAAAAAGCTTCACAAAAGCCTCCAAGTAGGAGTAGATGAGCGTAGCCAAAAACAGGAGAAGATCCAGAAACGGATTCATTGTTTTTCTGAAAGTCCTTTGATTGCCTGACTGAACTTCAATCTCTTTGACGGGGATGTGGGTTGTTGATTTACCAGCAGCCCGCGGCCCGCCGGAGCACGCACCGCTCGTCCTGTCAGTCACAAGCCTCTGCCCCGGCAGGAACCACCCCCTCGCCGCCGCCCTCCCCGCGCCACCCGGCCCGCCCCGGCCGGGCCCCAGGCCCCCCTCGCCGCGCGGGGCTCCGTGGAACGCGGGGACCGCGGTCGCCGAGGCGGGGCCGCGATCGGGGCGCGAGCAGCGGCGGCCACCAACGGCCCGACCGTCCCCGCGCCCGGCCACACCTCGCGGGGGGCAGCAACCAGTCAGAGAGTGGCGTTTGGGGAGGGGGCGTGTCCACGGGGGAAGCGGGTGGGCTGGAGGCGCTCGCCATCCACCCAGGTCGTGTTCATAATTTTACTTCAGGGTGGTTTTGATTCGCTTGGGGAAGAGTGAAGGTTGCCTGAACATCTGTCCTCTGACCAAAACCGGTCTCCAGTTAGGATTAGAGTTGTTGAAAAGGATTTTTTTTTGTCCTGGTGGTTTGGCTGCACCGTTGCTTATTTTATCTGCGGGAGGCTGGGTCAGCTCCAGCAGAGAGATTCAGAGCTAGGCACTGCCTACTTCTCTCTTGGAACTTCGTTCTGTTCTTAATTAACACATCGGCGTTTGGGCCAGGCCCTAATTGCACAGCTCAGCCGGGCTGTCATTTTCCTGGCACGGGGCTCCAGTCAGTGCTGTGGCCGAGGCAGAGGAGGCGGGGGGGCAGAGAAGTGCCAACTCCAAGAGACACCTCAGAGGGAGGCAGAGCACAAGGCCAGAGTCACTAACCCGACCCCTAAAGAGTCCTAAGCCAGGATGTGAGGTACCACTCTTCAACTTTGGGACTTAGCTGTAGGTGGCTATGTGAAGCTTGCTCGCATAGTGTCCTGCTAGGCACCCATAATGACCAGACTTTGGGCTAAGCCTCAGTTGTCTGTTGTGGGCAGGAAGAGAACCGAGGAGCCCAGAAGGCTTGATGGTTCAATTCTGTCACTGGCGTTCAGGAGATGAAGGCTTAAATCCTTGCTTTTGCATCTGTTTCTTTATGCCAAGCAGAAGACTTGCAGCCATAGGAGTCACAGAGAGGAACCATAGCCACATAGAGAGTAGTGCACAAGGTGCGTTGCCTGGTAATTCCTCTGGGCTCTGAGAGACTGGACTAGATCTGGCAAAGCAGGAGTGAACACAGTCTCCCTTTCCTTAGGTGCAAGTGTGCTGAGAAACAGACTCTGCAGGAGAGTGCTGTCTATCATTCCCTAGATGGATTTTGTCTTCCAATTTAATGCTGCCATCAGAATCTGAATGATCCTCAGGGCTAGTGGGAATAGTGGGCCAGGAGAGGCCAGATGTCTTGTCTGATGTGTCCTACTGAAGCCAGTCCTTCCCCTGTCTGAGAAGGGGGCCTATTCATCAGGATGTTGACTTGTCTGTCTCGGCGGTCTTTTTGAGCTTTTTCTTTGGAGTCATTGGACTGTACTGTACCCTTCCTTTGAGCAAGGATTCAAGCCATGAAATAGCAGAAACGTAAAGGTGTGTACCAGGAGAGGCTAAGCTGGGTGGAAAGAATGTTTGCCAGCAATACAAGAGACAAATACCTACACGTAAGTGAAATACTGATTTAGCCTTTAGGCTCCAGTGTTAAGGACAAACACTTTGGCCAGTATGCTGCTCCTTTTGAAGTGCTTTTGAAGCATCTGTATTTTTAGACTCTTTGACTTCTCACTAGGTAAGAATAGGTGGAAGTGCTCCACCTGGCTTCAAGTGTCTCACATATGTGACAGGACTGTCATCTTAACAAGAGGGCAATATGCAGCTCAAAAAAAAAGCAGGGCCAGCACAAAACATGCAATTTGGCTTTGGTTTTAAATGGAAACCATGTCTAAGTATTCTTTAATTGGCTTGTAACTTTATTTTTTTCATTCCCTGAAATTTGCAAACCCCTTCTTTCTTTTCCTTTCTTGGCTACAGGAATTTTCCACTGTGAAGCAGAAGTTTCCAAGCTGGGAACTTTGCTTTGACACACCCTGAATGTCCTGTTACATGAATGTTACATGAGCAAAAAGGAAAATATTTTTGTGTCATTTAGCACATTTAGCAACCGTTTGTGCTGCTGGCAGCACAAACTTCTACCTGTTGCCACCTACCAGCAGGAGGAGCTGGGTGACGAGGGCTCTCCCTTTTCTGAAGAACCTCAGTTTACAGAACAACATGAAATGCTCAGGTGAGCGGGGTGGATTCTACTGGAAGCCACCCATTTCCAGCTGTGCTGAAGGTGGCAGTGTGTTCAGGCCTCCCTCAGGTGGCTGCGAGCCAGCAAGTGCGTGGCGCAGCTGGGAGTTGCACAAGTGGGTGGAAAGATAATCTGTGCTCTGAAGAGGTCTTTGACTCGTGTTTCATCAGGTGCTGTTCTCTTGTACCACAGGCCAAAGACCTTTGGGGGTTTAACCTCTTGGTCAAGGTGAGTCCCATCAGAGCAGGCCGCAAGCTTGTGATGAGGAGCTGTGAAAAGGTTCACCTGGAGCCTTCCCCCCTGCACCCTCTGTCCGCTGGCCTGGCCCTCACATTCATAGAATCATAGAATCATAGAATCATACAGGTTGGAAAAGACCTCTAAGCTCATCGAGTCCAACTGTCAACCAACACCACCATGCCCACTAAACCATGTCCCTAAGGGCCTCATCTACACGTCTTTTAAATACCTCCAGGGACGGTGACTCCACCACTTCCCTGGGCAGCCTGTTCCAAGGCCTGACCACTCTTTCAGTAAAGAAATTTCTCCTAATGTCCAATCTAAACCTCCCTTGGCGCAACTTGAGGCCATTTCCTCTTGTCCTATCGCTGTTACTTGGGAGAAGAGACCAACACCCACCTCGCTACAACCTCCTTTCAAGTAGTTGTAGAGCGCGATGAGGTCTCCCCTCAGCCTCCTCTTCTCCAGACTAAACAGTCCCAGTTCCCTCAGGCGCTCCTCATAAGACTTGTGCTCCAGACCCTTCACCAGCTTTGTTGCCCTCCTCTGGACACGCTCCAGCACCTCCATGTCCTTCTTGTAGTGAGGGGCCCAAAACTGAACACAGTATTCGAGGTGCGGCCTCACCAGTGCCCAGTACAGGGGCACGATCACCTCCCTACTCCTGCTGGCCACACTATTCCTAATACAGGCCAGGATGCCATTGGCCTTCTTGGCCACCTGGGCACACTGCCGGCTCATGTTCAGCCAGCTGTCAACCAGCACCCCCAGGTCCTTTTCCTCTGGGCAGCTTTCCAGCCACTCTTCCCCAAGCCTGTAGCGTTGCCTGGGGCTGTTGTGGCCGAAGTGCAGGACCCGGCACTTGGCCTTGTTGAACCTCATACAATTGGCCTCGGCCCATCGATCCAACCTGTCCAGGTCCCTCTGCAGAGCCTTCCTACCCTCGAGCAGATCAACACTCCCACCCAACTTGGTGTCATCTGCAAACTTACTGAGGGAGCACTCGATCCCCTCGTCCAGATCGTTGATAAAGGTATTGAACAAGACCAGCCCCAAAACTCAGCCCTGGGGAACACCGCTCGTGACCGGCCGCCAACTGGATTTAACTCTGTTGACCACAACTCTCTGGGCTCGGCCGCCCAGCCAGTTTTTTACCCAGCGAAGAGTGTACCTGTCTAAGCCGTGAGCCGCCAGCTTCTCTAGGAGAATGCTGTGGGAGACAGTGTCAAAGGCTTTACTGAAGTCCAAGTAGACCACATCCACAGCCTTTCCCTCATCCACTAGGCGGGTCACCTAGTCATAGAAGGAGATCAGGTTGGTCAAGCAGGACCTGCCTTCCATGAACCCGTGCTGGCTGGGCCTGATCCCCTGGTTGTCCCAGACATGGCTCGTGAGCACCCTCAAAACCAACTGTTCCATGATCTTCCCCGGCACCGAGGTCAGGCTGACCAACCTGTAGTTCCCCGGATCCTCCTTCCGGCCCTTCTTATAGATGGGCGTCACATTGGCGAGCCTCCAGTCGTCCGGGACCTCCCCAGTTAACCAGGACTGCGGGTAAATGATGGAGAGCGGCTCGGCAAGCTCTTCCGCTAGCTCCCTCAGTACCCTCGGGTGGATCCCATCCGGCCCCATAGACTTGTGAGCATCCAGGTGGCGTAGCAGGTCATTAACTTCATCTTCTTGAATTATGGGGGGTTTATCCTGCTCGTCGTCCTTGTCTTCCAGCTCAGGGGGCTGAGTACCCTGAGGATAACCACTCTGACTATTAAAGACTGAGGCAAAGAAGGTGTTGAGTACCTCAGCCTTTTCCTCATCCTTGGTGGCAACGTTCCCCCCTGCATCCAATAGAGGATGGAGAGTCTCCTTGGCTCTCCTTTTGTCATTAACATACTTATAAAAGCATTTTTTGTTGTCTCTCACGACAGTGGCCAGGTTGAGTTCTAGCCGGGCTTTTGCCTTTCTAATTTCCTCTCTGCACGACCTAACACGATCCCTGTACTCTTCCTGAGTTGCCTGCCCCTTCCTCCACAAGTGATAAACTCTCCTTTTTTCCCTGAGTCCCAGCCAGAGCTCCCCGTTCAGCCAGGCCGGTCGTCTTCCCCGCCCGTTCTTCTTACGGCACATGGGGACAGCTCGCTCCTGCGCCTTTAAGACTTCCTTCCTGAAGAACGTCCAGCCTTCCTGGACCCCTTTGCCCTTCAGGACTGTCTCCCAAGGGACCCTCTCGACCAGTGTCCTGAGCAGGCCAAAGTCCGCCCTCCGGAAGTCCATGGTAGCGGTTTTGCTGGCCCCCCTCTTTACTTCACCAAGTATCGAGAATTCTACCATTTCATGGTCGCTAAGCCCAAGCCGGCCTCCGACCACCACATCTCCCACCAGCCCTTCTCTGTTCGTGAACAGCAGGTCAAGCGAGGCATCTCCCCTGGTGGGCTCGCTTACCAGCTGCGTCAGGAAGTTATCCTCCACACACTCCAGGAACCTCCTCGACTGTTTCCTCTCTGCCGTGTGGTATTTCCAGCAGACGTCCGGAAAGTTGAAGTCCCCCACGAGAACAAGGGGTAGCGACTGGGAGACTTCTGCCAGCCTCTGGTAGAATATTTCATCTGCCTCCTCATCCTGGCTAGGTGGTCTATAACAGACCCCCAGCAGGATATCTGCCTTGTTGGCCTTCCCCCTCATCCTTACCCACAAGCACTCGACCTCGTCATCACTACCATCGAGCTCCTGACAGTTGAAGCACTCCCTAACATACAGGGCTACCCCACCGCCTCTCCTTCCTCGCCTGTCCCTTCTGAAGAGCTTATAGCCGTCCATTGCAGCACTCCAATCGTGAGACTCATCCCACCACGTTTCCGTGATGGCGACTAAGTCATAGCTACCCCGCTGCACAATGGCTTCCAGCTCCTCCTGTTTGCCGCCCATGCTGCGTGCATTGCTGTAGATGCACTTGAGCTGGGCTGCCGATTTCTCCCCCGACAATGGCATGCGGTCCCTAGGCTCTTCTCTAGCAAGCCTGGTTTTATCCCCGTCCCCCTTCGAATCTAGTTTAAAGCCCTCTCGATGAGCCCGGCCAACTCACACGCGAGAATCCTTTTCCCCCTGCGAGACAGCTGAACTCCGTCCGTCGCCAGCAGGCCTGGTGCCATGTAAACCTCCCCGTGGTCAAAGAAGCCAAAATTCTGCCGATGGCACCAGCCCCTGAGCCACGTGTTGATCCGAGGAGTTTTCCTGTTCCTTTCAGTGTTCCGCCCTGCCACTAAAGGGATCGAGGAAAACACTACCTGTGCTCCCGATCCTCCCACCAGTCGCCCCAGTGCCCTGAAGTCCCTTTTGATCCCTTCGGGACTTCTCTCTGCAACCTCCTCACTGCCAGCATTGAGGCCCTGGCCTTGGCCCCAGCCCTTGTGTGGGCTGCACTGTCGGCGTGCCGTGCCTGGCCCTATACCTCTCTGATCCTGATGCGGCTTCCCGGTGTGAGCGGGGACCTGCCTCGTCCCTGCAAGCCTGGCCTGGTGGCTGGCAGACTCTGGCTGACCCTTTCACTGTTGCGGCACCTGCTCCGCTGACCTTGCTCGGAGCTGGTTACCACTTTCATTACTCAGAGACACCTTTGGGTTAGAGCACTGTATTTATTTGGAATAAGGAGTGTTGACGATGCTAATACATAATTGATAATCGATGTAATTAGGTATTACATTACAAACAAGGTTGTATTATTTCAGATACTTGCTACAAAAGCACATGAAATTCAGTGTGCATTAGAGCGTTTTTTAAATTTAAAAGGATAAATTGAGGTGAAACAGGCCACCCACCTCCTCTATAAATTGCTTCTCGCAAGATACTTTTGCTCAGGGATGAGTCCAGGTTAACATATTCTCAGGCAATCCCTTTGCACTCGAGTAGGCAGCTGTGCTGTCCCAAAGATGGGCTTTGCGGGAATTCCTGTCTGCCTCAGCACTAGGAGATAGAGGCGATGCGACATATGGCCAAAGCAGCCCTTTAGACTTCTAGAGCTGCATCTCTGCTTTGTTAACACTCCAGGCTATGCAGGTATGTCCCTGCTGCAGGTGTGGGATAAACCCTTAGGTGTGCTTGGAAATGGTGGCCTGGAAGAATCTGTCTTGGTTCTGCTCTGAATCAAACCAGCTGAACTATGCTCAGCACATGTTCTGTTTTCATTTGTGCTACTGGGAAATTAATTTTTGCTTTTCACTGAGTGCTTCTCTGCCCAACGACTGCATCAAACTTCGTATTGGTCAGCTTTTTCAGAAAATCCAGGGCGCGTTCTGGAAACAACCTGAAAGAGGTAATAACATGAAATTAAATGTAGGATGAGAAACTTAAATTATGGGAAAAAGCGGCACCACAAGTGAGGGAAGAGCTAATCTGGGAGTGGAAGCATGCACACACAGATTAAGACCAAGGCTTAAACTGTGTGTTATTTCCAAAGAATACATAGCCCTCATCAATCTCTGTCTAGTTTAACTCCAGTCCCTTATATATGACAGTTCCAAGGCCGGGTATCTACTGGGCAGTATTTAGGTTGCAATACTGCTGCAGGATCCAAGCAGGTTCAGTATTGAACAGCGATAGGTGCGTATTGAGTGTTTTATGCTCTGAAAAGCATAAAAGCAGGCCTATGGAAGGATGAGATGTTAAAACTGAGGTGCCATTTCCTCTCCTAGGATTTCTTCTCTTATGACTCATGTATCTTTATGTCCCCCTGCCTCAAATTAAGAGAAAAAAGCAAAGTTATCCTAAGGGCTTTGACAGCATTAGGTTTGACTGGTCTATGCTTCTGCAGACTTGCACTGTCAGCATGCAGCTCTTGGTGATGCAAAAAGACTTAAAAGCTTTTTCCCCACTGTGTGGTGTCGGGTTTTGCAAACAAGATATTACCAAGCATTTCATGAAATACTGTAGAAGTTAACTGAAAAGTTAACTTAGTTGTTCTTATGTGAATTCCAGAATTGGAACCTGAGCTCTGGTAAAAACACCTCCTCAGCAGAGCAGCTACACTAGATATTAAAGATGTGTGAGAGGACAAATCTTGCTTTATGTGGCAGAGAGAAGCAGTAGAGCCCTTTTGAAGCAACTTTCCCAGCCTCTGTGACCTCAGTCTTTGGTGTTGACATGAAGAAACAAATACTAATAAGCAGCAGGTCCTCAGTTCTTTCTGGAACTACACTGGGGCTGTTGGTTCAGAGAAACCGTTGTTCGCAAGCCTAAGAGAAATGGCGATCTGTGAAGAAAACGTGTTCTCTTCTCCCCCTCCCTGCCTATGAGGCTGTAGAGCGGTTGAGTTCTACAGTTAGCTGCAGAAAGTGGATCACAAGGACCAATGAGAGGGCTCAAAAAAATCTTTCCGTATGATGTCTGCTGTTGTCATTAGAAAGAAACACTGCTATTTCATTAACTTGTTATGTGTTCGTTTCTTACTAAAATATTTCAGATGGGTGGTGGTTTAAAAAATAATACTCTTTCCTGCATACAGTTACACATTATCTAGTTACTATAGGCATATTGATGTCAAACCTGGACTGATAAATAACTGAGTATAGTGATGTCAAACACTGAAGAGAATACAAAATAAATGAAACTGGGTTGAATGTGAACTTCTGCTGTCCAGCTGTCATTCCAGGGTTTCTCTATGCTGCAAAACGGTATCTTTTAGTACAATGAGTGCAAAACGCAGTTCGTCATAAAATAAAAATTAATCTTGAATCAGATGTTACAAGTTTGAGGGTTTTATACTCAGGTAATGAGCATTGATATGTTTTTCCCTCCTCGCCGCCCCCCCTCCCCTTTTTTTTTCTTTTGCTACTTACATTTCAGAAAGTAAAGCAATACTTAGATGTGATGGAACAAAAACCATTTTCTGGTTGGTCAGTATTCCTTCCATCAGGGCCTCTACAACTTCCTCAATCTCCAAAATCTTTCCAAGCCTAGACAGGAAAGCATACATGTAAGAGCTACGGTGGTAAAAGAGGGGTGGTACTAGCTGATGTAGGATGCTTCACATATGCACAAACTCAGGTAATTCAAATGCAACCATTATGTGGGTTAAATGATACTGCAGATTTTCTTTAACCAATGCTATATACCAATTTATCTCCGGTTTTATATAGTCAGTTGGAATACAAGGCCTAAAGATGGGGGTAATATGTAGTGCCTTCCTGCAAAGAAGGAAGGACAGGAAAGCAGAGTTTTGATAGTTACCTTGTACTGGGGTTTTTGACAAATCCAGTGTTTATAAAAACCGGACAAAGACACGTAGTTTTTATTCTGTCCTTTCCCAGGGTAGACAGTTCCTCTGTCAGAGCTTTATGAAATCCAACTGCAGCAAACTTGCTTGAACTGCAGGACGGGAAAAAGCACAAATGAGAAGGCAAAAACACTATTTCTAACTTTCTACAACTGGAAATGGCCTAAAAGATCACACAGAGAAGAGAGGGCAGGGAATAATTCTAACTTTCCCTGTGCCAGAGTGTAGTGCTGGATTAGATATTGCTGCTTGGGGGAGTAATTGTGGAACGCAGAGTGGGTGTCTTTCAGAAAAGTTGCCTTAGTGAGGAACAGACAGATGAATGTCAGGAATTCTTAGAAAATGATAGCTAATGTACATTAATCGATGGACTTCCCGTTTTTCCCATGTGAGAAGATTCTTAGAAGGAATGCAGCCTGAATCTCTAAAATTAGGAAGGATTGGCAGGGTAGAAATGGAGAACAACCCTCTACTGCTTCTCGTAGCGCTAGGAATGTCTTCTGACACTTGCGTGTGAGTTTTGAAATAGAGGAGCATTACGCATGCAAAATCGAGGAAATTAATGCCACAGAAATCGGTGCAGGCCAGGAGAATAAATCAACTCTAAAGAAAATAGAACCAGAGAATTAGTTTATTGACTGCTATTGATTTGGACAGTGTAATCGCAGTAAAATCCCTGGCTGGGGAGTTCTCGCATTGCCAAGAGTGAGTGACTCTCTAAGAAGGAGTGTTCCCAAGGGAAGGTTGCTCTGTCTGGAGCTGCTATTATAGACGGCTACATCTGACGCAGAATGACAATATGCAATCTAACAGTTTTTCTGTTCATGCACCGTGATTCAAGCGATTCTAGTAGAAACAGGCAACGCATCGACCTCTCAGTTGCAAGGTTGGTCACAACACAGTAAGTATTATCATGTTTTTACCTTCCAAAAGGTGGTTTTACAGTCAAGAAGCAATTTTATCTCATGATGGCAGAAGTATTTCTATACACTACGGTCACTACCACAAGGGTAGAAAGATCAAAAGCTACTCATCAGGGGTTTACTTGACAACACTACAACAACTCACAGAAGCACTACTTTCTAGGAAGGAGAAGGGAAGAGGGTACCTTTTTTGCTAAGCAAAAGTCTGGATCAGTGAGGGAGAGATAAAAGGAGAAGCTTTCATTAGTTGATGTGTCACGTGACTATTCCTTCATACAAGCATTGCTCCTGATTCAGTCAGAGCTAATAGGCAAATTGGCGGGAGCCTCCAGGCATCCTGAAGCGCTGGCTGTTGTGTTTTTTTCCTCCTCAGTACGGTCCTTTGGACGTACCATATTCAGTGGGAGGATTATTTTGGTTATTCTGTGCTTGCTGATGGAGAAGACGCAGTTAAAAATAAAAACATGAAGAGAGCTGATTTTAAAATCACTTACCAATAAGCCACCATGAAAGAAGTCACAAAATGACCTGCTGCCGAAGCCACCGTGACAATGTGACCGTGGTTGTTGTTCATCATGGCTGGCAGAAAAGCTCTTGTGGTCTTGAAAGTCATTTAAACCAAGGGGCAAAAATGGGGGGTGGGGGCGGCAGAGGAGGAAAAGAACAATGTTTTCTTAGGCATATTCAACACTGACCCTGGCTATCATTAATTAAGCGACTAATGCTATTGCTAATGCTACGATGTGCTGCACAGCACCTCAGGTTCTGAGAGCCACAGAGATAGCCGTTCTCCGTTCAGCTGGTACAATTGGCAACCTATTTTCCAAACAGGTATGTTTCAGGAAGTCGGCTATAAACAGGAGCTGATGCTCACATCTTTCCCATGCTGCTTTTTAGGTTTCAGGTGTCAGCGGCAACGCTGCCAGGGTCTCACGCCAGCACGTACAATAAAACACGCATCAATCTGTGGCATCTCTTTTCTTCTGCTGCAAACAACAAGCCCTTACCAGCTGAAACCCTCCCACTCTCTAACCCCTGCTGGAGCTGCCCTACCCCAGGGGTCAGCTGTGGGTGTGCCAAGGACCCAAGGCCCAGCTCTGATAGGGCCCAGCTGTGTCACCTCGACTCAGACTGCTGGGAGAAAGCTGTGAGAAAGTCCGCAGAGAGATGAGAGAGGTACCAGTCACGAGGAGAGGCAGGACTGATGGGAGGTGGCCTCCGAAGTAGCTCAAGGAGCCAGGAGGGAAGGTGGCGACACAGCGAGAGGCTAATCAACTTTCTCAACAGTCAGTCTAGCTGTTGTGCTAGCTGGGTGCCCCTGTGCTATACTCGTCCGAAAGACGCTTTTGTAATTCACTGGTAGCTGAAAATAACTGTTAGTCTAAATATGCCTCCTCGACAACGCTCCCAAAAAAGGGTAGGTATGAAGATGGTAGTGACCCTTACCCAGATGTGAGCAAGAATGTTGACTTCAAACATTCTTTCAATCTGGTGGTCCTGAGTCGAGAGCAGGTCAGCAGCTGTAATCACACCAGCGTTATTCACCAGGATGGAGACGTCCCCAATGTCCTTTTTCACCTTTTGGACAGAAAAAAACCAGAAAGGTTGGTGTCATTCGTTATCAAGAAAATGGAAGGCTGTGGAAGATGAGCGACAACTACTTTAATTCTTATCGTTGTTTCTTTTAGGGAGAGGAAGATCGCGCCACGTTTCCAGATGTGGTAGGAACTGTGCAGTAGTACCATGAAATCTGGTTTAGATCTGATGCTTCTCCCTTAATTACTGCCAGTATTTATAGTCTTCCACACACTGCCCACAGACACAGTATGCTCTGTGTAGTCACAGTTGGGACTATGGACGTACAGCGTTTTGATTGTTTTGAGCCAGCTGGACCACATCCTTTACAACAAAATGTTTCAAATGTCCCCAGTGTTGTTTGTGTGCTGTTCAGGAAGCTAAAAGGAAGAAGTTCCTTCAGGGGCTGGAAGTCTAAAGAGCAAACTTGGCAACGAGGCGTGATACGCCGGAGCCTCACAAAAGAGGATGAGACTGGCTGTGATCTCGGAAGTGCTACTTCGCTCTCTGTACAGAAAGCAGCAAGAAGTGGGGAGATTCCAAGGCCTTGCATGATTTGCGTACAATACCTCTTCTCTTGTTTTCCTGACTTTTCTGAAAATCGAGCACGTTTGGGTAAGCCTTTGGACGTGCCCCTGCTCCCCTACCTTCTCTGCAGCACTGTAGATTTCCTCCCTTTTGCTGCAGTCCACCACGTAGGCTTGAACACTGGCTCCCAGCCTTTCGCATTCTGCTGCCGTGTCCTCAACGCCGTGCTGTAAGAGGCAGAAAAGAAAGACATGCATGCGCAACTGTACCCTGCCCGCATGTTGCTGCGCGGGCACCGCGGCAGACCAGTTAGAGGCTGAAGATTTGTCCTGATCGCATAACCCTTGCCAAGTCCCTGAACGGTTTGTGGCTCCCAGGGCAAGAGCCGTAGCCGGAGTCCGTGGGAGGACTAGTATTCCGACCTTAAATTTCGGACCTGCATAGAAGTGACTGCCAGAAAGGGCATGTGGCAACAAGAGAGAGTTGGCCTCGGTAAAGCACACGTAGCTAGGCTGCAGAAAGGGCCACTCGGTGACTTTCACAGCACAGCAGGCAGACACCATGACTGTAAGCAGAGCTCTTAAAACACAGGCCCAGCTGACACCCCCGAGATATGAAAAGTGACTCTATGCATTTCTGTATTCACAGACTGGATATGAGAAGAGAGGTGGGCTCTGGAGTGCACGATGCAGAGAGACGTTTCAAAGGCGAGAACAGCCTTGACACATATGGAAGAGATGTTCCGTTAAGATGCATTTGTGGACGCTGCCTGTCTCAGTGAAGAACTGAAACTGTGATTCCCAGATGAATGCCAGAGCCCAAGCACTGCTCCCTGGACACAAAGTCAGCTTTTTTTTTCGCAGTAACAAGCAAATATGAACTGTTGTCTCAGTTCATGTCTTGGTTCTGAACATCTGTTCCTATGGCAGAAGACTGTCAAAATCCAAAGATGCTATTTTCATTCAGCCACATTTTTCTCCATTAGTGTGGTCTAGGCATTTCATCATTTGTCTAAACATTTTGGAGGTTTTGTTGGATGTGACCAGGGGTGTGAAGAGCATCTGGCGATGTCCATCTTTTATATTAGAGTGAAAGAAATAGTAAGCCCATCTTTCTGCCTCAAAGCAGGATCAACAGGGTCATGCTGTTTCTGACCTTCTATCACCATCTAAATTGTTCTTAAAACCTTCGGGATCCACTGCCTCCTTTGGCAATGTATTTCACTGCCTGCTTCTCTCCATACTTACAATACATTTCCCAGCAGCAAAGCTCACTCACTTGCTATTCAGAGTATTTCTTTCCTTCTTTCTCCATTCCAGTGAACATGGACAACACTCTACTTGGCAGCAGCCCTTTACACATCGGGAGACCGGTGCCACGCCTCCTGCCACTCCAGGCCAGGAGTCTGGCCTTAGCCGTAATGAGTAGCATGAAGAGACACTGAAAATATTCGACAATATCCTTCCTATTTATACATCCCCTTAAGCTAGGCTTGTCTTGGGTTGGTTTTTTTTTTGTTCGTTTGTGGTGGGCTGGGTTTTTTTGCAACTTCAGGATGACGTGATGAACTCCTCCGCAGTTTCTGATCCACTGTGTCAGAAACCTGTCCCACGCACTGCTGCCCAGCCACTCACCCCCTCTGTACAGCCCGTCGCTCCTACGCACAGCACTTTGCCTTGATCCCTGCTGAAGGACATTCTGCATGTTTGTATCTGTCCACCCTCCACTTGCCAAGGTCTTTTTGCATTCTAGTCAATTTAGCTGAAATAAAGAGTTGGGGCTAGTGTAAACATTTAGCAAGGCACCCTCGACACGTGTCACTGCGCCAGAGGGCAGCAGGGCTCACAGTCAGCTCAACGCAGTGATGCCCGTCAAGATGAGTAAAGAGGCAACGTCTCCAGCAACGTTCGCGGAAGATCTGAGGCTAGAGAGACAGCGAGCAGAAGGTAAACCTGCTTCTCTGTAGGAACAGGCTTCTGGTCTGAGCGTGCCTTTTTCTGCCAGCCTAGGCAGTGGTTCCAACAGCGGCTTGCTGACCACTGCACTCTTTGACGTGCTGTGCATGCAACCTCGCTGATTACCACTGAGTGACTGTGGGACCCAGACACCCAGGGTGCAAGTGGGACCAAACCCTCTACTGGCGCTCAGCGTCCCACTCAGTGAGCTGATCGTGAGCCGATGGGAGCGGCCGTGGAAGGAGGTGACATGAATGCAATTTGTATGCAGCCCTTCTTACGCTATTAAAACCCCAGTGGCCTTGGAGATTAGCGAGTCAAGACGTGAATTGTACCATTACCTTATTGATGTCCCACAGAACCAGTCTGCTTTGACGCTTGGCGAACTCCAAGGCAGTTGCTCTCCCTACGCCGTGGCCAGCACCCGTGATGAGAACAAGCTCTCCGCTGACAGACTTTCTCTTCACAGGGACAAAAAGCTTCACAAAAGCCTCCAAGTAGGAGTAGATGAGCGTAGCCAAAAACAGGAGAAGATCCAGAAACGGATTCATTGTTTTTCTGAAAGTCCTTTGATTGCCTGACTGAACTTCAATCTCTTTGACGGGGATGTGGGTTGTTGATTTACCAGCAGCCCGCGGCCCGCCGGAGCACGCACCGCTCGTCCTGTCAGTCACAAGCCTCTGCCCCGGCAGGAACCACCCCCTCGCCGCCGCCCTCCCCGCGCCACCCGGCCCGCCCCGGCCGGGCCCCAGGCCCCCCTCGCCGCGCGGGGCTCCGTGGAACGCGGGGACCGCGGTCGCCGAGGCGGGGCCGCGATCGGGGCGCGAGCAGCGGCGGCCGCCAACGGCCCGACCGTCCCCGCGCCCGGCCACACCTCGCGGGGGGCAGCAACCAGTCAGAGAGTGGCGTTTGGGGAGGGGGCGTGTCCACGGGGGAAGCGGGTGGGCTGGAGGCGCTCGCGATTGGTGGCGCTCCGCCCAATGAGAGGTGAGTTTGTAAAGACGGCCGTTGGCAGCGGCGGCCGTTGGGCGGCAGGGGCAGCGCAGCACAGCGCGGCTCGGGGGGGCGGCCCGGCAGGTGGTGGGCGGTGCTCGGGGGGCCCCGGCGGATTCCTGCTCAGGGCTCGGGGAGGGGGCCGTAGCTCGGAGCGGGCTGCCTCGCCCAGCCGTCCAGCGCTTGCATCTGAGGCCTGGTCCTGCGCCCAGCTCTGTAGAGCCGAGGTGGGGTCGTAGGCGCCGTTGATGCTACTCCTCGCCGGCTCCGTACGTGCGGCGACGGTGCCTGATTTCGCTCGGGCAGTCGCCGTGTTTTCGTTCACTGTTGCGCTGTCCACCCAGTCTGCCCGGTGTGTTCTCCAGCGCCGTCCGTCCCTCAGGTACCGTGGCCTCTTGTTGGTGAAGCTGGGCGGTGCCCAGGCCAGGCTGGGGCTGGTGCTCCTAAGTATCGGAGCCTACCTGAGTCGGTGGCTCTTGCTGGTGTTTGGCCCTGTTGAGGTGGTGCCCTGTTCTCGAGGGAGCAGCCACCTCATCGCTGGGCCAAGATCTCGAGGCTGCCTTGCTATCCCCTGCCGGCTGAGGGGGAGCTTGGCACGGGATGTGCTGTGTAGCTGAGAGCGTTTCTTTTGGACATGGCAGAAACAAAAATCAGGCTGTCCTTTAAAAATAAACTGATGCAGTTATTGAGAAATACAAAAGTGATGTAACATTGACCTGCCGGTGGAGTTTGAGCATCCTATCAAGTCTGACCTTTTCACCATCTCTGTTAAAGATTTTATGAGCCTCAAGTGGTTTGTGAGTTGAATTGTTGAGAACATCACTTCAGCAGTGAATGTGACAGCACATGCATGCTGTAACTGTAATGAATTCTCAACTTCAGCGTGAAGCAGAACCTACTCTCCTAGCTGCACCTGAAGATTTCATAGCATGAGTGAGGAGTTTAGAACTGGAACTGCTGTTTTTGAAAAAGCCTGGCCTGTTCTGCTAGTTATAATCTAATATTCATATCTGGGTTCAAATAGCAGGGTTAATACTTAATGTATGAGTTGCTTTTTTCTTTTTTATCTGAAACTCCGGTCCATCATCACCTTGCTCAGATGTTAAATTAAAACGTGGATGCATTTTCGTAGAGATGTATTTCCTTATACGGTGGAAGTGATTCTTTATTGATTTAAAAAAAAAAAAGCTTTTCACTAAGAACTTACAAATATCCTGTTTTTAGAGTACTTTTGTACTTTATAGCCTCTTGCTGAGCTTTGAGCCTCTTATCTAGAGTAATTGTCTTTATTTTTGTAATAGTTTAAAAAAAAAAAAGAGTACAGGAAGGCCGCCTTGTGTGTTGAAGGAAATCTGTGTAGAGTTTTTAAGAGCTGGTGATCAGGCATTGTAACCCAATCTGCTATGAAGTATTTTATTGTTGACTAGTCTTTCAGCGCTGGAAAACTCATGGCAAAATAAAATCACTAGAGGTCTCAAGTATTTTCTTCTTTTAACTAGTTTCATAGTTCTAGCCTTCTTTGAAATTGAAAAACAAAGTATGTGTTATCCTACTCGGTATTGTACAAAATTATATTTTGGTGGTCACAGCAACTTGTAGAACTCTGTTGCTCAGGCATTTGGATTTTTCATTCTTGCTCTTACCTGGGCTACCACTGAATGTGAGGGCAGGACTCTTGTAAGGCTGGGTTGGTTTGTTGATGAAATGCCCACATAGAGATTTAATGCTCAAGCAGGCCTTCCTGCTGCATTTATGGTAAATATCTTTGAGGTGTTCCTTGTATATGACTAATAACTGGTCAGTGTTCCACACAGTCCGGAATGGCAGTTCCAGTTCTCAGCTTCTCACGCACACTATGAAATCTTCATGTGTATCTAGTAGAGTATTCTTCTGCTTCAAAAGTAAAGGTAAAATTTAGAATTTCTTGGTGCAGGCATACATATGCATGATGTCTGAAAGAAGCAATAATATATTACTGAGAGCTGTTTTGTGGAGAAAGTCTAGTCTGTCCCACTTGCTATAATGTACTATGCAGATCTGAGATTAAATAACAAGGTTAAAGCCTAATGAATGAGGTGCTTTTTTCTTTTTTTTTTCTTTCAGTAACTCATCTGCAAACTGTTGGTCCTGTCTTCATCCTGTTAACATGTTCAACAGTTATAATGTTAAGTTCTACCACAGCAAAGCTCTCACCTCCCCGTATCCAGGATCACATGTTGAGCGTAGCCAAGTTCCTGAAGATAAAGTGGGCTGGCTGATTGAGTGGAAAGATTATAATCCTGTGGAGTATACTGCGATGTCTGTTTTGGCTGGACCCAGTTGGGCAGATCCCCAAATCAAGTGAGTGGAAATTGTGGCTCTTTTCTCCTCTCCTGTGAACATGGAAGCAGGAAATAGTGATCAGCTGAGTTAATGAGATCATCAGCTTAAGTGACGTGATTCCACAGTGATATGTGAAAGTGAAGACCTAGAAAAATGGTAGTTAGAGAACTGAATGGTTTGGGTTAGCTGTTAAGGTCTTTGACACATGATTTTACTCAGCTGGTGATTGAGATAAGAGTAGTGTTAATTGGAATAATGGACAGCTGTTGATGCTGTGTAGTGCTGCTTCTCTGTGTTGTGAGCTAAGTAAAAATCTCCTAATTCTCCTTAAGAATTTGGGAGAACATTTTCATAATACGGAAATGTTTTTTTGTTTGTGGATTGAATGCAAGATGAGAAAAGAATTAAAGTAGAATTGTAGTTCTTGAGTTGAGCACTCTGACTCAGGAAATGTGACAGGTTGAATGCATGACTGTAATTCTTTTTTTGGTGAATGTGTGTATGCATTTTTATTGATTCTGTGAATATATTCTCCTCTCAAGGAATGGTGTATGCTTCTTAGCTAGAAAGTTAGATACATGCATCTACTGTAACTTGTGATAATGTGAAATAGTTATTCCTGTGTATGCACATCTGTTGTGGTTTAACCCTAGCCAGCAACTAAACACCACACAGCTGCTTGCTCACCCCCCACCTCCAGTGGGATGAGGGAGAGAATTGGGAGGGTAAAAGTGAGGAAAAACTCATGGGTTGAGATAAGAACAGTTTAATAATTGAAATAAAACAAAGTAGAACAGTAGTAATAATAACAACAGCAATAATAGAATATACAAAGCAGGTGATGCATGATACAATTGCTCGCCACCTGCTGACCGATGCCCAGCCAGTCCCTCCAAGCTGTGATCCCCCTTCCCAAACTACGCCTCCTAGTTTATATACTGAGCATGATGTCACATGGTATAGAATACCCTGTGACATAGCTGTCTTGGCTATGCTCCCTCCCAGCTTCTTGTGCACCCGGCAGAGCATGGGAAGCTGGAAAGTCCTTGACCAGGGTAAGCATTACTTAGCAACAACTAAAGCATCAATGTGCCATCAACACTGCTCTCATACCAAACCCAAAACATAGCACCCCCCCAGCTACTGGGAAGAAAGTTAACTCTGTCCCAGCCAGAACCAGGACAGTATGCACCCCTTATTCTATACCATCTATATCATGCCCAGGTCTCACATTTTCCAATACATTCCAATTAATCACCACCACTTTTCCTGCCCATATATATATAAATATATACACACAGATATCATTCCCTTAGTCTATGGGCCATCCCTCTAAAATGTCCATTGAGTTCATTTGGTCCATGACTTTAGGCTCCATCTGTCATAACAGTCTTTCAGGGCAGGAGAGGTAGTGTGTGGTGTTGGATTGTTGCATCCTGAAGCCAATTCTGGTTCCAATATCGCTGCGTTCGTCCAATTCTATCATCGTTGCACTTTGCTCGGTTTCATCAGTGTTCCTTCTTCATTAAGCTGGGTGATTCTTACTGCAATACCGTTGATATGACATATAGCAACCACAGAAATAATGACATACAGTATTACATAGCAATTAACATCATAGAATTCAGTTCATTGGCTGTTTTCACCCAAAATCAAATCCCTTTGAGCTACTCATCAGACTTCCCCACCCTTTCGCATTACCCACCAAGTGCACCCAGGTCCTTGAGCAAAAGCAATCCCACGAATGGATTTCCCCTTTCTCAAAAACGTATTCTGCTGCGCTGCCCCATACGATGATGTCATCAATGTATTGCAGGTGTTCGGGAGCCTCACCCTGTTCCAGTGCGGTGTGGATCAGTCCATGGCAAATGGTAGGGCCGTGCTTCCACCCCTGGGGCAGTCGGTTCCAGGGGTACTGGACGCCCCTCCAAGTGAAAGCAAACTGCGGCCTGCACTCTGCCGCCAAAGGGATTGAGAAGAACACATTAGCGATATCAGTTGTGGCGTACCACTTGGCTGCCTTTGACTCCAGTTCGTATTGGAGTTCTAGCATGTCCGGCACGGCAGCACTCAGTGGCAGCGTGACTTTGTTCAGGCCACGATAGTCTACTGTTAGTCTCCACTCTCCATTGGACTTTCGCACTGGCCATATGGGACTGTTAAAGGGTGAGCGAGTCTTGCTGATCACTCCTTGGATCTCCAGTTGACGAATCAGCTTATGGATGGGAAGCAGGGAGTCTCGGCTGGTGCGATATTGCTGCCGGTGCACTGTTGTGGTAGCAATTGGTACCTGCTGTTCTTTGACCTTCAGCAACCCCACAACAGAAGGGTCCTGTGAGAGACCAGGCAAGGTAGACAGCTGTTTAATTTCCTCCGTCTCCAGGGCAGCTATACCAAAAGCCCACCGGTACCCTTTTGGGTCCTTAAAATACCCTCTCCTGAGGTAGTCTATGCCAAGGATGCACAGAGCCTCTGGGCCAGACGCCATGGGGTGCTTCTGCCACTCATTCCCGGTTAGGCTCGCTTCGGCCTCCAATACAGTTAACCCTTGGGATCCCCCTGTCACTCCAGAAATACAAATGGGTTCTGCCCCTCTATAGCTTGATGGCATCCGGGTACACTGTGCACCAGTGTCCATGAGAGCCTTATACTCCTGTGGGTCTGATATGCCAGGCCATCGAATCCCCACAGTCCAGTAAACCCTCCACCTGGCTGGAGGCAGGGCCCCGCTTGTCCTGGTCATCATACTCGCTACCCGCTTGTAAGTACGAATCAGAAGTCCCTTTATTAAGGTTGGAAGTGGAATCAGCCCTTCTGCTCTCTCTGGGGAACTGCTCACTGGAGACTGGAGCAGCGGTTTTCCTGGAAGAACCCCCTTTTGTGGTTGTTTTTCCGTGCAACTCATGTGCCCGTGCCTGTAGGGCTGAGGTAGGTTTTCCATCCCACTGCCTCATGTCCTCTCCGTGGTCACGCAGGTAAAACCACAGGGTGCCCCGGGGTGTGTACCCACGGTATCTCATCTCTTGAGCAGAGGGACACTTACTCCTAATGGCTGAGACACTGGCCTGTGCAGGTGGAGAATAGGACATATCCTCTTTGAGTTGCTGGACCTCCTGAGACAGTTTCTCCACAGCAGAGACACAGGCCTGTAGGGAGGAAGAGGCACTTTCTTCGTATTGCTGCATTTGGCCAGCCAATTCATCCACCATTTTTTTCCTCTCTGTCTTTCCAGGTCATTATTGCCAATGAGTTTGCATGCGATGCTGGTGCGCTCCGCACAAATTTCTGCCACATGGGTCATGTGCATTTGACTTCATCTGGATCTTTGGGTAGCTGCGTGTTGTTCAGGTTGTCATAAAAAACCACCTCCAGCACAGCTAATTCCCTCAGGTACTGGCTACCTCTCTCCATGGTGGTCCACTTGCCTGGGTGGCATATAACATCTTCCTTGAAGGGATACCTTTCCTTCACACTGACAGGAGTCGCCTCCAGAGGCTGAGGGCTTGTGCCCCTTGTCCAATCGCTTTGTCAATGCCCCCTTCCCTAGAAAGAGATCCCAGCTGCTTGGCTTCCCTACCCTCGAATTCCAGGCTACTGGCCCCATTATCCCAGCATTGGAGCAGCCAGGTGACAATGTGCTCGCCTGGAGGATGGCTGAAATCTTTTCCCATATCTCTCAGCTCACTCAGGGATAGGGATTGGGTGGTTACCTTCTCATTTATAGGTTCTGCTTCTTCCTCCTCCTGTTTTCATGATGGCCCTGGTTCATTTTCATCCCTTACTAAACAAGCTGATTTTCTTGTGTATTTTCTTTTTTGTATAGGGGCGACTGATATGGGCATGGGTTGGTTCTCTGTCACAGGGGGCGGAGTAGCCGCTGTACCTGTCGTGGGGGGTGGGGTAGCCTGTTGTTTTGTCATCAGTTCCAGAGGGCTTTTCTTCCCCTTGAGGATTCTGAGTAGTGTTAAACAGGCCTCGGTAGGCGTGGGCCAGGCCCCAGCACATTACAGTGATTTGCGTCTCCCTAGAATGGCCAGGGTGACAGCATACTTTTTTCCAAATTTTCCACTAATTTTTCAGGATTCTGCACTTGTTTAAGGGTGAAGTTCCAAAACACTGGCAGTGCCCACTGTCCTAGACATTTGCCCGTGCCACTCATAACTATCCAGCCTTGGGGCAGATCTCTGGATGATATTCTTAAATTGCTTACTAACCTTGGATAAAACCAAAACAATATTCCCGAGGAATACCAATAGATATACCTTAACTACCGAAGGATGTTCAAGGTACGGACAAGTACCTCAGAGAGGAGGCATAATTGCTAATTATCTCCATGAGGGGGTACCTGAAGTAACGGCTTCAGTACAAAACCCAAATACCAAATAACCCCCAATGCCAGTGTTTTAATAACAAATCTCCCAGGTAAAACATCACTAATCACTGCAGAGCGCAGCAGCAGACTGCAAAAACCAATACCAATCTTTAATATGTACAGCAAAAACAAGAGCATGGCGCAGATCAGATAAACTAATACCAAGAACAGATGAATCAATATTGCGACGGACAACTGTTAACCGATGTAAGTTTCCTTAATATGCTCCAGTTAATCTGTTGTTATCTCAAACCCTTCGTGCCCCATGTTGGGCGCCAAAGCAGGTGATGCATGATACCGACTGATGCCTAAGTCCCCCGAAGCTGCGATCCCCCTTCCTGGACCACACCTCCTGGTTTATATACTGAGCATGACATCATATGGTATGGAATACCCCGTTGGCCAGCTGGGTTAGCTGTCCTGGCTATGCTCCTTCCCAGCTTCTCGTGCACCTGGCAGAGCATGGGAAGCCGAAGAGTCCTTGACCAGTGTAAGCACTACGTAACAACAACTAAAGCATCAATGTGCCATCAACACTCCTCTCATACCAAACCTAAAACACAGTGCCACACCAACTACTAGAAAGAGAATTAACTTTGTCCCAGCAGAAACCAGGGCAACATCTGTGTAGAAAGATCAGAAGATAATGGCACTTGAAGTTTCAGCCTTATCTTCTTTGTTTCCCATTGCTGTGTGAATATGTGGTTCTAGTTGCTCTTAATTTGGTTTAGTATTCTGCTGATTGCAAGGTACACTACTCTTCAGACTCTGTAGGGCTGCTGATGTTCTGCCAAGTCATAGTTGGGAAAGTGTCAGGTAATCTTTTAGTAGGTGTTGGTAATACTTGAAAATGCAGGGTCATTTTTTAGGTATTAGTGTAACTTCCCAAATGAATTATGTGTGGAAGAAGCTAGTAAGTAGTTTGAAACCTGTGATGGTTTGAGAGGAATTGCTTTTGGGAAAGGAAATACATGTCAGTAGACAGGTAGCCGCTTCTCTGCCAGTTTTCAGAGGTGCACATAGGAGATTGGCATTAAGCTGATTTTGAAAATCAGTGATTATTATTAACTCTGATAAATCATATCTAATAAAAATTTCTGCTCAGCTTTTTTAATTAGCAAAATCTTTTTTAGTTTTATCAATGGATAACGTCCTTCTATGTTCTCTAACCTTAACAAAAACACCTTTGAAACACTTTGTCTAAATGAAAATCTAGAGAGATGCAATGTTAAATGCTTTAGAGGGGCGCACTTATGTCTGCGGAACTAAATACAGAGAGACTTTCATCAGTAAGGGTTGAGACTTTATAGCCTCCTATAGAAAAGGGAGGGCCTGCAACTTAAGTTCTGGTAAAAACTTTTGTTCATTAGTCAAATGTATTTTGCTGATCTGGTGGCTGGCCTTCAAGCTTTTGTGGGGCAGAGGGGTGTTTTGCTTTTTATAACTTATCTCTATTAAATTATTCTTTTCCACACAGTGATAAAGGTTTTTCTCCCAAATTCAATGAGAGAGATGGAGAAGTGGAGAGGAGGAGTCTGAACGGCTTGTATGTGGTTGAAAACGGGAGGCCTCGGTGAGTGTTTTTTTTGTTTGGATATTCATTTCAGTGATATAGTTTCAGAACTCTTACAGGTCTACCAGTTTTGATACATGGTGCCTGCTAGATCAAGATCAAGATAGTCTCCCGAAGAGACAGGAAAAATGATATCTCAGGACCAGAGAGTTCTTTCTGGAAGAAGGTTCTCGCAGAGAGGCACTAAAAGGTTAGCCAGTACTACCACAACAGAGGGTTGTGGTGACACTGGAGTCAGAGGAGGTCTAACACTATTAATAGTAGGGTCTGTATAATTAATTGTTTCCACAGTTTGACCAGGTGTTAGGTTCTGAAGCTTTTGTACCACTTGTGTGCTATGGCAGAATGGAAAAGTATTTCCTTCCACTGGCAAATCCTGGCATAGCACAGATGGGTAATCTCACCTATAAATAAGTTCTTTTCTTTCTGCCATTTATACATAATTGAATGCTCTGTGCATCTATAGTCTTGGAAACTAGATTCCATTTTCAGACAAAGTTGTGTGCACAATGAGATCGGGAGGACACAAGATCTGGGAAATGACAAAGCCATTTTGTATATTTCCTTTCCCTGTATTATCAAACACAAAAAGAGGTTGATTAAGGAGAAAACCATGCTTTGTCTCTCTTGCTCTTTAAAGCATATGGTGGCACCGAATGTATGTTGCTATCCTTTCCTTTGTTGTTATTTAAGCTTCTTTAAAGCTGCTTTTTTAGAATACTTGGAGCATATTTTGAATGCGGGGAAGTAAATATGTTTAATGTACTGTGCCACTTATTTCAGAAATCCGGTGGGAAGGACTGGCCTCACAGGCAGAGGATTGTTAGGGCGCTGGGGACCAAACCATGCTGCTGATCCTGTTGTAACTAGGTAAGGGACAGGTGACTGAAAGGTGCTCTGCAGTAGAGGAACAAAACCATGCATTTTGTTTTTTCTGTGCATCTCTGGACAGGCTATTAGTTTTCACGGGCCTTTTGTGTGTGTTCCTCTATGTGTAAGCCCATTCAGATATGGGTATCTGAATGGAGAGATATATAGACAAGTGGAACACGAATTTCATAACTTTTTAGTCTTTGTCTCTGGAAAAGAGTAAGGACTCACTGCTAATGACAAGCAATTGCTTCTGAAATGCTGAGGAAGCAGATTTAAGAAAAACAACCCAGGAAGCGTAGTTCAATAGAAATACATTATACAAATAATCTTCAGTAACGAATGTAAAAACGGAAAGGATTATGTGATATGCCAAAAGGCCTTAGGTGAGGCATGTTAAATTGCAGGAATAGTTTTTTCTGTCATAATGACTCAACTGCAAACAAAAAAGCAGTGTGCCTGCTTTTGCTCTGTAAGAAATACTAACTTGGCCTAGTATATTAGAGGACGGGGGTTAGACTCCTCTTTTTTTTTGTCAGTGTATACTCTGTTGTAATGGTGCTTTTGCCAGCAGGATCTGTGTGTACCTGCTAACTATTTTACACAAAGAAAGCATTCAGAAAAGATTGTGTAGTTAACAAAGGTGCAAGCTAGGAAGTGCCATGCTGAAGATAGAACCATTGTGAAAATCATCCTAATGTATTTTACTTCTTCCCCTTTTCAGAAGGCTGCCAATGCTACTGAGTTGTTTCCTTGAAAGTAAAAGAAATGCTATTTTTATTTTGTCTTTGTTTAGATAGCTTTTTGCTTTAACTATTGGTAGTTCTTCTTAATTCTTTACTGAAGGCAACGGTGGGTGTTTGTGGCCTTGTGCTGGTGCTGGGTGAGCGGTTTGGAGGTGTTGCAGCCTGCATGTATGTTCTGTTCTAGCAGAAGGCATACTTATCCTCTTGTTATGGATAGGCACAAGTGCAGCTCAGTGAGCGTTGCAGCTGATAGAATGTAGCTCTGAAAGGAGCTACTGCTATCAGCATGGCTACAGAAATGTTGCTCTTGGGTGGCTTCTGCCCTTTTGGCTGAGGAAAACACAGTTGATAGAGGTGTGCGAAAAATTCAATGTTTTGCCCTTGGTTGCGATCTTGCCGGATGGCATCCATCGGTACCCCCCTGTGACTCCTTCTCCGCTTTATTTGCCCCTGTACATGTGATGGCACGGGTGCCTTGCTGTTCCTCTTCCAGGCCATTGTGTCAAGAAGCAGCAAAGCATGCTCTTGTTTGTCGTTTGCTGCAGGTGGAAGAGGGACGGAAGTGGCAATAAAATTGCTCATCCAGTTACTGGCAAAAACATCTTGCAGTTCGTAGCTATCAAAAGGAGAGACTGTGGGGAGTGGGCCATTCCAGGGGTAAGAACACAGCTCCGGAGACAGTAGACATTTCCCTGCTGGTAAGGCCACGAGGCGGTAACTGGCATGTGCGTTACAAAAGTGTGCTTTTTGATGAACGACCTTGTGTTGCAGAGGTGAGGAGAAATGCTCCTTAAACTGGCTTTGCCCAAGCATCAGCTGGTATGCCTTCTGCTGTTTGTCCATTGCAAGGTGGTATTTGTATTTAATTCTGACCATGTCTTTTGCTTAATGCAGGCACAATTTAGTTGGTTGCAGGTTTTGAAGGATGTGTGTGCTCGCTCTTTACAACTAAGTGTAAAGCTCCTCCCATGTCCAGAGTATGATGCAAGTGGACGTAATATACTAAGAGCCAATCAAAGGGGAGTAAAAACAAGTGGAATCTGAGGGATAGTCACCTTTTTTTTCTTTTCCCCTCTCTAAGGGGATGGTTGACCCAGGGGAGAAGATTAGTGCTACCCTGAAGCGAGAATTTGAGGAGGAGGCCTTGAACTCCTTGCAGAAGTCACCTGAGGAGAAAGCGGAATTGGAGAAGCAACTCCACAAGCTGTTCAGCCAGGAACACTTTGTGGTGAGCTCTGTGTCTCTTGTGATAGCCCCTTGAGCTCTGCATGTAACTCGCAGCTGTATGGAACTTGAAAAAGTGTAGCTGAAATGAAAATAAGCCGTGATGCTTGGGTTGTCATGGTGTAGGAAATGGAAGGGACTATTGAAAACTCTGTAAGGGCAAATGTATCAGAGGAAAAGAAAAAATCTTATCGATGCCACCTTGTTTATTGTGACACTGAGCTTGTTTCGGTTTGTTCGGGGCCTTAGGTGTACAGAGGATATGTGGATGACCCTCGTAACACTGATAATGCCTGGATGGAGACGGAGGCTGTGAACTATCATGATGAAACTGGTGGGTATCTCCATGTATGCTCTTAGTTGCCTTTTAGTCTATATGTTGGTTTGAAACTGGGCTGAGATTGGCAATGAAATTGGGGGAGCATGCAAGTCAGGTTTAAAATATTGGACTAAAACCAATGGGAGTGAGGGTCTTTTGTCTCCTAAGATGTTCGTGACAGGTAGTTGTTGTTCCCCTTTCGTTTCTGTCACTCTTCAAATAAGGAACATACGGACTTTCCCTGAAAATTATTTATTCATTTGTTAGCTAATTCTAAGCTATGGACCATGTGCCTTCATATGGAGATTGAACATTGGACAAGGCTTCCTTCTTGTCACTGTATTTATCTTGAGTTGGTTTAATTTCCCTTTTTAATGAGTCTGGCGTGGAAGGATAGTCTGTTTCTTTTGTTATTTTTCCTTTAGTAGCTAGTGTGTGCTTCAGGAGCATTGCCTCTGGCCGCTGGCAGATTTTCACTGCATTTATTGCTTTGGTGTTGTAATTGCTCTGAGACTTTTTATCTCGGTTACTCTGCCAGAGTAATTGTTGGACCTTATTTTACTTCTATAAATCAGTAGGAATGGGCATACATTGCTAGTTCTTAGATTGATCTGTTATCTTGGATTCTCATCTCTCACCTTTTAAGATAAATCAGTCTAGTTAGGTGTCTCTGACTTGTTCAAGTCTCAGACTTCATATAGTGACATTTCCACTGTGTTTTGGGTGGTAGATACCGGTGGTGAAGTTTCGCATGTCACTGGTCCTTGATTTATCAGCCCCCCAGAAACAGTGAAGATACTGTTCCTTTGGTATTTGTTTCTAACACACGTTTTGTAATACTTTAAAAGCATTTCTTTGGTTGTTGTCTGTGAAGTCCTGGGATTCTTTTTGGGAACAGAATAAGAAACTTTGGAGAGCAATTCAGAAGCCTTTCTGCATCCCTCCTTAAGTATTATTTTTGATTTTGGGGCCTTTAGTAAAATTTTAATTATTCTGGTTTTCCACAAGCATATATAAGTTTCAGAATTCAGTTTGTCCTGTAGAGTAGTATCTGAGAAAGGAAGCAGCCAAATGTTAGCCAAACAAACAAACAAGAAAAAAATCAAGGCAGAGGGATTGGCTAAACTTGCGGTAGTGAGTACATATTGTACTCAATAATGATTTCTAGTAACTTGTCATGCTACTGATGGTACCCTAGGAGTGGTGACAAGGAGTTAACACCACTTTTACCACTCAGATTTGCCTTAAAGTAGTGCAAGTATGAAAAAGGTTTCTGGTACAGAATCAGTGAGCAACTTAATTGGTTTCTCTCTGAGAAGCAGTTGAAGGTTCCTGCCTGTGAAGGAGCCATGCAGAAGGATGGAACTGATCAGATGTGAGAAGAAAAAGCAGGAAAGAAGATGCAATAGCTTGTCCTAACTCTTGTTTTGTGAACAGGTGAGGCAATGGATAATTTGCCTCTGGAAGCGGGTGATGATGCTGGAATAGTGAAGTGGATTGACATCAGTGAGAAGCTCAAGCTGTATGCAAGTCATAGCTACTTCATTAAGCTTGTGACTGAGAAACGGGGAGCCCACTGGAGTGAGGATCCTGGTCCTGAGTGCTGAGAGTGATGTAAATGAGGAACCGACGGACACCAAGGGGAGAATACGTTTTCCAGCTTTGAAACAGATAACATTGTCCTTTTCAGTGGAAATTCAGTGAAAATTCTGTGAAATTCAACTGGCAAAAACACTTGGCAGTGATAAATAGAGGCTTTTTCAGAGACTTCAGATTGCTTCTTTTGATTTCTCAGCTAGTGTGAAATGAGGTGAATGTGGAGCTGTTACCTGGTTTTGCTTTGTCTTCATTATTTGCAGCAGTTTCATGATATTTGCAGATTTGCATGACAACACTGGGATTCTGACTGCAGAGGCTGTTCACTTTAACTCTGTATTTTTGCACTGATTTCTTGTCAGGATTATGAATCTTTAAGGGATGCGAGACTTGTAGGATGATAACCTGAATAATGATTTAAATTAAGTGCTACATAATAAAGTGAAGTTTTTTTTCTGAGTTGTTTCACTTAACATGTCTTTTCAGTGATTTTCTATTTTGAAAGATTCGTTTTAATTGCATTTAATTGCTTTCTAGTTTACAGTATGGATGGTATTCACATCTGAATGTCTGACAGTGCCTCCATCTAAAAAGGTAACTGTTGGAGGATGTAACTTGATCACTGATTTTGGGAGCTGGATTTTGAGGTTCCTCTCTTCCCACTGCTTATGGCAGTACAGCTGTTGGGGAGACTGTGCCATAAACAGGATCATTGGAAAGAGCAGCCTTAAAGCATAATCTTGTTAATTGTGGTGGTTTTTTTACAGTTTAGATAATGTGAGTAACTTGCAGTCAGGAGGCTGATGTGGGCCTTCTGTGGCATTTACGCTGATAACAAGAGCTGCGCAACAGTTGCTGACATTTCTCCCTGTGTTTTTAATCAAGGGGTGATTGCTGTTAATTGTGTAATAGTGTCAAGAGTTGGTAACAGTAACAGCTAGAAGTTGTGATTGAGACCTAAGGAGGGGATCTTAATGAATTTTGAGCCATGTGTTGAAGTAGGGTGGTTGATAAATGTCATGGTCTGGAATTACCTTGTGTAACAGTACTGTGACATGCTCATGCATTGTTGAGACTGTTGGCCACATCCTGCTTAACCAATGAATGATTTTAGGGCTTGCTTCTTTTAAACACCACCCCTTCCTCCCAATTAGCTAATGAAATCTGAAGGAATCATGTGCATTTATATGGGGAACCCTGGGAGTGTTGTAGAGTTATTAGTATGTTCCTTTCAAAGAAAAAAGTAATGCTGAGAGTTACTATTTTTTCTTTCAATCCTTGCTTACCTCTTCCTGCACATTTAATTTCTTCTGTGGTCTTACTAAAACAGCATAAATGCTTTCTGTAGCAGTAGAAGCTTCCATGGACTTGGTTTACACAAAAATCTTTCTTCAAATCGTAGGTTGCTTAGGAAACGATTTTGATTAATCTGTCTTCAGTATAGTATAGAGACTGGGTAATATCTGGTAGGGTCAGATCAAGACCTTAGAGAACCTGTGAAACTCAGAATGGACAAAAAGCATAGCCAGCTTCAGGAGTTCCCTTTCCTTTCTACTCCTGGTCTTTGGAAACAGGATCACTGAAATGACTTGGGTATATTTTTTCTTAAGAAAAGATGAAGACAACTAAGAAATTTGATGCTCAGCATTTATTTAAGCTTAACAAGTAATCAGACAAGGTTTGAGAGAGCTGAGCGCTATAACCCGTACCAGCTTCAGAGGTGGGTGAAATAGGACTTGGTTGTTACTTATCCTCAGTTTCCAGTGCACCGGTGAGACAAAAGGTGGGAAGGAGCTGTAGGAAGTTGAAGATTATCTAGAAGCATCAATGTTCCGTAGGAGACATCCATAGTTTTCCAGGTATCTGCAGAGTAAGAAGAGAATGGCAGGTTAGAATTAATAGCAGTTAATTACTTTAATGTGCAATTAATACATTATGTAGAGCAGGCCCCTAGCAGTGTAGTTGGGTTTTGAAAGCATGACCACAAGAGCAGACCCTTCTTAAGTTCATGGGAGGTGAATGTGCAGCTCATCATGGCTGAGAACAAGGGTGACTATACTGTGGCATGTCAAAATAGCATTTTTTTTCTTGAATGTTACTGTTTACATGTGAAGCACTTAACATAATGTACAGTACTAAAGATGAAAACAGGAGAAAATAATTTCAATTCTGAAAGTATCATACTCAATGAGATAGAAAAACTGCATTGTTTCCATAGCCAGTGTGTTATTCCTGGAAAGCAAAATTTCTGTAAAGAATCTTTTCAGTCCTCAGTGGTCTTGTGTTAAAGCCTTTTTTTTGACAGGCTAAGTGGACCTGGCTATATATTTTTTTAATTGTCATGTTTCCAGGAAAGCTTTCTGGTTAGACAATTTTCAGTTGGAGTGTGTAATCTTAGATTGTATGCTGTACAGAATGCAATTACTTTATGCGTATCCCAGTACCTTACTAATCAGGTCTTGATGATTACTTGTGTCCTGAAATTTATTGCATAATTACAATATTGAAAGTTTATAAGTAAGCAAATGTAGTGGCATTTCTTTTCGTTTGGCAAATTTTCTGGAAAATGGTCAACTTCTTTATATGAGTGATGTTAGCTTGTATATTAATGCAAGTTAGATGTGTTGGAAAGTGTGTTTTTTCAGCCCTATATATTGTGTCTCTAACTTACCCTAAACTACTTTTTTTAAATATCTAAGAGATCATCTATCCCCAAGGATCGGGATACCCAGACGAATACTCAAAGAATATCTAAGGAACGGCAGCATAATTTTGAGAAAGTTTGTAACCTCTTTTCAAGCTGAAGAAATAGAGGTTTTTTTGTATTAAAAAAAAAGTTACCCCATAGAATACATGTCTGCTAATTAGAAAGCAAAGTGGATTACTGTCGTCGAGCTTCAAAGATAAATTGCAGTCCCTCTCCAGCTCCCTTCTATGGTGGTTTGTCATTCAGAAGCTGCTCTCTCAATATCCCCGATGGAGTGCTCCTTGGCCAGCTAGAGCTTCCTGCAGTCTTATGTCCCGTTGTACTACTGGACACTTCAATTACCTCAGACTTGAGCTTGACAAGCCCGCAGAGCAGCCCTCGGGCCTACGTGTATGAAGAGGCATTTCATGAGCCTATTTGGTTGCTGTGTGTCCTGGTTCCGGCTGGGACAGGGTTAACTTTCTTCCCAGTAGCTTGGGGGGTGTGCTGTGTTTTGGGTTCGGTGTGAAAGGAGCGTTGATGGCCCATTGATGCTTTGGCTGTTGCTGGGTGATGCTTGCACCGGGGAGGGGGAGCACAGCCGGGGTGGTGGACCCAGCTGGCCAATGGGGTATTCTATACCACGTGACATCAGGCTCAGTATAAAAACCAGGTGTGTGGGGGGGCTCGCCCCCCGTTCGTGACACGCGATCGGTGAGCGGTTGCGTTGTGCATTGCCTGCTTTGTGTATTCTGTTATTGTTGTTGTTCTCCTTGTTATTATTACTGTTCTACTTAGTTTTATTTCAGTTATTAAAACTGTTTTTATCTCAACCTGGGAGCTTTCCTACTTGTGCCCGCTGGATTCTCTCCCCCATCCCACCGGGGGGGGGGTGATCGAGCGGCTGCGTAGAGTTTATTTTTGCTGGCTGGGGTTAAACCACGACAGTCCTTTTGGCACCCAACGTGGGGCTCGAAGGGTTGAGATAACGACAGATTATTTAGAGCATATTAAGGAATTTATATCTGGTAACATTTTAATTTGTTCTGCACCATGCTCTTGTTTTTATTGTACCTGTTAAAAATTGGAGTTGGGTTTTGTAGTCTGTTGTGCTCTGCCGTGATTAATGATGTTTTTCCTGGGAGATTTGTTACTAAAACGCTGGCATTGGGGGTTATTTGGTATTTGGGATTCGTAATGAAGCCGTTTCTGCATTTCGGGTACCACCTCATGGAGACCATTAGCAATTATACCTTTTCCTCTGAGAGATTTTTTATGGAGGAAATAGAGAATGGCACCCTCGCTACCTTCCTCTATGATGTCGTCTCCTTTGTTAAAGTAACTTGCCAGTACCTTGAACATCCCTGGGTAATTAAGATACATCTATTGGTACTCCTTGGGAATATTGTTGCGGTTTTATCCAAGGTTAGTAAGCAATTTAAGAATGTCATCCAGAGATCTGCCCCAAGGCTGGACAGTTATGAGTGGCAGGGCGAGTGGGATAGCATGGGCAAATGCCTAGGGCGATGGGCACCCCCAGTGTTCTGGAACTTTACCCCTGAACAAGTGCAGAACGCTGAAAAATTAGTAGAATATTTGGAAGAAGTATGCTGTCACCCTGGCCATTCTAGGGAGACGCAAATCACTACAATGTGCTGGGGCCTGGCCCATGCCTACCGAGCCCTGTTCAACACCACTCAGAACCCCCAAGGGGAAGGAAACGTCTCTGCAGCTGATGACAAAGCAACAGGCCCTGTGGCTACCCCACCCCCCACGGCAAGCACAGCGGCTCCCTCACCCCCCACGGCAGGCACGGCAGCTACTCCGCCCCCTGCGACAGAGAACCAACCTGTGCCGGTATCAGTTGCCCCTATACAAAAAAGAAAATGCACAAGAAAATCAGCTCATCTAGTAAGGGATGAAGATGAACCAGGGCCATCACGGGAACAGGAGGAGGAGGAGGCAGAACCCGTAAATGAGAAGGTGACCACCCGATCCCTATCTCTGGGTGAGCTGCGAGATATGCGAAAAGACTTCAGACATCTTCCAGGCGAGCACATTGTCACCTGGCTGCTCCGATGCTGGGATAACGGGGCCAGTAGCCTGGAATTCGAGGGTAGGGAAGCCAAGCAGCTGGGATCCCTTTCTAGGGAAGGGGGCATTGACAAAGCGATTGGACAAGGGGCACAAGCCCTCAGCCTAGGTATCCCTTCAAGGAAGATGTTATATGCCACCCAGGCAAGTGGACCACCATGGAGAGAGGTATCCAGTACCTGAGGGAATTAGCCGTGCTGGAAGTGATTTATGATGACCTGAACAACAAGCAGCTACCCAAAGATCCAGATGAAGTCAAATGCACCCGACCCATGTGGCGGAAGTTTGTGCGGAGCGCACCAGGGTCACATGCAAACTCATTGGCAATAATGACCTGGAGAGATGGAGAGGAACAAACAGTGGATGAACTGGCTGGCCAAATGCGGCAATACGAAGAAAGTCTCTCTTCCTCCCTATGGGCCTGTGTCTCTGCTGTGGAGAAACTGTCTCAGGAGGTCCAGCAACTCAAAGAGGATATGTCCTACTCCCCAACTGTACGGGCCAGTGTCTCAGCCATTAGGAGCAAGCGTCCGTCTGCTGAAGAGAGGAGACATCGTGGGTACACACCCCAGGGCACCCTGTGGTTTTACCTGTGTGACCACGGAGAGGACATGAGGAAGTGGAATGGAAAACCTACCTCAGCCCTACAGGCAGGGGTACATGAGTTGCAAGGGAAAGCATCCACAAAAGGGGGTTCTTCCAGGAAAACTGCTACTCCAGTCTCCAGTGAGTTCCCCAGACAGAGCAGAAGGGCTGATTCCACTTCTGACCTTAATAAAGGCACTTCTGATTCGTACTTACAAGAAGTGGGTAGCGAATACGATGACCAGGACAAGAGGGGCCCTGCCTCCAGCCAGGTGGAGGAAAGGGACAACCGGGTTTACTGGACTGTGTGGATTCGATGGCCTGGCACATCAGATCCACGGGAGTATAAGGCTCTCGTAGACACTGGTGCACAGTGTACCGATGCCACCAAGCTACAAAGGGGCAGAACCCATTTGTATTTCTGGAGTGACGGGGATCCCAAGATTTAACTGTGTTGGAGGCCGAAGTGAGCCTAACCGGGAATGAGTGGCAGAAGCACCCCATTGTGACTGGCCCAGAGGCTCCGTGCATCCTTGGTATAGACTACCTCAGGAGAGGGTATTTCAAGGACCCAAAAGGGTACCGGTGGGCTTTTGGTATAGCTGCCTTGGAGACGGAGGAAATTAAACAGCTGTCCACCTTGCCCGGTCTCTCAGAGGACCCTTCTGTTGTGGGCTTGTTGAAGGTCCAAGAACAACAGGTACCAATTGCTACCACAACAGTGCACCGGCGGCAATACCGCACCAACCGAGACTCCCTGATCCCCATCCATGAGCTGATTCGTTGACTGGAGAGCCAAGGAGTGATCAGCAAGACTCGCTCACCCTTCAAGAGTCCCATATGGCCATTGTGAAAGTCCAATGGAGAGTGGAGACTAACAGTAGACTATTGTGGCCTGAACGAAGTCACGCCGCCACTGAGTGCTGCCCATGCCGGACATGCTGGAACTTCAATAGGAACTGCAGTCAAAGGCAGCCAAGTGGTACGCCACAACTGACATCGCTAATGCGTTCTTCTCCATCCCTTTGGCAGCAGAGTGCAGGCCACGGTTTGCTTTCACTTGGAGGGGTGTCCAGTACCCCTGGAACCGACTGCCCCAGGAGTGGAAACACAGCCCTACCATTTGCCATGGACTGATCCACACCGCACTGGAACAGGGTGAGGCTCCCAAACACCTGCAGTACATTGATGACATCATCGTGTGGGGCAGCACAGCAGAGGAAGTTTTTGAGAAAGGGGAGAGAATAGTCCAGATCCTTCTGAAGGCCGGCTTTGCCATAAAACAAAGTAAGGTCAAGGGACCTGCACAGGAGATCCAGTTTTTAGGAATAAAATGGCAAGATGGACGTTGGCAGATCCCAACGGATGTGATCAATAAAATAACAGCCATGTCTCCACCAACTAGCAAAAAGGAAACACAAGCTTTCTTAGGCGTTGTGGGTTTTTGGAGAATGCATATTCCAAATTACAGTCAGATCGTAAGCCCTCTCTATCACGTGACCAGGAAGAAGAACGACTTCAAATGGGGCCCTGAGCAACGACAAGACTTTGAACAAATTAAACAGGAGATAGTTCAGGCAGTAGCCCTTGGGCCAGTCCGGGCAGGACAAGATGTAAAAAATGTGCTCTACACCGCAGCCGGGGAGAATGGCCCTACCTGGAGCCTCTGGCAGAAAGCACCAGGGGAGACTCGAGGTCGACCCCTAGGATTTTGGAGCCGGGGATACAGAGGATCCGAGGCCCGCTACACTCCAACTGAGAAGGAGATATTGGCAGCATATGAAGAGGTTCAAGCTGCTTTGGAAGTGGTTGGTACTGAAGCACAGCTCCTCCTGGCACCCCGACTGCCGGTGCTGGGCTGGATGTTCAAAGGGAGCGTCCCCTCTACACATCATGCAACCGATGCTACGTGGAGTACGTGGGTCGCACTGATCACACAACGGGCCCAAATAGGAAACCCCAGTCGCCCAGGAATCTTGCAAGTGATCACGAACTGGCCAAAAGGCAAAGATTTCAGAATATCCCCAGAGGAGGAGGTGACACGTGCTGAAAAGGCCCCACCATATAACAAACTACCAGAAAATGAGAAGCAATATGCCCCGTTCACTGATGGGTCCTGTCGTCTTGTGGGAAAGCATCGGAGATGGAAAGCTGCTGTATGGAGCCCTATATGCCAAGTTGCAGAAACTGCTGAAGGAGAAGGTGAATCGAGTCAGTTTGCAGAGGTGAAAGCCATCCAGCTGGCCTTGGACATTGCTGAACGAGAAAAATGGCCAGTACTTTATCTCTATACTGACTCATGGATGGCGGCAAATGCCCTGTGGGGATGGTTGCAGCAATGGAAGCAGAACAACTGGCAGCGCAGAGGTAAACCCATCTGGGCTGCCGCATTGTGGCAAGATATTCCTGCTCGGGTAGAGAACCTGGTTGTAAAAGTACGTCACGTAGATGCTCACGTACCCAAGAGTCGGGCCAGTGAAGAGCACCAAAACAACCAGCAGGTGGATCAGGCTGCCAAGATCGAAGTAGCTCAGGTAGATCTGGACTGGCAACATAAATGTGAATTATTTATAGCTTGGTGGGCCCATGACACTTCAGGCCATCAAGGAAGAGATGCAACATATAGATGGGCTCGTGATCGAGGGGTGGACTTGACCATGGACACTATTGCACAAGTTATCCACGAATGTGAAACGTGCGCTGCAATCAAGCAAACCAAGCGAGTAAAGCCTCTTTGGTATGGAGGATGATGGTTGAAGTATAAATATGGGGAAGCTTGGCAGATTGATTATATCACGCTCCCACAAACCCGCCAAGGCAAGCGCTATGTGCTCACCATGGTAGAAGTAACCACAGAATGGCTGGAAACATATCCTGTGCCCCATGCCACTGCCCGGAACACCATCCTGGGCCTTGAAAAACAAGTCCTATGGCGACATGGCACCCCAGAAAGAATTGAGTCTGACAACGGGACTCATTTCCGAAACACCCTCATAGACACCTGGGCCAAAGAGCATGGCACTGAGTGGGTCTATCACATCCCCTACCATACACCAGCCTCTGGAAAAATTGAACGATACAACGGGCTGTTAAAGACAACACTGAGGGCAATGGGCGGTGGGACATTCAAGCATTGGGACACACTTTTTAGCAAAGGCCACCTGGTTAGTCAACACTGGGGGATCTGTCACTCGAGCTGGCCCTGCCCAGTCAAAACCCTTACGTGCTGTAGAGGGGGATAAAGTCCCTGTTGTGCACATAAGAAATAAGCTGGGGAAGACGGTCTGGGTTACTCCTGCCTCTGGCAAGGGAAAACCCATCCATGGGATTGCTTTTGTTCAGGGACCTGGGTGGGTGATGCGAAAGGATGGCAAGTCCGGTGTGTACCTCATGGGGATTTGATTTTGGGTGAAAACAGCCAATGAACTGAATTGTACGATGTTAGTTATTACATAGTACTGTATGTCATCACTTTTATGGTTACCATATGCCATAGTAACAGTATTACAGTAAGAATCACCTGGATTAATGTAGGATGAACTCCGATGAAACTGAGCAAGGTGCAACGATGATAGAACCGGACAAGCGCCCAGAACTGGCCTCCGCATGCAAGAGCCCTACACCACACACCATCTCTCCTGCCCTGCAAGACTGTTATGACAGGTGGAACCCGAAGTCATGGACTAAATGAACTCAACGGACGTTTTAGAGGGATGGCCCGTGGACTAAGGGAATGATATCTCTGGGTGTGTATATATCAGAAGGCAGGAAAAGTAGCGGTGACTAGTTGGAATGTATGGGAAAATGTGAGACCTGGGCATAATGTAGATGGTATAGAATAAGGGGTGGATATTATCCTGGTTCCGGCTGAGACAGGGTTAACTTTCTTCCCCGTAGGTTGGGGGTGTGCTGTGTTTTGGGTTCGGTGTGAAAGGAGCGTTGATGGCCCATTGATGCTTTGGCTGTTGCTGGGTGATGCTTGCACCGGGAGGGGGGAGCACAGCCGGGGTGGTGGACCCAGCTGGCCAATGGGGTATTCTATACCATGTGACATCAGGCTCAGTATAAAAACCAGGTGTGTGGGGGGGCTCGCCCCCCGTTCGTGACACGCGATCGGTGAGCGGTTGTGTTGTGCATTGCCTGCTTTGTGTATTCTGTTATTGTTGTTGTTCTCATTGTTATTATTACTGTTCTACTTAGTTTTATTTCAGTTATTAAACTGTTTTTATCTCAACCCGGGAGCTTTCCTACTTGTGCCCTCCGGATTCTCTCCCCCATCCCACCGCGGGGGGGTGATCGAGCGGCTGCGTGGAGTTTATTTTTGCAGGCTGGGGTTAAACCACGACACTGTGAAAAGAAAGTCATCTTGTGTCAGTATTTTCCTATTCAGTACCAAAATCCTGAGTTAAATAGAAACGTTAGAACTAGTGAGATTCTGTTAATGTACAAAGAAAAGACTTAAATTCTCCATACTGTCCGAATTGGAGCTTTCACTATTGCTATCCTGTAGAAGAAGCATGAATTTTCTTTTAGAGTAAGCTATAATTCCTCCTACTTGTGTTTCTTTAAAAAAATAAAAAATTATCACCAGTTAAGTACAAATGTTAGAACTAGTGAGATTCTGTTAATGTACAAAGACAAGACTTACATTCTCCATACTGTCCGAATTGGAGCTTTCACTATTGCTATCCTGTAGAAGAAGCATGAATTTTCTCTTAGAGTAAGCTATAATTCCTCCTACTTGTATTTCTTTGAAAAAATAAAAAATTATCACCAGTTAAGTACAAATGTTAGAACTAGTGAGATTCTGTTAATGTACAAAGAAAAGACTTACATTCTCCATGCTGTCCGAATTGGAGCTTTCACTATTGCTATCCTGTAGAAGAAGCATGAATTTTCTCTTAGAGTAAGCTATAATTCCTCCTACTTGTATTTCTTTAAAAAAATAAAAAATTATCACCAGTTAAGTACAAATGTTAGAACTAGTGAGATTCTGTTAATGTACAAAGACAAGACTTACATTCTCCATACTGTCCGAATTGGAGCTTTCACTATTGCTATCCTGTAGAAGAAGCATGAATTTTCTCTTAGAGTAAGCTATAATTCCTCCTACTTGTATTTCTTTGAAAAAATAAAAAATTATCACCAGTTAAGTACAAATGTTAGAACTAGTGAGATTCTGTTAATGTACAAAGAAAAGACTTACATTCTCCATGCTGTCCGAATTGGAGCTTTCACTATTGCTATCCTGTAGAAGAAGCATGAATTTTCTCTTAGAGTAAGCTATAATTCCTCCTACTTGTATTTCTTTAAAAAAATAAAAAATTATTACCAGTTAAGTACAAATGTTAGAACTAGTGAGATTCTGTTAATGTACAAAGACAAGACTTACATTCTCCATACTGTCCGAATTGGAGCTTTCACTATTGCTATCCTGTAGAAGAAGCATGAATTTTCTCTTAGAGTAAGCTATAATTCCTCCTACTTGTGTTTCTTTGAAAAAATAAAAAATTATCACCAGTTAAGTACAAATGTTAGAACTAGTGAGATTCTGTTAATGTACAAAGACAAGACTTACATTCTCCATGCTGTCCGAATTGGAGCTTTCACTATTGCTATCCTGTAGAAGAAGCATGAATTTTCTCTTAGAGTAAGCTATAATTCCTCCTACTTGTATTTCTTTAAAAAAATAAAAAATTATCACCAGTTAAGTACAAATGTTAGAACTAGTGAGATTCTGTTAATGTACAAAGACAAGACTTACATTCTCCATACTGTCCGAATTGGAGCTTTCACTATTGCTATCCTGTAGAAGAAGCATGAATTTTCTCTTAGAGTAAGCTATAATTCCTCCTACTTGTATTTCTTTAAAAAAATAAAAAATTATTACCAGTTAAGTACAAATGTTAGAACTAGTGAGATTCTGTTAATGTACAAAGACAAGACTTACATTCTCCATACTGTCCGAATTGGAGCTTTCACTATTGCTATCCTGTAGAAGAAGCATGAATTTTCTTTTAGAGTAAGCTATAATTCCTCCTACTTGTATTTCTTTGAAAAAATAAAAAATTATCACCAGTTAAGTACAAATGTTAGAACTAGTGAGATTTTGTTAATGTACAAAGAAAAGACTTACATTCTCCATACTGTCCGAATTGGAGCTTTCACTATTGCTATCCTGTAGAAGAAGCATGAATTTTCTCTTAGAGTAAGCTATAATTCCTCCTACTTGTATTTCTTTGAAAAAATAAAAAATTATCACCAGTTAAGTACAAATGTTAGAACTAGTGAGATTCTGTTAATGTACAAAGAAAAGACTTACATTCTCCATACTGTCCGAATTGGAGCTTTCACTATTGCTATCCTGTAGAAGAAGCATGAGTTTTCTTTTAGAGTGAGCTATAATTCCTCCTACTTGTATTTCTTTAAAAAAATTAAAAATTATCAAGTACTTCATTTTGGTTTTGATTTTTTTCTTTTCCTATTAGAAAGCAAAGATATTTCTGCAAAGGGAACTTACTAATCTTCAATGTCTGTAATACTGTCAGCTGAAATAGCTAATGGAGAAAATATGAGCCCTGTTTTTGGGCTGGTATGAGTTTGTTACTAGTGCCTACAATTTTTTTTTTCCTTTAGATTTTAAGGAGGGCTCAATAGTAAGTTGAGAATCTAGAATGGTAATAACATAAATAAGTTTTGGCCTGTACCAAATAGAGTATTTTTAAGGCTGCTGTGTTAGTTTAAAAGCATGTGATTTCCAGTTTACAATGTTAACATTTCCCACATTGGATGTCTGTTTAGTTTGTTCTTCAATACTTACTGCGTTCGCAACAGCAAGAACCATGCTCAGAACACAAGAAAGCAACAGGAATTTCATTTTCAGAGAGAGTCCTGTGAAGCAGATTGAAAACAAAGAGTTACAGTCTCCTGGTTTTTGCAAAAGGAAAGATCTGGGGGGACCATGGCTCTCCATGTAAAGAGAAGGGAAAATCAGACAGCAGGAGCTGTTCCTAGTTGAGTACGGCTTGTGGTGTGACCCTAACTGTCATCTCTGTATCTTAGTTGCTCAGGTACATGGAATAAAGCTTGCTATGCTGCTGCTTCCTGCTGCCTTGTCTGTGCTTTGAGATCTTGTCAGCATTTTACTTCTCATGATTTTTGTCTTTGATTTTACCTCTCCCTAATTTTATTCTTTCCTAATAATGCTTATGAAAGCCTTTTGCAATTTTTTGTTTTTAGCAACAGGCATAGCAGCAGAGCATTGGTATTTCTCTGAGTAGTTCTTGTCCCATGCTCTTTTTTCAGACTCACAGAATGGTTGAGGTTGGCAGGGACCTCTGGAGATTGTTTAGTCCATTCCACAGACATGCTCAAACCGGGTCAGCTAAAGCAAGTTGTCCAGGACTGTCCAGTCAGGTTTTGAGCATCTCCTAGGATGGAGAATCCACAACCTCTCAGGGCAACCTATGCCAGTGCTTTACCACTCTCACCATGGAAAAAAGCTTTTCCTTCCCATTCACAGTCATGCAGTCTACAGCCATACCCCAAATGATTTTTGTTATGAAATTTAGTCCAGGTAACATTAAAGCATCTGTATTACCTTTGGATTGCATGTTGAACAGCTGGTCAGTGGATCAGACAAAGTCGGCTGGCAGCAGTGATAGTGTTGTGCGAATGGCTGGTGTCTGTCTATACCGTTTTAAGTAGTATGGCTTACATCAGAAAACCGCAAGATGTCATGAATCATACCTTCTTAAGACCTTTTGGATGTTTAATTTACTTCTCAGCTGATAGAGAAGCCAGGTTTTTTTTATATGACCCCTACTAATCCTTGGAAGATTGACGGGTTTGGCAATGGAAGTGCGTGTGTTATAAAAGGAATATTTGTTGTGTATTTTTTCAATATAGATATTCTGACTGTAGGGTTCTGCACTTTAGCGATGCTGGAGGAATACTTGGGTGATAATGCCTAGAGTACTGAAGCTGCTAACTGAGAGGGAGTGTTACAAATTCAAAAATTACCTCCTTTTTCTGAAGAAATGGGAACTTGTGAATTAAAGTCACTGCTACCTTTTGAGGCCAGCTGTATACCGACAGCATACTTGCAGTTTGAGAGCTGTGCTTTCTGACATCTGACTATATGCAGGTTAAGCAAAAAGCTATTGAAAGACAAGTCTCTGAGTTTTCAATTACGGTGTTTGCTTGGTCCTTCTGTTTGGTGATTATTTTAGTAGAAAAGTCTGAACTGGTAAATAAGAAGTTTAAATTAATACATGTATCTGGGGAAAATCTTGTAGGATGCAATTCAGAAGAAGTTGGCATTATGTTGGATCTGTTCGACACCACTGACATCAACAGCTCATCTCCATGCTCTTTTCTGGGGATGTGTCTGAGGGCTTAAAACATAATACATACTTGTTGGATCACACGTGCACTTGTAGCTTAATAAGGATGCAAGGTGAACTGTAAATTTGTTACAAAGCATCCTATTTGCCTGTTGTGGAGGCAATAGAGTAGATATTGGTCATAAAGCACAGGGATGAAAGAACAGAAAGAAGAAAACATGCTTTTAATAGGATTTTCTACATTGGCATGTTTGTGTTTGCACAGTTATTTGTTGACTAGTTGGAAAGATTGTCCTCGTCGTCAATGAAAATAACTATTAACAGTGACTGAAAAAAAAAAACCACAACCCAAAACCAAAAAACCAAAACCCCAACCCCAAACAAAACCCAAAACCAGACAGAAATGGAAATACACTTCAGAAATATTTGGGAAATGTGCTGAAATGCTAATCGGTTCTTTTCCTGTAGAGTACATGCAAGGTGATTGAGAGGAAGAACATGTTATCCGGAGTTTATTGCATAAGGACGGTTCTTTGGGGAAGCATTCATGCAAAGTTGATCAGTGTTCTGCCACAAAGTGTAAAATCGTGACACCACACCTGTTGGCATGGACTATTGAGCCAAAATCCACGGGTAAGGTGGTGGTCACCTGTACTTCCTTCTTTTTGGAGTCTTCCATATGGCCATGCAGGAGGACTGAAAATTAAATTTAATGCAAACACATCTGGTATTAGTAAAACACTGATAAGGAGATTGATCTCCTTTGAAAAGGAGATTTATATGGCCAAGTCAGTGGAAAGAGATAAGCCAGCTTGTCTTTGGCAGCTATATCCTTCTAGTTTGTTAATGTTGGATCAGATCCTTGCACCTCTTTGCACAGAGGGAACCCACTTAACTGAGCAATTTCACTAAATTTTGGAGGAAAGGTTTTGCGAGTTAACGGCTGTTCAGTGCCAGTTCGTGGAAACTGGGCAGAGATGGTGTTGCTCATTTGTGGTATTTATGATGTTCTGTCTGTTCTTAAACCGAAACTAACAAAATATAGCTAAACTTTTTTCTGTTTTTAAGCCTATTTGTGTTGTCTTGAAAGCTTTATTTGCAGTGACTCGAAGAAGCCACATTTAGTGGAAAAGGAGCTCATGCTTGCCTTGAGAGCTGAATATTCTCCCTCATAGCAGGTGAGACCTAAATGGATGAGAGCAGGCCATTTCTGTTGAATTTATTGTCGTGAGGATTAGTGCATGTAGCTGATGAGGACGCTTGCCCTGACACATACAGTTCTAGGTCCTGAGGACAGACTTGATCTTCAGAAGACTTAGCAGGGGTTGTCCTGGATCAGAGGGAAGGATTGTCTGGTCGGGTATTATGTCTGTAGCAGTGAATGCTTTGGCTTAGAATATGAGGAGAGAGGAAGTGCAGGTTGATGTTTCTTCTGGAATATCCCACGTGTTGTCAGTCTTCTATTAGGGTTGGAAGTTATGGTTGCATCCTGGACTTTGATATCCCTTAATGGACCTGTCTAAAAACATCTATCCCCATCTGCTTTTCTTCTCACTTAACATTGACCAGCTGTTTTAGCTCAAATAGAGGGAAAGTCAGTAGGTCAGATAATTTTAGTCTCGTTCATGTTATAACTGGCTGCACGCAGTGGATAAGATTGTGCCGTGGTTTAAGTGTGAGCAATGAGTGCATATGTATGTGACTATGTGTGTGTCTGTGTGTGTCTCAAAGGGTGCCTGAGTCTTGGCAGGAATGTGATTTCACTGTTGATTCTCTCTTGCAGAGAGGGAAAATACTTATGACTAAACAGATGTTTAATTTAGGTTCATTAAAACTAAATGGAAACAATCAAGTCTACAGAAGGTCAATAAAATTATCACTAACTTTATCTTATCTACTTCACAAAATGAAAAAATGATAAAGATTAAAATATTTATAAGTTAAGCTAGACTATAACAATATAGTTAAAGTAGTGATGGGGAAACTAGCTTTCATTTATCATCCTTACTCTTAATGTTCTTATAATTTGTAGATTAAATATTGGTGGTGCTTGCCCTCTCGGGGACTACAAGAGCTCAGGTGAAAATTTTTCTCGTACTGTGACTGTAGCATCTATCTATGCATACATTAGCAAATGCTCCTTTTCTGTGTCTTGCAGTGGAAAAGTAGAAGTGGCAGCATCACCGAGAATTTCAAAACAGGTGGGATGCTGATCTGCTCCTTAATACGTTAGATGCTTCATATATCCACAGCTGTAATCATCTTGGTGATGGTTGTTGTTTGCCCTGCAGAACTTGGACTGTTTAAAGGAAAATCTTCCCTGTTTGCCCTGATAAATTCAATTTCATTGTATCTTTTTCTAGTACTTAGTTTGAGCGGAGCAATGGTGAGTATTAGCCTAAGTAGAGAATAGGTCAATCCCTTGTGACTTGGCCTTGTGTGAACAATATTTGATTGTTTTAAGGTGGTTGACTCTCGGCTGTAGAAGGAGCAAATGAGCAAGAGGCTGCAGGCAGACAGAAAAAAAATGCTGTCAAAATTTCTTTTTCCCTGAGACATTTGAAGTCCCAGAGAAAGGATCTTTTTGCAATGGAATTAGCACAGAGAATATGCTTTTGTATATGCAATCCAGGTTGATTTATATACACTGCTGTGTGATGTTACAGAATGTGAAGTGGGTGACAAGTCAGGCTTATGGAAGAAACTATCATTGAAACTGGTTTTGGTGGGAAGTAATTTTTTGTTTGTGTAGGAAGATCCTGTGTTGAAAATAATCATAGCTTGATTCATTGTCTCCAAGGGTCTCAGGCTGGAGTTGGACTAGGATTAGCAGCCCTTGCTGGTTCAAGAGCAAATCAGCAACGGGCAAGTTGACTTCCACTATTTGAACTACCAAAACAGCATCTCTGAATCCCATTTTCTTTTCATTGGAAAGGTGACATGGTTGAGGTGAAAGGCGTTTTCTGATCTTCCTTTGTAGGAATAGCATTTGGGGCTTCTTGCTTACAGCAGAGCATGCCTGGAGTGTTTTCAGTGAAGTGCTTGGCTTAAAATCACAAAGTTAATGGGATTCAGGAATAATCTCATTCTGTCCTGTTTTTTATGCCTAAATTGTGCCTGTCTTCAGGCAAGCAAAAGTTGGGAGATGGTGAAAGAAATAGTTAGCATTTCTTTCTCAGGAAAAATGGTAGCAGTAGTTGGTGCTTCTGTGGGAGGAAAGAATAACGTGCCTGCGAAGGAGAATACGGAGGTGTTGGAGCTGTGATATCCTCTGCTCCTTGTGATGGTAGACCTGTTGCTAATCAGTCTTTTGACATGCATCCACACTCACCATGCTCATGCAATTAGCTCATTACACAGTTTGACAGCAGGAATTCTGCTGTGTGGCATTGGTCCTATTACTGTTGCGTTTCAGGAGGTGGGGGAAGAAGTACCTGAAAAGCACTAATTTTTTAATGTATTTTAGGAATTATGGTTTAAAGACTGGTGTATATGATCTATACTTTTGTTTCGTCTCCTCCCTTAAATCTAAAATGAAATTTCCATGGAACTGTTGCCTTAATGCCTTTTCTTCGACAAAATTCTGACAAAACCCATATATCTAGGTAGACTTTTATTTGAAGCTTCTATGCAAAATGTTAAACTGACAGTACAGTAAATACAGGAAACAAGTCCTATTTCAAGGTAATTTTCTTCGGTGTATGGTAAAATCCACATCGTATAATTCTACTGAAGAGTTTTGTGAACAGCTCAGTCATCAGGTTAGTACTATTTATTGGTTCAGAGAGATCATGGGTACATGTGGGGGAAAACTGATCGTTTAGCTATGAACCACTTGGAGTAGTTAAATTTTTCTGCTGTTAATGAATGTAGAACTTTTCTGCACTTGTATTATTCAGAAGAATGCAGTGAACCTTATGCCACCTTTGTCTTGAAAACTATGAAGCTGTTAATTACAGAAATAAATGGGATTCATTATTTCACCAGTTTTAGTGCAGCACTGGGATTCTGTTCAGCCAGGCTCAGAACAGGAGATCTTCATTTATGTCTTCTGCAATAAAGAAGAAAATAATGTTATTAACATTTGATGCCAAAGAGACATTTTTATGCTGTATCACTATCAAGAAAGTGATACACTATAAAGTTTTGAGGGCTCATGTAAGGGCACGCTATCCCTAACAAAAAAACAAGTATAGCTGCTGCTATCATATTCAAGAGCCATTCATTTAGACCCTTCTTGATAGGTGTTTTCTTGTTTCTAGTGTTAGGTCTCCTTGATCTGTTTGTGAGCCACTCCCTTCTTCAAAAATGACTGACCCTAAACGCCTCTTTGGATGAACAATCATTGGCAGCAGTACATGTGTATTATGATAACTCCTCGCAGCTTACTTCCACACATGGTTTGTGACCGGTAAATTGTCATCAGAAGAGCTGAAAAAATTCTGGGAAGAGTGAAGGCTCTGCATGTCTGACCTCTGACCACAATCAGCCTCCACTTAAAATTAGAGAGTTGCTAGTAGGATTTTGAACACATTTCTTCAGTCCACATGTTTAGTCAAATGCCTTCTGTCACATAACTGTTCTAGGATTAACCTGTGCTACTGCTACCCTTGCTTAATGACTGGCAGTATTGTTCAGCTGTCACTCAGGGCTAGATCAGAAGAAGGTAGATTGCGAAAGAATGCCTTATGTTGAACGTAGCCATGTAAATCTCAAATTGCTATCATGACGGCTTCTGCTCAGCTGCTGCCTGATTCTAGAGACATCACCAGCACAGTAGTGCCTAGCTTTTCACTTTCCTAGAAAAGTCTTGACGAGGACTGAGCTGAACCGAACATATGGCTAGCCCATTTAGGATTCAGAAACTGTTCCTGCCTCTGCCTAAGCCTCCTGATGCATGCAGTCTGGTGGGCACCATCTAAGCATGTGCTGCATCTGACAGATTAGGTAAAATAGACAGTCTGGCTTGCAGCTACAGCGTGATGACAGCATTTGTGTTGTATATAGTAATCTAGAGGTGAGCATAGTTACTTGATCAGTGAGAGATCTCGATTGTTTTCCCTACTTGGCTTGAGATCTTTAAATGCATTTTCAATCAATATGCTTTGACCGCTGATTTAAAAGTACAAGCTCGCTTTGCCTTTCCTTTGGCACTGAAGGATAAAATTGAGTGTTTCTTGAGAGGCAGACATGCAGAACATGTAGGTTCAGACACCACGCAGGAATGATTTGATATTTGACAAACTACTTCCCAAATTTTTCTTCATGGAAAAGATAACTTTTTCCTATCTTTATAAAACAATTAAGAACCTTGCACCTTTTGCAATCTCGTCGTTACTGTTCCATTTGCCTCCTTGCACAGTAGCCATGAGCTTCTTGCTACAATTTCTTTCCCGTATGTTGTGGTCTGAGAACGTGCCTAGTCTTGATAGGAACATTTTGTCCTGTACATCTGCCTGTTCTTTAGGTTTACCTTCCTTAATCCCAAAGCAGTGGCACCATTCCTTCAAAGCAATGAGTTTGTCTTGGTCTCCATCGCACTCTTGGAAGAAACGGGTTATGCAGTGTTCCATGGGAACAAGGGAGGCTCTCAAAGGCGCGAGCTCCGAGTGTGTTAATAATCTGAAAGAAAGAGCAGGTATGTAGAGCTGTATTTCATTAGTAAATAGTCAGGATCATCAAAAATGATCTAAGCTGCTAGAAGATGACAACAAAGATGGCTTTGACAGAGATGCCCCAGTGGATTCTGTTTTGGTGCTTCTGTAGTGAATCTGTCCCAGGTCGTACGATGATATATAATATCTGATAAACTAAAATGTTTTAACTGCTATTTGTTCGCTGACATTTTTTTCTAGAACAAGTATTACTGTGACTTGTTCACAACTCATCAGTTATGGAGTTTTCTTCAGGAGATCAAGCTTGCAAAGGTTCTTAGCTATGTTCTAAGACAGTAGGTGTGATCAGCACGAGGTATTGAGGGCCTGCAGCCTTGAAACATGGATTCCACCACCAAGTGTCATGACCAACAGCCTGAAATCTGAGGCACATTCTCAGAAGCTGGGGGTTTCCTCTAACTGTGACACTGGTGCTGTCTTACCATATCTGCTCCTTAAACTGAGAGACTTCCGTAGTACTAGTTGAAAACTATAGGTATCTCACTAGTGAATTATTGCTGACAGGCCTCTGCCCTTTGTACTTAGCCTGTTGCTCTTAGCTTCAGTAATAACAGGATCTCATGAGCCTTCTTTTCTTTCAGCATCAGGGCTATTAAGACACTGTTAAGCTTAGGGTGTAATACAGGATGATTATAAAAGGCAAGAGGATAGAAGGTTCTGACCTAAGAGACAAGAAAACAAAGAGAGAAGTTCTGTGTTAGAGATGAATGCCTCCTTAGAAAGAGGGGGATGCTGGCTTCTATTAGCTGAGGGACTGGTCCTGTGTGTAGAGAATCCTTTGAGTGGTTTAGAAAAGTAAAACAGCCTGAGCTTAAACAGCAAATCAGAACTGAACCCACAAAGATTTTTTTTTTACCTGTCAACAGGGTACTGATCAAGCTGATGAAACTGCCAGTGCACAGGATACACATACATATGATAATTTTTCTCAAAGTCGTGGAGGAGCAGCTCAACCGTATGGTTGCCAGCCACGAGGCGCTTGTCATTCTGGTAGATTTTTTTGACCTGAACACAACACAGAAATTGATATTTTTTGTTTAGGGATAAAGATCTGTCCTGAAGAGAAGTATCCAGCAAAGAGGTGGTTTGGAGAAATGAAACTTGATAAAATACCACTGGGGAAATGGGTTTTAGTGTTCGTGACCATACACAGCATGAAAAGCTTGCCTCAAGTAGTCCAGATGATTTTTGTTGTTGTCCATGTCAACTTTGGTAGTAACTGGAAAGGAAGTGAAATTCCTGTGGCCTAATCGTCAGACTCAGCTAAGCAGGGCAGTAGCATCAAGTTGGTAGGAGATGAAACCAATTTTACCACATTTGTTGATCTTCTATCCTGAGGCAAGCAACTCAGCTTTTGGTGTGAAATAAGAGATCATCTAATTTGTACCATTTAGTATGAGATGTTCTGGGTAGGTCAATGTCCCTCTTGGTAACTGTCTAAGTAGTCCTTGGTGTTGCTCAAGCATATTTTGTATAAACCTGCGGTGACCTACTGCATGCACCTCCTACTCCAGAGTTAGAGCAGCCCAGGTCTTGGTTCAACTTAAACTATTTTCTAACAGTTATGGCTTTTTAGGCAGTTATGGGATCTATATCTTCAAAAACAAACTACTGTCACCAATTCACTTGACATAAATCCTTCTCTAAAAAAAAGGCCCAATGGTAATAGATGCTTACTCCATTTTAAGCCAACGTAGTGTGATTCTGCAGTCTACTGGATGATAGAAAGCAGCTCTTTTCTCTTAAAACTGAGCATCAGACTTGTGTAATTTTATAGCCCTCGAATATCATGGTGTAGATGGACAGCGTATGTGGCTGGATTAAAAAGTGCAAATGATACCCTTAACTGTTGAGTCCATTTTCAGGTATTTTTGTATTGATGGCCAAGTACAAGGTGTGCCTCAAGAACAGAAGATGAGCTACTTTTGGTCGGTCCAAGGCAGGGATCCCCTGCCACCATGAGGGTCCCCTAAACTCTGTATTGTAGTTCTGTCTCGAATCCTGCTGTGTGACTGCCCAGTCACTCAGTCTCCTGAGATCCTTGAGCAGTTTTCTTCATGGTGAGTCCAAGTCCTTCCTTCCTTCCTTTGAATACCTGAATACAATAGACTTTGTCCCCTACTTTCCTCTTCCAGATCACTTAACGAGAGCTGAATGGCACAAGTCTTCAATTCGTGGAACTCCACAGGTGAGCTCTTGGCTGGCTCTTCCCTCTTACTCTGTCTTTTAATTAGTTATCCATACCCAGACCTTCCAACTTACAGCTGCTTAGTTTCCTCAAGTCCTTTGGAAAATGGCATTGACTCCATGAATTGGGTCATCCTTATCTACGCATTGGTTGATCTTTCCAAGAGGTTTGTCACAAAGCACTTCCCTGAACAGAAGCTGTTTCATGTCTTCTCAAGCGAACGATGTTTATCTAGGTGTGCTCTAATTCTGACTTTTCTGCTTCTTGTCTGTAGACACTGACTTCAAAGTAATACACTTGGCTTGCATTTGCTTGGTCAAAAGGAACATTCATAGCAGAAATGTGTCTCAGCTTAAATGAGTGCAAGGGAACATGTAAGTGATTTTGCAACTTGTGAATCTAATTGAGTCTGAATTACCGTAACCAGAAAAGAAACGCTCATAGGACATGGAACGCTCATAAAATGTGAATCACTTTTTTTCACATGGTTAGTCCGGCTCTAACAATGCAACTGCATGGTCTTATTTGAAAAGGATTGCTGACCTTACTCCTTTGCTTTTCGGTTAGAAATCCAGAAGTATCCAGATCACGTTCATAATATTGCATTAGGATGTTTTTGAGCCAGTCTCGCATCCGGAGGGGGAACTGATCCACTTCATAATCAGTACAGTGGGGGATGTCTGTGCCAAACAGGAAAGCTTTTGTTAACAAGTGATCTGTTAAGTCCCCATTCAAGCATTTCTGAGCCAAGTTAGATTTTATTCTCACTAGCAAACTTCCAGTTAAGCTTAAAATTGATGGCGCTGTTAATACATAAAATTGGGAATGCAACTAATGGGTTCAATTATAAATCTACAATTCGTTGGTGCACATGCTTAAACAGTTGTGTAAGCCACAACCTTTATATATCTGTGCAGCTTCTCAGCAGAGTTGTGCAGTGAAACTGTTATCAGTCAGTTGCATGAAAGCAGAGTTCTTGACAGCAAAGGAATTTTCTGGCTGAAAGTGCACTTTCCTCCCACAGTATGCAACAATTGAAGAGCTTGGAAATCAATTCTGGCTTTTAGATCCTGACTTCTGCATTTGACAACTAAGTAGTTTTTTGGGGGTTTTTTTGGTCTTGACATTTTTATTTATTAACTGGCTGTAAATACTGGTTTTCTGGTCAAGGTAGTAAAAAAACATCTTCAGATGCTATAGCAACGTGAGCATGTAAGACAGTGCAAGAGAAGACAGAGTTGACAACAAATTGGTGTAAGCCCAGGAGGGATGTCTTCAGGATTCAGATGCTTAATACCCTTAACATGTTTAGGGTTTGAAGGTCTTAATTAGCAGATAATTGATGCAGAAGGGGGAGAGCACAGGAAGAAAGCAGATAACTTAGGGCTAGCTGGTGGTTAAGTATACTGGCTCTTTATACGTAGCTGAATTCTTCATAGAAAAACAAGCCTTACATTTGCAGGAGCCCACATAGTTTAGGTGCAGCTGGCGTCCCATTTTTGTCCCTTCAAGTTGACATTTGGTGCCAAAGAGTTGACATGTGCCTTCATAAGTCTTATTATCCGTACCACAAACCTAGAGGAGTGAAAAACAAAACCACTACCACCACTGTGTTGAGAGAAATTCTGGTCACTCATATAGGCATTACAATAATAGAAGTATTGTTAACGTATGGTGTAGCAGCTGTGGATACCCACAGGGAATACATGTGATCAGAAGTATTGAAAATTGTAGTTGTTATATGCCTACATAAGGATTAGTTGCCTGTACTTGCATACCCAGTTTCAAGACGCTTGAATTTATTTTTGTGAGGTAGTAATATGGTTTCTGAGCTGGTACAGGTTCATTGCACTAGATATGTACTAGTATTCAGTATAAGCTCTAAAACATCAAATGGATAAATAGAACTTTTAGTGACAGAGAAAAGCTATGATCCCTGAGAGACTAAGTGAAGCAAATCACTTTAGGTACTACGTAGCTACATGTGTTCATACTATTCTCAAGCTATAGTGAGTGAGTTTGGGTACTTTATACTTACTTTTACAATTACTGGAATCACCCAAACCCACTTGCATGCTTTTTAGGGTAGAATGATTCTAAATAATAGCAGGGGAATGTGTTATCTTGTAAACATTTTAGCTGGCTTTCCCCCATGCTGTGCACTGAATGAAATACTTACATGCTCATAGTCTTTGGTGGAAGGGCAAGCAGCAGGATCTTGGCAAATACAGCTGGGTTTCCCTTGTTTGTCCACATGGCAGACTTTACCTCTTTTGCAGTGGAAGCTCCTACATGGGTCTAGCATCATAGCAAGAAGGAGGGACTGTTAGAGGGGATGGGACAAAGCCAAGTGTTTCTGTCAGGTACTACTGACAGTCAAAGCAAAATACAGCCTAATATTCACCAAGAAGTCAAGAGCTTTTTGTAAGTTTGTTAAAATGCAGCTGGATCTTTTATTGAATAAAGCAAGCCAAACTTTAAATGAGGATTTTTGTGAGACTTCTAGCAGTCCCAGGTTTGAGTTGGATGGGGAAATAAATTTCTCAGAAAAAGCTATTTCTTCTTTAAGGACTGACATTCACTTGCAGCTTCCTTTGGTGAAACATATCCCATCTGCTGAATCCAGCACTGGCACTTGTCCCAGTTCTGGTTGAATTCAAGCTACTGTTCTGAAACGGAATGGTTTCAATGCAAGTTAATTCCCATTCCTGTATAACTGACACAAAAATGTGTGCACTGTCTACAAATGTTTTTCACAAACAAATGAGTAAATCCAAGGGTCTGTGGAAGGGATTCTCTGGGAACATAACTGCGATGCAGGATTATGCATAAGCACAGTTCAGTCATGTGAAATCGCGTGCTGCCAAAAGCAGAAAAGAAATGCAGACGGGCAGATTCCCCAGCCGCAGAGAGTTAGCAGTTACATGATAGCTTTGCTTGTGGCTTACCCAGGAGAGCCTTCTCACTCCTGTTGCTTGCACTTTCCATCTCACCATAGGAACTGCCTGTAGTCTTAACCTGTACAGTCACAGAGACATAAGCAGAAGTTGTGGTAAATCTTGGGAAGGAAAAAATACTTGGACAAAATTTTTTCAGGTACAAATATAGAGCTGACTGAGGCACAGTTTGCTCTGCTTGCGGCAGAAAGAGGTTGCTATGCAAAATGTGTGAGAAGTGCATAAAGCCTCTCGTAATATTAAGGCGCTCTGTTATTTGGGAAAAAAAAAAAAGTAGGAGGTGGAGAGAGAGAAACAGGAGCTCAGTAAGGCCTGGAGTTCTGCAGTACTTGACATACAGCAGTGTAGTGCCTCGAGGTTGGCAGATTGGTGCTTCAAGTTTTAGCCTCCAGGTCAGTGAGCATGAACTGCCTCTCAATAGTGTCTGGGAGCAGCAGCACCGTGAGCTGCCAGGCCAGACACATGAAGCAGGAGGAGAAGGGAAGGACACATCTTCAGTTCTGAATCTTCTTTGCTGCTGTGGGAAGGTGCCTGCCCTCTTTCAAATGGATACCTCCTATCATTTTGTTTAATATTACAGATCCTTATTTAACACCCATAGGAAAACTCACTCCTTCCTTTTGAAGAACACCCCTGATAGTCCACTGGTTATCTAATGGCTGACCAGGGTAGGGGAGATCTGGGTGCAACATCCTCCTTTGTCTGAAGAGACAAACTCACATCCTTCATCTTGTGTGAAAGTCCCCCAGCCACTAGGGTGGTAATTATTCCGGGGACTCTAGCCTTGCCTTTCCAAGGTGTTTACTTTTGTATGGTAGTGTTTAAAATCTTTGGGAGAGAGGAGTGAACAGGCTTTCCTAGTCCGCTTGAGACTGGGTTCCAGGTTTTTTATCTGTGTATCCATATTTATTTGTATGTTTCATTACACAGCTCATCGGGGCTGGAGCTCTTACATGAGTTGTGCTCACTTCGTTTCTGGTACAATTAATCTAAGTGTTATATGTGAAGTGACACAGCATGAACCAGATGAATAGTGAATAAAAGGGGAGATGAGAGTTCTGCATATTAATAAATTATTACACCTGTGTTTCTCCAAAATGTCCTTTCAATCATAAGGAATTTAAATTTGGGACTGGTTCCCCCCCCTTTTTTCTAGTATTCCAACTTTATTTTAAAGAGAATTTACCTTGTCTTCACTTTCCATTGAATTCATGCTCTGAACAGAGCTACTCGTTTCCAGTTGTTGCTCACTGTCAGAATTAGGTGGCTCATGATCATAATCATCTTGTTCAGAGTGAATAAGGTCTTTAATCTTGACATCTGGGTAATCCTCGGTCTCTCTACGAACTACAGCATCATCTTCGGTGGTTCCTTCCCCTTCATGCTCAGTACTGGTGCTCTCCTGGTCATTACTCTGGATTCTCTCCTCTTCCTCATAGGCAGCTTCTTTCCAGGTATTGCTGAGATCTTCCTCACCATCAACATCACTGATGTCGTGACCATCATCATCAACATTACTGCCTTCCGTATCTTGGCTCTTCACCACTGTCTTGTGATCACCCTGATAGTTTACTTGAATACTGTCTTTCCTCTCCTGGCTTTGCCGTTTGTCATCCTGATCTTTGTTACGGGTTTTTGGAGAGAGGGGGATTTCTTCTTTATAGGGCTTCTTCTGGCTGTTCTCCCTTTCTTCTTTCTCTAGGTCAAATTTATCACCATGTCTCTTGGTTATCCAGATTGGTTGACTCGAATCTCTCAGGATTTCATCTGATTGCATACTGTTTTCATTTTGCTGTCTTTTGTATTGGTTACCTTGATTGGTCTGGTGGCCTTTGTGCTTCATATCTCTGTAATCAGTTTCTTCACCCCATTCCTCATCCTCTTCTTCCACACCTTCTTCATCACTTTCACTGTTTTTTTCAGATAGGCCAACTGTATTTTTATTATATTTCCACGTGTTATGCTCACGATCAAGACTGAGAGCATCCACTGGATTTTCTGCGTTGCCCAGAACGTGTCGATTGGCTGTATTGCTGTGTTTCTCATGCCTCCTGAACTGGTAATGCTTAGAGCTGGACCGTTCTCTGCTGCTGCTTCCAGAGTCACTGTTCTGGTTATCAGAAGCCAAACCTGGTTTATTGTGCAGCACAAGGAAATTGATGCTTTTTAGGCTATTTTTCACTTGATGCTCACTACCAGTTCTTCCTTGTTTTCTAGTGGTCTGGGGCTCATCCCTGTGCTCAGTGTCTGGTACTGATACCTCTGGTTTTAGGTTTTTGTGACTGGGCAGCAAATCACCCTTGTCTACATACCCTGCGTTCCCTTCCTTTAGGGCTTCAGGATGAATATCTTCAGTCTTAAAAAAAAAAAAAAATTAAAATAAGAAGTAGATTAATAAATCTTAGAATTTATTTGAAGTCAATGCAATGTTATTTTTGCCTTGTATTGCAAAGCATGATACTGACTTTATTTATTTTCTTTGTAAATGCTCCTCTCAAGCTAGCCCAGAGCATGAAATTCACAGCTGATGTAATTTCCATTTCTCAGCAAATTTGTTTATCTGTCCCTTCTTTTATTGCTGGAGTTTCTGAAGGAGTCTATGCAAATCTGTTTAAGATGTCATATGAGATACATGCATATGGGTGTCTTGTGAAATCTCAAAATTCTTTGTTAGTAATTTAGTGTCATAACTTCAGGCACTTGTAGGCTGCAGTAATTATCCCTTACCCTAGAGAAGGGGGATGTGATACTCATCTTCCTGCACAGATAAATGGGAAAAGAGGGGCAGGGAAAGGAGAACACCTTTCACAAGGTGTTGTGGTAGTAATTCCCGAGGAGTGCACTGCATCTTAACTATTTCATAAGCAATGTATTAATCTACTTTGAGTCTGATACATCATTGTTTCCTAGCTGAATTCATCAGGAACTATTGTATTTGGTGGCAACTTCTGTATCACAAGCTCACTAGCAGGAGTTGTAAGTGTTTGCTGAGTGGCTTTTTTTTTTCTTTTTGCATGCTGTCAAGCCAATAACAAAACTAGTAACTTCAGTGGAAAAGATTCAAATGCTCAAGGAGAAAGCAGGTACTAAAATGACTGTTAGCTCTTGCTGCAGCAATTGCCTTTGTGCTGCTGTTAGCATCACAGCAGCTGCTGGGTGAGTACGGGCACTTCCAATAGCAGCAAGATCTGATGTATTTCTGAACAACACCTACGGATGTTCAATGTTGCTTGTTGCTTACTGCAATATAGCACCTGATGCTAATTTTCCCTAAAGCTTTTGCGGGGTTTATTTATGAAGATGAGACCTTCTAGTGCTCAAGTTGCTGGAATAGCATTTCTTTTAGCGTAGGCAGAGTCATGACTGCTTGGAAACAAACACTCCATTAACAAATACTTATACAAATTTTAAAAAATGGTAGGATTAGAAATATTGATTTGGATCTTGGCAGATCAGCTATATCCTATTTCCTAATGTCAAGGTGGTATGTGAATGTTTTACAAGTTTGTGTTTTGCCTAGCATACTTGCTGGTGCAGGAAAAGTCCTAGGCAATATATTCACAATGTCATTTCCAACTCCAACTTTTTCAGGGAAAGATTGTATGTTTGCTCCAATCTAACAGAAATTCAGTGCACATTTCTTGAAGTCCTTATAAAAAGTGATCTATGTGTTACCAAGTATCTCAAGCTGATGCTAAAACATTTGAAAATTAAGTTTTGAGAACAGGTTTTTTTCACATGTGTTTTTGGGCACTGCTGTGTAGAACATATTATATGTCTTTAAGCAAAAAGCCGTCTTCTGTGAAGGGCATCCAGTTCTATAGAGTTAGAAAATATAAGGCGAAACAGTCATTAAGATTGTCTGTTATGTGTGCTTGTATTTGAAGCAGTAGTTTGAGAAAAATGTGGCTCATGTCTTGACAGGAAGCCTCGTTATGCGCCACAACCTCAATGCAGAGATGTGCCTGGATGTGGCTTTCAGCTGCTGCTTTTTGTTATATCTTTGTCCCCAGGATAAAATAAATTTTTAGAACTTGCTTGCTTGTGAAGATACTTGGTTCTCTTAATATGATGGCAAATTTCAGTCAATGTAGCTGTAATTAGGTACTGTTAGGGGACAACTGGCCTTTGATAGTTGTTGCCTATTCACTTGGAACTGAAGATTTGTCAGGTATTGCAATGATTTATTTTGATGCAAGTGTCTTCTGTATGAGTTGTTTCTGGGAGACAGCTGTAGGCTGCAAACTAGTGTTTATACCATAATTTGTTTTGCTGGGTATTTCATTAGGAAAGGTTAATTTTTTGGTTTTCATAATGCAGAACACCATCCAGATTGACATGAAATGCATCTGGAAAGCTGCACAGAGTGGGATATAATTCATAATTAAAGAAAAAGGTTAGCATGAGAGTTGGGATTTTGCATTTCTTACTACGAAGCATGCTCTGAATTTAGTTGTTCCAAAACATTCATTGGCTTGGAGCCATGGTCCATTGTGTCTGAACCACAAATGCTCACCAGAATGGTGCAATAAAAAGGAATTTTAATATGGGTCAACCACGAATGCAAAATTGTGAGCTCTGTCATTAGCAAGTATATATGGCATAGGGTTGCTGAAGTCGTCGGTCTCATTACCATCAGGGATGTGTATCTGACTTGTTCGCCACAGTGTACTTTTCCAAGATGAGCTGTATCTAATGCCCTGTATTGTGAATAATGAAACATATGGTGGCTAAAATTCTTACATGTTTGAGACTGCATATGATCACTTGGTGTGATAAATGGAGGATTGTATCCTCCTTGTTTATTGGAGCAGCAATAACTACAAGTTCGACTGTCAATGGAGCTTATTGTTTGTACAAATATGGGTGTAATGATTATATGTGGGGATTAATTTAAGATAATTTTTTCAAATAAGTGAAACTTCTGTTGTGAGTTTTAGATTTCGTCCCGTTCTGTTTCTAGCTATGTAATATGCGAGGCATGAGATGCTTGGTACTAACTTTTGGGGTGAGGGGGCCTATATTTTTTTAACCTAAATCAATTTGCCAACCACTACATACGTGCTAATGTGTTTTATATATTTGAGATTAATAATATAGGTTGCCTCTTAATGTTTAAAGAACAAGAAGAGTACCTTTTCTGGAATTTTCTGTCCATGGGTTCCGAGTTTGTAGTTTAAGGGATGGGTCTAGAATAGACAAATATATTCAATATCTGCATGTAAATAAAAATCTTACATAGGTCAATAGGATAACATAGAGTATTCACAGTATGGGAAATTAAGTGCCCGGTAATAATAGTATGATGAGGACTTACTGGAATAGCAGAAGCTGATCCTACAAGACAAATGAAGAGAGCTACAGCCTTCATGCTTTTCAGATCTCGTAGAGGACAATAGTTAATGGTATAGTGGTAGGGTTTAGAGGTTTCCTTTCTGCAAGCAACATGAAAAGAAATAAAATTAGGATTTGAGTAAAATGGCCTAGAAATGACTGATGGAAGCAATGTAGTGACTGCTGTAACTTGCTTAGTCTGAAGACCCACAAAATTTCCACGCAGTGTCCAGTTGTATGTAAACTCAGGTGTTGGACCAGCTTATCTAGAGGACACTTTCGTCTTAGTCCTTTCACAGGACTTAAACTGTATGCTGTGTTCACAAACTCTAGTGGTGTTACTGAAAGGCAGAGTTATGAATGTACATAGATTCAGCCCTATAAATCTTTATCCGCTCTTCTGAGATACTACTTTGTGAAAAATGTGCCTTTTTATTTAGTTCTGAGACAATGCCTGTTTGTGGCATCTCTATGGCCAAGGTGTCTCCTGGCCGCTCTCCTTTGTGTAGAAAGAATTAAGTGGTGAAGTTCTGTTCAGCAGATCTCAAAGCCCAGAAATGCTGTCCGGGCTGCTTGACGGACAGATGCAGTCCTGCTTTGGAAGCAACAAACCCAACTCAGCTGCGCACTGATGGCTGGATGTGTTCGAGATGGATGGCTGGAAGAACATGCAATGCATTAGGAATTTCTTCAGTCTATGCTAATATTCTCATGTGAGCGAAAGACGGGTAACTCATTTTTACCTTGGATGTCGCAGGCAAATTGTCTTACTTTTGCAGTGCACATGAACTGGAAGTTTCTATGGCTGTAGCTGTATCACTGGGAGAAGCAAAAATAAACAAGTCATATTGTTTCTGTTCTCCCCCCCCCCCTTTTTTTTACTGTATTGCTTTCTTATTCTTTTTCATTTCCTCCTAGGTTTTTTTTCTGTATTCATATGGAATCAGTAGGATTTTCACTCCGCTTCTGTTTCTGCTCTCATTCTACTGGCTGTTCTTCCTTGGAAATTGTCTTCTTGGTCTTCACCCCCCCTTGCCCTTTAAAATATTTTCACTTTCCACCTAACGTATGTCCTTTTTCATTGCTTCCTCCTTTCCTAATGAAACACGTATCACCGTGTTCTTAGTTGAAGAACATTGTGTTGAACTCACTGGCATATGAAGAAACTGGCAGTGGTTTTCAGTCAGGTCAACCGTATTCAATCACATGAGGCTCAATGTATGGTTTTAAAATATTGTTCACCCAGATGTTTTTTCTTGGGGAGGGGGAGGAACCCAAAACCCCAAAAGGAGAATTCCAGGGGAGCTTGTGTTGATGGGAGCCAGAATGGTGAAGGAAGAAGCAAGGACTTTGAGCATTACATTGATTTTTGGTGTAGAAGCTTGCAAAAGCATCCGGCTACTGCTGTGCTTAGATGGGAAGTGTACACTTTGGAAGATCCCAGTGTTATACATTATTTAATGTCAATATCTTTTAGTTAATGAAGAGCAAAATACTTTATTAGTGGGACATATCTAGTATGCAAACCATTTTTCTTGCAGTGAACTGATTTAGTCCCCAGATTATCTCTTATCTAATTATCTATTATCTCTTTGGCATCCAGAGTTAGTTATTTAAAATGTTTTCAGAGGGAAAGACAGAATACAACAAAAGCCATTAATGAGCACATGCAAAATGCCTCACTAAACTGTGTATGGACAGTCACTTCAGATCAAGGCAAGTTTTGTTAGACTGAGGAGCATGCAGGCAACTTGCCAGAAATGCAGGGGCATAATCCAAGTTCATGTATAGCCTTAAAAACTGTATACCGTGCTTTTGAAGTCCTAGCAAGTGACTGAGGAAAGAAGTATTTGAATTAGTCAGGTATTCTTGATTTCAGCCAGCACGGGTTCATGGAAGGCAGGTCCTGCTTGACCAACCTGATCTCCGTCTATGACCAGGTGACCCGCCTAGTGGATGAGGGAAAGGCAGTGGATGTGGTCTACTTGGACTTCAGTAAGGCCTTTGACACTGTCTCCCACGGCATTCTCCTAGAGAAGCTGGCGGCTCACGGCCTAGACAGGTGCACTCTTCACTGGGTAAAAAACTGGCTGGACGGCTGAGCCCAGAGAGTTGTGGTGAACGGAGTTAAATCCAGTTGGGAGCCGGTCACGAGCGGTGTTCCCCAGGGCACTGTACTGGGGCCGGTCCTGTTCAATATCTTCATCAATGATCTGGACGAGGGGATCGAGTGCTCCCTCAGTAAGTTTGCAGACGACACCAAGCTGGGCGGGAGTGTTGGTCTGCTCGAGGGTAGGAAGGCTCTGCAGAGGGACCTGGACAGGCTGGATCGATGGGCCGAGGCCAACTGTATGAGGTTCAACAAGGCCAAGTGCCGGGTCCTGCACTTCGGCCACAACAACCCCAGGCAACGCTACAGGCTTGGGGAAGAGTGGCTGGAAAGCTGCCCAGAGGAAAAAGACCTGGGGGTGCTGGTTGACAGCCGGCTGAACATGAGCCGGCAGTGTGCCCAGGTGGCCAAGAAGGCCAACGGCATCCTGGCCTGTATCAGAAATAGTGTGGCCAGCAGGAGCAGGGAGGTGATCGTGCCCCTGTACTCGGCACTGGTGAGGCCGCACCTCGAATACTGTGTTCAGTTTTGGGCCCCTCACTACAAGAAGGACATTGAGGTGCTGGAGCGTGTCCAGAGAAGGGCAACGAAGCTGGGGAAGGGCCTGGAGCACAAGTCTTATGAGGAGCGGCTGAGGGAACTGGGGTTGTTTAGCCTGGAGAAGAGGAGGCTGAGGGGAGACCTCATTGCGCTCTACAACTACCTGAAAGGAGGTTGTAGCGAGGTGGGTGTTGGTCTCTTCTGCCAAGTAACAAGCGATAGGACGAGAGGAAATGGCCTCAAGTTGCATCAAGGGAGGTTTAGATTGAACATTAGGAGAAATTTCTTTACTGAAAGAGTGGTCAGGCCTTGGAACAGGCTGCCCAGGGAAGTGGTGGAGTCACCATCCCTGGAGGTATTTAAAAGACGTGTAGATGAGGCCCTTAGGGACATGGTGTAGTGGGCATGGTGGTGTTGGGTTGACGGTTGGACACGATGATCTTAGAGGTCTTTTCCAACCTGTATGATTCTATGATTCTATGATTCTGTGATTCTGTTTCTCTCTGCTCCTGGTGAGCTCTGGCATGTCACTTAACTGAGTTTCTTTTTCTAAAAATCTTATTTGTCAATTTGTTTTGGTAAACTAGTTTGAGAGCTATAAATGAAAAGCTCTGCATGCTGTATTTTATTTATAAGTACAATTTTCAAATTTGGCTCTGTCGCTGGCTGTAAAAGTTGCCTCTGCCACCTTTGTCCAAATAATGAAAAAGTGGTTGGAATAAATCTGAGTTAAGGTGGCAGGACAGGGCTTTTGTATTTTTCTCTTAGTAACTAGCCCACAGTGGCCCATAGGAAGCGTAAGTCTTTAATTATTGGGGAAGTCTGACCACCTTGAATGGAGTATAGGAACATAGTCTAATTGAGTATCTTTTTTTTCCTAGTCACAATAGTCCAAATGAGTTGCAAGGATTTATAATATTTCCTCCAGTAGGATAATCTGCCCCAAACATTAAGTAGCATTTCAAAACACACTCTTAAACTCTAATGCATGTGCAAGTATTGCCAGTGTCAATTCCTGGTTTTTGCCTTTCTGAATATGGCCGCAATACCAATTCCTATGCAGTAAGTGTCTCCTCCCACTGTTTTCAGAGCAAGGAATTTTGCGCTTTAGATGGTGCCTCGTAGTGGACCTGACCTGCTCTAAGTTAACCATGTAATTCTGTCCCTCCTTCCTGTGATACCAGTCCCATTGTGCAGCCAGTACAGGGAGCTGTTTGTGACTGGTGGCTGGAAACTGCCAGACAAATTCAATAGCCCTAGTCACAAAGATTTCTTTTTTTTCCAGTGCTGGCAGTACTCATGAAGGGAGAGCAGTAGGGGAAGTTGGGATGACTGTTACAAAAGCTGCAAAGTCAATCACAACAGCCACTTCAACAGGGTGAAAAATAATATATCTTTGTACAATGGACTCTGGTCCCTTCTGTCCTCCAGGGGTGAAAGGAGTTTTTCTGTTGGTGTCACTCCGTGTCCGGTTAGGGTCCAGGGGCTTGGTTGTGCAATATGTCAAGACCTCTTGCCAGAATCTAGGAGAAGCTTTTTGCTTGCTACACGTAATCCATGTGAAGGGTTTTAGGTGGTTTGCTGGAGCAGGAGCCAAGGGATTTGCAGCTTTAAGGGTAAAGCTCTTAGTGAAGGGAGAAAACCCAAGGAACTCTTCCTGCAAGCCTACAGCCCTTTTTGCTGCAAAGGTGGTGGCTCATGGCAGTGGGATTTTTGTACTTGCTCATTTAGTCTTTCAGTGTTGGAAAGGAAAAGTCATTTTTGCTGAAGTAATAGAATAGCCTGAGCAGGTGCAGAGATGAGAAAGCTCTTGTGGGTCATATGTAATATATGGCAATCAAGATGATGGTGATGGAAGAAATCAAGCATTAGCTAATTGTCATATGATGTAAGGATCTGTATTGTGATGTTCACTTTTGTTACACTGAAATCTAAATGTGTTCTTACTTTAATTAATTTAAATTAATTAATTAAATTAATTAAATTAATTAAATTAATTTACTTTAATTTCCAAATTTGTCCTACAGAACAGAATTTCTAAAAACAAGCTTTTGTAATGTATAAGATTAATAGAACTGTCAGTAAAGAACTATTACACAAGAAGCTATTTTAAAAGCAAGCAGACATCCCCCTGGAGAAGTGCAGTCACTATACTCTGCAGGAAAATCTGTAGCAAAACTTAGCCAAAAGATGAATATGAAATTTCTTGAATATGATTTTTTTTTTGACCAAGAAATGAGGAATTTAACAATACTTCAGCTTGGGGTATTGAGAAAGCAATGCTAAACTGGGCCCTCCACCCCTTTTTCAGGCTTGGAAAGCAGAATATGTTTTGCCTGAAACTTGGAGGAGGCAAAAGCTCCGAGCTGTTTATTCCATCGCAGTGGGTTCCCCGCAGGATACATGTAGCTCAGCTTAAAATGGAAAAAAAAAAAAAATTGCTTTTCTTGATGTGGATGTGATAATTGCTCTTGAGTAAACAATCCCTGAATGACCCTTTTTCAGAGGACAGTGCACAGCTGCTGAGCTGAGATGTATCTAAGGGTGCTTTGGTGCACTCAGTCTTACTGAACACAGATGCAGTGGGCCACGTTAGACAGCTCCAAGGTAGGATCCTGCAGCTGCTGCACAGCGAAGTACATCCAGCTGGTGAGAGTCTCTGCCAGGACTTGAGCAGAGCTGCTTTATGAAGAGGAGTTGCCTCTCTGAGTACGGGCTGCACAGCCCTGCATTGTCATCTCTATACGCATCTGAGGGGCTGCTGAGCATGGCAAAAATCAGTCCCAGCCTGTGATCAGACCTACAGAAGTGGGTGATGGGGTAACTGAAACCTCTGATACATCAGTAGGTTTTAAAAGATTGAATGCTTATCCATCTACTTGATTTGCTGGACTTGCAAACAGTAACACTTTCCCCTCCAGTAAGGAGAGCTGGAAAAATGGATCACAAGTTAAATCAGTCAGCTTATCCTTAAGATAAGTGCATTTTAAAAAGTGCCATTTAAAGCTTCATGATTGTGTGTCTTATGTTTGGAAACCCAAAGGTTATAACTCAACAGTTCAAATTTTAGCTGAGATGACTGCTTGTCCTTCAGTTGTGGAGACCACTGCTCAGGGGTTATTTCACTCCTTGTGGTTCTGCAGTTGCTGGCATCTTTGCTGAAACTCAAGCATTGCACTCTTGAGGATCAGAGACTACTTGCTAGCTTATCCCTGACAGGAAGACCGCATGCAAAGACTGTGGCTGAAGGTGACAAATGCCTCATGTTTAACAAAAGAAATCATGCAGACTGACCTACTTTCAGCTCTAGCACTGGCAGAAAACTCTGCATGGGCTTTTGTCGTTAGACCTAACTCTAGAAGATGAACTTGCCCAATCCCGTGCCATCGCTAATGAGCGTGGATGTTGTCTGGCATTTAGAAAAAAGATCTGGAAGACAACAGGTCGACTTTGGAACTCAGTTTCTCTATTGTGTAGAATGGGCATGAATGCTCATTTCATGAGGGTGAGACTTGGCTAATAAGCTTTTTCAAAGCCTTGAGTCAGGTGAAATGTTTTAAGACACTATGATTTTCATAATTATTAAAATGATAGAGAAGTTTCAGAATTGAGCTTTCATTCATATATCCCCAAAGTATCATTAAGAAACCATGTAATGTGATTTTTTTAAATCACCCCATTGAAACTTTTTTGGACTGCAATAAAATTCGACGTCTTGTAATTATTGTAAAAAGTCTCTGCTTGGTGCTATGTCAAGCTTGTTAGCAAGAAATGCTGATGTCGATGCCCACATCCTCACTGATAAATGCTGTAAAGATGTAGTCCTCATAGCTAGGTGATGATCACAGCACTAATGGGTGGAGGTTTGTGTACAAGTATTTGTGTACAAGGGAAAATTCGTAAGTGTGGAAACGGAGAATTCTCCGTCTGTTCTTTCTATAACCAAGATGTACACATGATACTCTTAAATTGCAACTGGTACAGCACATTCTTATGTCTAGGTCTGTTTCAAAAGCCCTTGTGAGAGCATGTATGTATACATGTTATATATGTGTATAAACTCGTTCATGTGTGTACATGTATAAAAATAAAAGGCAGAGTTTGAGGCAGAGATCTGATCTGAGTAAAAGAAGAGATTGTAATAAGAAAATAAATACCAAAGCATAAAACTATTCCACTCATCCTGTACCAGTAAATAGCTGCTAATGAGAATTGATCTCTCCGATGCTACCAGTTTTACAGCTGCAAAAGCCATCAGCCATAAGTCCTTGATGGCTGAATGCAAAAAAACCCCAAAAAACCAGTATTTCAGGACATGTTAAAACAGTTTTAAAATAAACCATTCACATTAACTTAATGTAATTGTTTGATCTGTTACGCTTCCCTTCTACCATTTGATGTTATTTCCTACTTGTTGAGATGTGGGTTTTTAGGGGTGGGTTTTTTTTTCAGAGCCGTGTGTAGTTTAGGTCCAGTTCAAGCCAAAAAGAGCCGCTTTGATTTAATTTGAGAAGGGTCAAAATGAGTCCTCTTTAGTAGCCAGGATTATTTCTGTATTTGATATCAATTGGTGGGTTTTGTCATCTCCCAGAATCTGCATTTCCTTCACAGATGCCCTGTTTGCTACAGGTTTTTACCAGTTCTACTAACACCTTTGTGAAAGGTTCCTCCAAGACCAGCCACAGTTTCTATCTGTCCTCTCCGTTATGGGAAAAGAGAAGGGTGTATCTGCTTTTTGTGGCCTTGTCTATTGGATTAAGGTTCCTGAACTGATATTACAGGAGATTGTGACAAGTGTTGGGAAATCAGGTCGCACCAGCTTTCAGCTGGACGATTGTATGCCTCTGCAAGAGGCACGTATTTTGCTTGACTCTTGCTGGCCATCGCATAATGCTTTATTGTTTTGCAGGATCACAGGGAAAATAATGGTTCCAGCAGTAAGATAAAGGTCATCCTCCTCAACACAATAACTATACAGTGTTTTCTCTTATAAAGAACAATTCTTTCTGTTCTAGGCATAAACGTCTGAAATGATTTATCCTTAAAACAAACAACGATACTCTATGAAAGCTTCAACTATTACACAGTAAGTGAAAAAAAATCGCAGAGGGTTAGGTACAAGGCATTCTAAGGTTTTAATTAAAAATAAAGAAGAAACAGTACCATAGCAGTAGGAGAGGTGCTCCTTCTTGGTTAGCCACTGATGAACTGGAAATCCTTGAGCCTTGCAAAATCTTGCTGCTTTTCCTGTGATGTATTTTGGTGTCTGATACGGACTCTCTCAGCAAGTGTGTTTTGCTGTAAGCTTCAATGAAGGAAGATGATACTCTATGGGTCTTGGTAAAAGTAAAGGAAACAATCTCCTAGGCTTCCATGGGATGAGGTGGGGGGTAATGGGCTAGTGTAATTCTGCTGAATTAATTGAATCAGAAAGACCATTCAGTGTTCACAGGCTGTGGGCCAGTGGAGCTCAGCCATTGTGTGGGAAGGACATATTTAGTCTTTTGTGGGGAGGGGAGCCAAAGGGAGCGGATGCAATAGTTTCTGCCGCATTGGCTGGCCCCAGAAGCGCTGAACTAAGGGATCAGCTGGGGCAGTCACATTGTGGGCCTGGGGGAAAGTAAAGCACAGAGAATGCCGGTCCTTGCTAAACTTTTCAGTATTGTTTCAATATACTGTACATGGCGCATGTAAGCCTGTAAAAAGAAAGAAGGTAGAGGAGTGAAGAGCGAAGCTCTAAATTAAAAATGTAAAAAGTAGGATCGGTTGGAGAGTCTTGCATAACTCTTAGGAGTTAGCTATTTTGAAGCTGTTGCCATGGCTGTGCTGTCTGTTTGATAGCGATGGTACAGAGCAAGCTGGTCTAAGCGTGAAAACCTCTACGAGCAGTGCCTGCCTGCAACAGATGCTTTGTGGCTTTTGGTTTTGTAATGATTCGGTATTAATCATAGAATCATAGAATCATAGAATCATACAGGTTGGAAAAGACCTCTAAGATCATCGAGTCCAACCGTTAACCCAACACCACCATGCCCACTACACCATGTCCCTAAGGGCCTCATCTACACGTCTTTTAAATACCTCCAGGGATGGTGACTCCAGCACTTCCCTGGGCAGCCTGTTCCAAGGCCTGACCACTCTTTCAGTAAAGAAATTTCTCCTAATGTCCAGCCTAAACCTCCCTTGGCGCAACTTGAGGCCATTGCCTCTTGTCCTATCGCTTGTTACTTGGCAGAAGAGACCAACACCCACCTCGCTACAACCTCCTTTCAGGTAGTTGTAGAGCGCGATGAGGTCTCCCCTCAGCCTCCTCTTCTCCAGGCTAAACAACCCCAGTTCCCTCAGCTGCTCCTCATAAGGCTTGTGCTCCAGGCCCTTCACCAGCTTCGTTGCCCTCCTCTGGACACGCTCCAGCACCTCCATGTCCTTCTTGTAGTGAGGGGCCCAAAACTGAACACAGGATTCGAGGTGCGGCCTCACCAGTGCCGAGTACAGGGGCACGATCACCTCCCTGCTCCTGCTGGCCACACTATTTCTGATACAGGCCAGGACGCCGTTGGCCTTCTTGGCCACCTGGGCACACTGCCGGCTCATGTTCAGCTGGCTGTCAACCAGCACCCCCAGGTCCTTTTCCTCTGGGAAAATGAGTTTAATCTTTCTTTTTTTCTTCTCATTTCATTATTCCATTAAATGCACCTCCTGAACTGGAATACTTTCTGGGTCGTTCTCAGATCAGAAATAGCGGAGTGGATGCACCAATGTAAGAACAGCGGCACTTCCAGTGATGTATGCGGTGAAGTCAGCAGATCAGGCCTCCGATTTCCCATTCTGTCAATAGCATCTCTTACTAACGAGGACGCGTTGCATATTGTACTTACATGATTGGAAGAGAGGTCAAAGTAAAATGAAACAGAGTGTATGAATGGGAAGAACTGTAATGCAAATGCTGAAAATTCAGTCATTTTAGATAATGTTTTAATATGTTTTTTTAAGGTTACAGTTTTACTAGCTTCTACTCTGTTCATCCCAAAAGGTAATAGACATTGTGAAGGTGATTAGACAAGATACAGTGAGAAATGTATGAAAATTTACCATGTTTTTTGTGGCCAACTGTGAAGTTTATTGTTAATTAATTAAATAAATAAATAAAAGAGAGGCTGAAATCACAGCTGAGCCCTCTCTCTGTAGACCAAGCAGAAAATAAAACTTTGACAAAACCCCATGAGAAATTCTTTAAATCCCTTCCCCTTTTATCTCTGCTTCTTTGCCTGGAAACTAATTCATGCCTATTGGAGTTGAAATTCTGCTGGTCTGTCAGCCAGTCAGCGTCTGAAAGGAGCGGTGATATTTCAGAACTTCCCATTTGTTTTTTCTTTTGTTGTGCATTGCTAAAAGGTGATTGGTTTTATCTATTCAAAACTTTGTTGTGTGCCATAAGCATCCCTCTTTGTATTATCAGATTAGCTTTATTGAGGGGATCAGAGATAAGTGTTTTTCTGTGATTTTTAAATATTCCAGGTATGGACAGATCCTCAGTTAGTAGAAGATAGATATTCAGGTGGCTCCCCAGAAATTAGGACAAATAGGCTAATGCTAATCTTATGCTAGCTAAGTATTTAGCTCTTTTTCTCATAAAACTGTCAGATAATGGCTATTAACACTTGAAATTGTGAATTCACAAAAAAGTGCCAGACTGTGAAGAACTGTGCAGGAACTTGAAGCTGAAATTTGTAGGGGTTTGAAAGTTATTATTGGAAAACGTGTATGTGATTTCTAAGCTTTGCCTGTGTTTTTAAACAACTTTCTGGGGACTTACAGGGCGGTGGGGGAGGAAATGTTTTGGTTTTGAGGATGTTGAAGGGTTATACATTATTATCAAAGGTGTTACATATTTGAAAAATGTTTCATTAAATCAAAATTTCTGGTTTTGCGTTTGATGACAAAATGCTTTGGCCAAGAAAAGATCCCTGGTTGTTTTCTGAGTGTCATCAGGCGGCTTGAGCTTGTCGCAGAGCCATCAGTACTAGCGAGGAAGTCTGTAGCCAGTCCCGCTGTGTCAGGTAGCATAATTTTTGGAAACCTTTTCATTGATGGATTAATAGTTCTCTCACCAGAAAGGGGTGCTGTACCATTGTGGTAAAGTATGGGGGTAAGGGGGAAGCCAAGTAGTTGCTTTGCTGGAAAACTGCAGCCTAGAAATTATTGTTGTGACTCATTAGATGATTTCATTTGGAAACAGAATAATTATATCCTCTCCCCACCTCTGTTTTACTCAGGAGGAAGGCCTTGAGCACTAGCGAGTTTGGCAGCTAGATGACCTTTTAGTGAAGTATATGGCTGCGTCAATTCTGGCTCAACAACAGAAAAGCATGAATTCATTTAATACCAGTATTACTCCAGAGGTCCTGGTATCCTGGCTCGATCTTTGCTTTGGTTTCCATTTGTGTTTCAGTGATGTGCTTGTGGCCTGTGTGCCGGATACAAAAATGTGGGACGCATCTCAGCAGCCCTGTCAGTGGAGAGATGCTTTCTCATTTAAGCAGACTTTGGACTAAACCCTGATTTAATTAGTTAAGACCAGATATTCCCCAAATTGCCTAATCCATGCATGGCCGTTAGACAGCAGTGAATGTGAGAGCTTCCATCGACGTGTGCTTGAGAAGCATTGAAGTTTCCCTGTGATTGGAGCATCAGTGGTTGTCTGCCGTACTGTGCAATTATTGTTGTACCTCACATGAAATGCCCAGTTTCATTTTAGACTTCTGCTCTTTAATTGCAGCCTACACTGTTACGGTGAAGTCATGCATTATCCAGGAGGAGGATGGGAAAACTGGACATGTGGGGTTCTCCTTAAGAGTATTTTCAGGCAAAATGAGTGCTTACTGGTCAATATTACATGCTGGTCTTCAGTAAGTCTAACCTGCAGTGAGGAGGAGTATGGCTGTTGGAAGGAAAAAACCTACATGTGGAGGAAAGTGAAAGGGAGAATATGCAGCAAACAATAAAGAAATACTAAGCATGGAAAAAAGAAGATAAATGAGTACAGGGAGGTGAAAAAATTTTATTTATCCGTGTCTCACTGTGACAGCTGCGAATCGGACACTTGAAACAAAGGAAGAAGAGGAAAAGCTCAGAGAAGTTTGTGTTACATTTATTAATGTGCCTGTCTTGCATTGTATCCCCTGGCAGAAAAGGTCTGTGGGTATGACTGACTTGTGGGGGAGAGGGAGTTAGACTGAAAAGACATTTGTTTTTATTGGAGCTGTCTGCACAGCTGCGTGTTCGTACAGCCATAGGCCTTCAGACCTCTGCCCACAAGGGAGTGGTGTTGAGCCATCCACTTCCATACCAGGTATGAGGGTTCAATTTACAGGTTATTTAAATGTAAAGTACATTTTAACCTGGGTGCTAGTTCTGAGTCACAAATAAAGTTTGACTTTTCCATCAAATATGCTTTACCCTGAAATGAAAAAATGTAAGCAAATTGGAACTCAGGTGGGGTTTTTAGAGTAGATAAAGAAACTGTGCACATACACTGGCTATTGTATCCATGATATTGTACCTAACTTACGTGTCCCTGCTTTTTCTCTTTTTACTGGAGGGAAAAAAGAACCACCGAACAACAGTCAGACACGAAACAGTTTGAGTCTGCTCACGCAGTGCTGTCGTGCACGCGCCATGGCTTCCCAGGTTGTTGCAGATCATAGTCTGCCAGATGGTGTTGATAGGGCTCTAAGCATAGCTCTGGTTGCCTGTTAGTTGTTTCCTGATCCAGCTGATCAGGAAATTAAGGGAAGTCTCTGTGTAACTTACTTACCGAATGGTGCACCTGAAGCCTTTGGTGAGCCTGTGAAATGGCCTTCCTTTAGGATACCTATATAAATAGTTTAGATTCTCAAAAGACCACAGCCTGTAGCAGGTCCCGTTGGAAATGTTGGCAAGTACCGCTTGTCCTTTCCTGTTGCTTGGGTTGGTGTGGACCACTGAGGTATTTCATGGGAGTTTAGTTTTCTCGAGAGTTAGCCAGCTAGAAAAACTGTTTGGAGTCAGTGCTGGAGAAAGGAGGTAGCTGGTGCCTCTGACCAGCTCTGTTCAACCTCTGTTCAGTTGTGCTGCACAAAAGAGGGGTTTTCTGTGCCTTATTCTTGAGGAGGCAGGAGAATGTCTAGATATGTTGGTCTATGGCCAGTTGTGGCTCTTTAGGTATCTTATAGACACTCTGATAGGGAAGTTTGCCCAAGTATTTTTTGCATGCATTGCTTTCTAAATTAATTTATCACTGACAATTATAGTGTTTATATAATATGTATGTGTGTATATATATGCGTATATATATGCATATATATTACATCCTCTGGACTAAGTAATATTAGTACATTATTCCTTCCTTCTATTTTACCTCAAAAGAAAGCTCGACTGCCTTCTGAAGGCTCCTTGTACTGAATTTGGACTGAAATTTTTATACTCTGAAAAATTAAATTTCAGCACAGCTTTTTTGACTCTGAAAGCTGCCTTTCTCAATTAGAGATCAGCAATGTCCTGAGTCCTTTCAAGATTAACAAGCATCTCTTAAGATAGAGCATAATAATAAATGCATATGAGCTGCTGACGAATATTTTGAAACTGAGCTATCTCCTAAGAGGTTTTTCAGTGAAAAATCTCAACAAAGTGTGGCATATCATTAAAAATGTTTAAAAAATCACAGAAAGACTAAGTTAAAAGTCCTCCTATGCGTTCTTTTTAGCCTGCTACTTGGTCAGCTCTGCGTCTAAAAACAGGTTCACATAGACTATGTGGTTTCATAGTTTATCTTATGCACTAGTCCGGGAGCCCCCTATCATCGATGTTTTATTCCATATAGCAGGAGTTCTGCCTACTTGCACATTATAATTCCTTTATTTTATTACATGGCGTTTTCCAATCCTTCAGCGATCTCGATTTGTCAAAACCATATATTGCTTTTTTTAAATACTGCTGCTCTTTATTTCTTCATCTATCTTTATTAAATGCTGTACTGAATGTATTTCTGTGTATGGTTTTCATGATGCCTGAGAAGAGAACAAGTGCCAACCTGAACGTATGGACACGAGTCGCACTTACAGTGCACGGTAACTGACTCCAAAACGGGCCGAGGCTCTGATGAGGCTGCCCGTGTGCTGCTGCTAAATCAGGCTTTCGTCTTTCGAGGCGTGAGGCAGTTGGTGTATTAGAGACTCTCATCCTGTCTCCTATGAGCTGCTGCACTGGGTTGTGTCATGTTTGACCACATTGCCTACATAAGCTGAAATTAAATGTTTAAAAAAGAGGGAGAGAAATAAACATCTTTCCCAGCCGGGGAACATTTGACTCCCGTTGGGGAGGAGCTATTTTAAAGCTCAGACTGAGGGATGGCTATTTTTGCCCTTCAGCTAGACAGACTCAGCTAATGGTCTATATTGTTCAAAATGTTTTGTTGACCAAATTCTTAAAAAGAAGATGAAAAAAAGAACAGGAAAAGTCCTTAAACCAGCAAGAGGTAGACATGGCTCTAAACTGAAAAGATCTTATCTGTACCTGAACCCTTCTGTAGTTCGGGGCTGCGGAGATGTGCTTTGACTTGCCATGTTATTCAAGTGTGCATTTGCTTTAATAATGAAACACAGAGACCAAGCATGGGTGTTTTAAGGGCAATTCTACTGAAAGCACTCATGTCGCACAAGTCGTGCGATCTCCAAGCGTGGCTCAAGAGTTGGTGGTTATTTCACTTAATCATCTCAGACACACAGTGCAGTTAGAGGCTTTCGGGGAAGCGTAACGCAGAAGCAGACAGTTACACAGTGGAGACTGCTGTCTGAATAGCATCGGATGTTGTTGTGGCTCATCTACCTCGTTGCTGGTGTTCCACTGAGACTTAAGACTAGCTGTGTAGAGGGATTTAAGTCTTGGGGTGGGGGGTCAAACACGTTTCATATTATGGATGGATGCCATTTCATTCAGTATTGAACCCGACTGCCACGTGAAGCGGCTCTGCAGCTGTTTGGGAACACCATGAAACAAATCTAAGCGGAGAAAAAAGCCATAACCGCTTGTGATGGGGAAGTTGATGTAAAAAGCATGTCAAGACTCACAAAGGAGTTTGTCAAGACTGTTTATTTAATAAGTGCTGTGATCTTTGGTGATGACATGCTTGTCATCTTACGGACAAAGGCTTTGGTGGAGACATAAAAATTGTGCAACATTGCACTTAATTTGTTCCTTGTTGATTCAGGAACAGCATGGCCTTAGCGTGGAGTATCAACATCTCCTGTCGTGGTCCTGGTTCTGCTGCTAATATTCCATATAGCCTGTAAGTGGCTTATTTCAGCTCTAATGCTGGCTCCATCTTGCTCAGGAATCGGCAAAAAACAAGTGTGGTTTTGTATAGCTAAACAAGCCCTGCCCTGCTCCTGGGCCCCTCTTACCTTGCCTCCAAGGCAACATTTCAGGGAGCTTCCCTTGCTGCTAGGAGCTCTGGCAGCTCTTGGGTTTTTTTCACTTGGCTGCAGGCAGCTAGGCATTGCCCTGGAGCAGGCAGCTGCTCTCAGGGGTTTGCAGGGCACAGGAGGGTTTCGGTATCCCCCGCGGCATTGTGCCCCTGGCTTCTGCCCTGGGTGACTGCTCCTCTCTTCCCTCAGGTTTTTCCCTTGCTGCGTGCATCCTCGACTTTGTTCAATTGCCTCTTCCGCAAATAGAAATAAATACTGAGGCGTGTGTGTTATTCGTGACAGCACGAAGGTCAGGCTCCTATCAAATCTGCCATCTGCGTGTGTGATGTCTCGTTGCTTGCAGCCTCTCACAAGACAAAAAAGTGTCGGCGGGTGGGTGGGTGTAACGTCTGTCATTCAGCGAGTGATGGGTTTAAAAATACCACTTGTGAATTACCTGATGGGAGCAGTTTTAGAAGCAGTCCACGCCTGGCACATTTTAGTTCTTTGATGGAAAAAGCATTTGAAGAGACGTTTATTTCAAAACAAAATTAACTAAACATGAAGGGAACAGGACGCTGAGAGGGGATAAATATCTTGCGGACTCACGCAGCATCAGTGTTACAGCAGCTGGTGATTTTCACTGCAGTCCCAATGCCTCTTCGGGGTAGCTCAGGTCACTGGATCTGTATTAAGGAGAGGGGAGCAAAGTGGCAATGAGATGGGGTGAGCTGGGAAGGGAATAAGCAGGCAGCTTGCTTTTCACAGGGTGCCAGGGACCTTCTGGTGAGAAGGGAGGAGTGAGGCTCTTGCCATAAGATGTCCATTGTCTCTAGCTCCCGCAGCACCAGAAACGCAGAAGGCATTTACACGGGCTCGTTTCCCCTTTAGGCAAAGGTTGGGGGTTAGTCAAGGCTCGATGTAGTTGAGCTGGTTTAAGGTGTGTGTCTGACTGGACCTCAGTCAATTCCTTGAATTTTCACACAAATCCATCTCACCTCTTTTGTATGGGTTCTAAATTATTTTTTGAGTGAAGGCTTTGTGGATGACTCCAGATGGTTGTGTTTACTCTGGACATTCAAGATGTGTCTCACATAGTAAGACTTTGATTTCTATTTATTTAATTTTCTTGTTATTTACTTTCATTTAAAGAGCTTTGTTCGATCATTTCCTTGCCATTGCAGAAACTCCTTGGTAAATTATACAGTACTGTTATAAAAGTGTTTCCATTGCCTTTTGCCTAAACGAAGTAAGAATAAAGGAGTAGAGCATTCTTTTGATTGGCCTTTTTTTATATGTCTGTTTCGGTATGTTTTATTGAAAGAGTTTTAGACATCTATCTTTTAATCAAAGACTGGTATTCATTTCCAAGTACCCTTCTCTAGTGCTGTAGCAACGACTTCCTGTCTGAACGAGTTACGCTAACTTCAGTGCTGAAAATCCAAAAATAGCTGTGGGGAGAGGAATCAAATTATAGTTTTCCCATAGGATGAGGTGGTGGGAAGGAGAAGGATGCTGCACCTTCTCCCTGCGTGGGCACGGGTGCCTGTCTCCCTGTGCTCAGAGGGAAGCAGGACCCAAACCAGGAGCAAACAGAGCACAGTGGGGAGGCACCACCTTGCAGGGAGCTGTAACTGTCGCCTGCCTTCCCCCAGAAATTCAGCCTCTGAGGTCCACAGCCAGAAAAAAACAGCCTGTCAGCAGCACCACACATTGTAGAGCAAGATCGCCACAGCCATCGCATCAGGATCTAATTGTTACAGAAAAGGAAAGAAAGAATAAAAATTTAGAATATTTCTACATGTAAAATTCTCAATAATACTATACATTTGCTAGTTTCTTTGTTACCCCTAAAGCCAGAAGCTCCAGGCCGAGCTGTGGATAGCCGAGGGGTCTGCAGCGCCCAGCACGTGCCCATCTCTTGCCCCCCACACCTCTGCCCCTTTGTGCTGCATCCCAAACCTCCACGATGGCAGCATTTCCCTACGCTGCGTCACTGTGTTGGAGTTGTGGCCGCGAGCACCTGAGCAGCTCGAGAAATGGCCATCACAGCCAAACCTAGTACAACACACGCTGCAGGTGGGTCAGGAAAAGCTCAGAGAGAGCAAGCCTGGCTGGTGTCAGTCCACAGCCCGCGCCAGCTCAGCAGAAAAATTATGGCTGCAACGGTGATGCCGTGTTGCGGGGCTGCCCTGACACAGCATGCAGCTGGCATGGGCTGGTTTTGCTAATGGAATCTACGCTGGGAAATGTGTTTTCTTGAAAAGTTCACAGAAGTGAGTGGTTTTTGATGATGCCTATTCGAGCGCACTGTTGGCGTTAATGTTTGGCCAGCTCTCACTAGCTTTATTTTGGGTTTTGGTTTCATTAAAAGGAAAAAAAAAAATGGGAGGAGAATCAAACCAAAACCTTCCTTTATTCCATTTATTTTTCAGTTGTGTGACCAGGCGTTGGAGGGAATGGAAAGATTTAAGCTTACCTGCTGGAGCTGGAGCACATTAGTCATATGAAGAGATGACAGCTGTGGGCAAGATTTGAACACGGGCTGGGTAGTGAAGTGTTTAAGCCCACACTGCTGAGAGGAGTACGGGTGAGATGGATCAGTTTTTATGATTCTGACCCGATTTCTTCGGCGGGGAGGGCCTGGATGCCGCTGAAGGCAGAGGATGCCCCAGCACGTAAGCTGGGGTGATGCTCCCAGGGATCCTCCTGCCCTGCGCGGCTGGGCGGATGGAGGAAGTCCTTTTATGGCTCTGCATTCCCATTTGGGCTGCTTCTGGAGAGGTGCCTAGCGGAAGACAGAGGTGGTGACGCCACTTCCTTATAGAAAGCCACAAAGTGTACTGTGTAATTACATCTGGGCAGAGCAGGGCTGCTCCCACAGCACAGGCACCTTACAGTTAGCATACGTGACTTGAAAAGGTAGGCAGTGCCGGAGCTTGCAGACATTTCAAGAGGCACAAATACTAGAAACCCTCAGGAAAGCTTTTGTCAATGACTGGAGCCCTGAAGTTACTAAAAAAAGAAGTTGCAGAGGAGTGTGCAGGTTGGGAACAGGCAGCGGTTCTTGACCCTGCTTCCCCAGCCAGCACCTTGCCTGCATTTGTTTGCATCAGTCTTCCCTGCTTGGTTATCAAACATATCTCCGCATCTTTTTGTTTGTGACTGGTTATGCAAAAGTGTGAATTCTGTGCATGGGGGTAATTGCTTGTCCAGTATTCATTTCTTATGAGCATTTTTTTTTAAGATTTCTGCTTGTATTATCTCTTGTGCAATATTCTTCTGTGCATTCAGCATGCAGAAAAAAAGCATTGTGTGACAAGAGGGGTTTCCAGCAGGAATAGTGAAGAGGAAATAGCCTGAGTCAAAAGGTTGTGACTAGCACGTGCAATCACACGCAACTCCTTTGAGGTGTACCATTGAATTCAGCTGGAAGTTTAACAGAGCGTGAATATACTTGTCCAGCAGAATTAGTTTGGTGTGCAAGACTTCAGTCTGTCATTTACAGCATGCTCATTTAAGTTGATTGGTACAGAATTACAAAGAACAACTAGGGGGAAAAAAAGCTTTATTCATTAATAGATCAAAGGAGGGAGAGTGTTAAAGTCATCATGTTGTTGAGAATGAATGGTTGATCCAGCCCTATAACCAGTATCTGAATTGGGTAAGCTGATTCCTGGGGTGAATAAATAGATGATCTTCTAAATCTAGGTCTTAAAAGCAGTAAGATTCAATTTCTATTGCAGTCCGTGTGAATGTGGAACAGAAATGCAGATTCCTGTCTCAGGATCGGGGCGGCTGCTGTCAAGTCCTGGGGTGATGTTCCTGAGCTGCCTTTTAGTGCGCTGCCAGGGCACTGCGCACAGCCTCCCCGGGAAATGGACACCAGCACTTTGGCCACTGGTCCAGCACTCGTACGGGTTGGTCACCAACAACCCCACATGTTGTTTTCAGGAAAAGTATTTCCAGTTAATCATTCCAGGTTTTCCTCTGACATTCAAAACACTGCTTCCCCCCTGTCCCCTCCCCTCCGCCAGTATTTATACACTCTTTTAGGATCTAAGGAAAACCAAGAAACATCTCACTGGATTTAATACTTGTTTCTTACTGAAAGCGGTTTAACGTAAGCATGTAGATTCCTATATAATGTAGAATAACTTCTATGGGATTTTTATTATATAGACCCTTATACAATATGGAATATCATGAAAGATGTGGCTATAGGACTCATGTAATAATAGTTAATAAAGAGTTAGATCATCAACTAGGTGAAGAGGATTTGCCAAAACACTCTGAACGCCTTTAGGGTTTGCTAAGCATTTTGGCATTGGAAATGAGGCTGTTCCTGATGAATCAAATAGGAGAAACACTGTGCCTTTCTGGCTGGTGAGGGTGGAAGGGCAGCGATGGGGCTCCTTAACTATTGCAAAGCTGTAGGCTTCACACCTGCCTAGAGTGTTTGTGGGTAAGCAAGGAGACATCTGGATTCCTCCTTCCTCCTCCTCCTCTGTCCTTCATATTCCAAGGAAGCAGGCAACTTCGGACTTCCTATTCTCCTGCCTCTTCTGCCCTAAACATCTTTTCCCAGAAGGTTTGACTCCCTTCTCTGCTGTGGGACGAGCAGTTCGGCTGTGCACGGCGCGGGTGCTGTGCTGAATGAGCTCAGCTCAAAGGGAAACTCACCCAATGCACGATGTGGTCCTACAGTTGGGCTCGGGTTGGGTTTTGAACAATGAGGGTTCAATTACTTTGTAAGCACAGGAGGAAATTTGCCTATAAAGAAATAGGTCTTCTTGACTGTTGGAAAGCGCTTCTGCTGTCCCAGAGATTTAGTATCTTCTGTCTTGCTTTTATTTTCTATGGTTGTATTGGTTGAGACTTCTCTGGTTTTGGGGTTTTTTGGGGTTGTTTGGGTTTGATAGTGGGGGGGGGTTTTGTGTGTTTTTTTATTCTTTTTTGGTCCTTTTTTTTTTAAAGGTATTAACATTTTGAAGGTTAAAAAAAGATGAGTAAGGCTAAGGAAAAGCATGTTGTCAGCATTAGGGTAGAACATCTCAGCTGAAGCGTTTCAGGGATTTAGCTCATTGCAAACTGGACAAACTTGGAGATACGATTTATCATCCCAAGCCAGACCAAGGGTCTGGTAACCCTCTTTCCAATGGGGCCTGGTACAGGACACATCTGCAAGGAGCATGTAGACCTTGTCATGACAGCTTTGACTATGGGGCAGGCTTTCCACTCAGAGGGTTAGTCAGTGATGGGGACCATCTTCCTCTGTTGTTCTCTGATGGAGTTGTGCATTTTGTGCACCCAGAAGGCTGGCTGAAGGCTGAGCTGCCCCAGCTCACAGCTGCTCAGCATCTTCACAGGATGAAGCTCGTAGTGGAGAAAATGCTGCAAACTGGCTTTTGTCTTTCGGAGGTATGAGCCAAATTGCTGCTGGTCTCTTGTTCAGGGCTGTGTTGATGGTGTCTATCCAGCTTTTCCAGGCTCCCAGGGGACTGTGGTAATGCTTCCTGTCCAGCTACATCAAGCAGGGATAAATTTAGACCAAGTGAGCCATAATGACAGTACAAGAACCAGAGGAGTGCTGACCACCCGCCAGGAGGAGGGTCTGGCTCTCCGTACAGATGTCTTCATCTCTCGAGCTGCCAACCCTATCCTGACCTCTCTGCCCACTCCGCATCACCCATTCGCACTCGCACAGTCCCTGTTTCATACAATCATGTCAATCAGTCATTTCATTCTGATGGTTTTTTCCCCTCCAACAAGAAATCAGGGTACTGTGAAACATTTATAGACATCTGATAGGCCCACGCAGTGCAGCTGGCCGTATTTCAAACCTGCAACTTGGAGCAGGTCACCCCAAGCTGCCAGCTGATGCAAGGGCAAAGCCGGCCCCCGCTCATTGCTGTATTTTATTTCCCGGGAGCACAGACGTCATGCTGCTGTGCCAGCGTCCGCCACAGATCTCTGCAATTCCAGCTGGAGCAGGGGCGAGCGCAGGGAGATGGCTGGAGAGCGCTTTTCACATTAAGGCTCTGTTACCGTTCCATTTCCAGCTTGTGATTGACAAATACTTATTCCTGCCACCTCCCGAGGGACTGACTTCTGAGCAGGGAATGATTGTAGAAGATACTGTACTCTGAATGATATTTTAGGAGCGTCATTACCCATTGCTATGATTACTGCTGTCAGTGCTGAGCTATTAACAGCCCAGCTGCAATGGAGCTGCCCGGTGCCCGTGCCAGCAGTGTCAACACTGGTCCCCAATGTCAGGCAGAGCCAGGTGTCTGTCCCTGCCCTTATTTTGACCGAGGGCAGCAAGCTGCAGTAGTGCCTGTGTGCAGGAAGACGTGGTAGATCTGACAGTGGCCAGACAGAAACTAGGCACCTGGTCCACAGCTGATGAAGTCATGGCCTCAAATTAGTGAATTCAGCCAAGTTGGCTGATGAATATGGATTTATAGGACCCGAGAATCTGGTCACACACATCTGGCAGAGATGGCACAAGGTACCTGCCCAGCCACAACTTCCAGCTGCAGTGGGCACAATGCGAATACCAATTATTGCTCCATGCATTTTACTCCGACAACGAGTAGAAGCACAAACTGCAAAGTAGCACGGAACAGGCACAACACCTGTGAGCCTTCATCCAAACAGACCGTCAAGGTGATGTGTGGGTTTTGCTGCTCCCCTGCCCAGAAGAGGCTGGAGCCATGTGCGTGGAGATGGTGGTGAGGAGGGATGGAGGCTGCAGAGGGACCAGCCTTGTCCTGTCCCCAAAAATGTAGGTGCAAGGGGCTGAGCAGCCTCCATTTGTACTTCCTGGCTGCTGCAGGCATTTGGGAAGGGGCTTTTGCATCTTATGGTTGAGTGTGCCCGAAAACCAGCAGCTGGCAATAGGAGCGTACCCAATTATTCACAAGTAGCCCTTTTGGCTCCCATAAAAGAAATGGAGCTGGCACCTGTTAGGCAAGCACATCTTGTATCTGGAAAAAGAAATCACATCATTACTCCCCTAGTTGTTTTTAATTTCAAGAGTTAATTGCTGCTTTCTGCATGGAGCCCAGCCTGCAGGAGATGCCTAGCCCATCTGCCTGCAGCCTCCAGGAGAGACGGGGGTGGCCACGCAGGTCTAGTTTTGACAAGTGCCTCTGTGTGGCATTTTCTTCTGAGGGAAAAATATTTGCGAAGAGCCTGGAGCCCGTTGCCCAGAGGAGGGTGGTATAAAAATGCTAGAAATGGAAGTTGCAGGGAGCGTGGGGCTGCCATGGGAGGTGGGGAGAGAGGGGTTTCGGGAACTTGCCTTGTACGTGTGTTGGGAAAGAGCATGGTGCATCTTGTTGGTAGGACAAGATCAGCACACTGGTTGCCTGCCTTCGGCAGTGTCACGGAGGCTTCAGTTTGTGATGCATTTCAGCCTGAAATAGGTACCTGAAATAGCGCAAATGATTGGTGCCTTAAAAGTGCTTGTTTTCTCTGGCTGTAAAGGAAACTCCATGGTAGACACCTAAGGGTGGGTAAATGATCCTACCTCTGTGCTGTCGGGGTGCAAGGGGAGAGGGCTGTTGGTCTTCTGCAGGGGCATAGCGTTAGGGGGGCCCTGTGTATGTCTGTAATTCAGGGCTCCAGGACTCAGGCTGCTATAATGTCGTTTTTTCCAGTGAGGAGAAATAGCAAATTTTAAAGGCTTAGCATAAACCATAAACTTGTGCATGCCTTGGCGCTGTGAAAAACATGATGGTAACTTCCATCTGCTGTATATCACAGCATTTGTAACTTTGAGGCTTGCTGCCAGGAGGAGTTGAAATATCAATGCTGTTCTTCAAACACCTAAAATGTTATCATTAGCTACTGCATTATGTGTCACATTAATCCTATGAAATGCAGGTAATATTTTCTCAGACTTCAGGGAACAGGCACGACGCCTTTGCTCAGATCCCTTGCATGTGCGGAGGAGCCAAAGCCAGGCTGCTTCTCCCCCCTGCGCCCACAGCTGCCAGCTGTGGTCTGTCCACCTGCAAAGCAGGTAGCGGTGTGGGAACCTGGCTGGTTTGTAAGGCTGAGCACCCTTTTTTAGAGGAGCGGTGTGGGAATGATTCCCTTGGGATTGGGCGCTGGGTAATTCCTGGCGCTAACATGGCACGTACGGGGGAAACGAATGTTTAGGAGGCAAGGTTTGTCCTGCCTGCTCCCAACTGAAAATGCAGCACTGCAGCACTGTAGCACCTGTCACCAGTAAGCGCTCGGCAAAGGGATTTGGATCTGGATCTAAGCGTAAGGCAGGAGCTGGAGTCGAGTGTTTGGGAAAGGGCTGAGGATGTGTGCCTTGAGTCCTGCTCTCATCCTGGTCTCTCCTGCTCCAGTTCGTTCATTGATCCTTTTCCTTTTGATGCTGCTGTCAAAACCCATAGGTATAGTCAGGAGAGAAGTGCACCAGCAACATAAATACTATGAAAATACCTTGGACTGAAAAAAAAGAGGGAATGGTGGATTTTTGGAACAATATTAATTTCTTGAATTTTCAATGCTGAGGTGTCTCAATTGGCAGAGGAGAGCAGTTGTTATGTGCCTCCACTGTCAGCTGCTCTCTGCAGTGCCAACTTCTATCTTGGTTTTGGCGTCTCTAATCCCTCCTGCTGTCTGTGCTCATATCTTTTCTCTGTCCTCGTGAACACCGCACAGTCCAACTTGTCAAACAGAAGAGTGATATTCCTGCACCTTTTTACCAGCCCTGCCAGTTCTCTCATCTCTGACTCAGCCATCTCCTTCCTGGTAGCCTGAGGGTGCCAGCTTCAGCCTGGCCAGGTTTCCCCCATCTTCCTTGCCCTGACGCTTCCAATCCTGGCCATCTCCAGGGACCGAGCATCTCAGGAGAGTAGGACTTGGGGAAATGTACAGTGGCATTTCAACACCAGTCAGACAGCTGCTTCCCCCACCCTCAGTCCATTTCTCACCTCTGGTGTAACAAGAAGAATCCTAAATAAATTTTTTTTTTTTTTTTTAACGGCTTATTGTAAGGTTACAATGTGTGGGCTGGGTTTCCTTTCCTTGCAAAACAAAGGCAGAGCTGCTTGGGCAATGGTTGATGCTGCATGGCTGATGCTGTGGGATGCTCTCTGGAAAGGATTTGGGGGAGAGACCTTCGTCTTTTGACCCAGGGCTATTGGGGGTCGCAGGGACTTGGGGTCAGGTTGGGGTGCTGGCAGCGAGCGCTGTTGGGTACGCTGGTGCCGCAGGCATTTTGGGGCCACCAGAGGGGAGGGAGGTGACCTCAGGGCGGGTGGCCGGTGGGGCAGCAAGTGACCTGTGTTATAAAAAAGCCGGGTACACACAGCTCGGTGTTTATCCCCTTCTCGCACAGCAGTGCTTGGATGCAAGGCAGCACCAGGTCTTTGGGGGCTGAGTTAAATGCAGGTTTGATGTAAAAAAAAAACAACAACAAAACATGGTAATTGTTGGAGGTGCCTAAAAAAGGTTGGCAGCGTGAACTCATATCTGGCCAGGGACAGGGGTATAATTTTGTCGCAGGTCGAGAGGAAAATACATCCCACGGTATCTGTGGCAGGGGTCGGGTAGGGAAGAAGAGGGAAAACATCTGCCAAAGGTGTGTGCATGCCTGAGAGTGAGCGGCTTGACGGTGCCCGTCTCGAGGCTGAGGGGCTGTGGGAAGAGCAGCGGGGCCAGGGCAGCACCGGGGCCTCCCTGCATGGGGGACAGGAGGAAGGAGAAAAAAGATGCTCGTCGCACTCGGCACCTGCGTGGTCCTTGCACACTCCTCACAGGGCAGACACGCGCGGTCCCCTGGCTGGTAACAATGCGGGGAAAAGGAGATTCTGGAGGATGAAATTAAGCAGGCACCCACAACAGCAGACTGACATGTCTGGTTTCACAAGATGCTCTGTCGAGCTGCGGTGGTGTCACAGCACGGGGGATGCTTTTTGCATGCTGTTGTCTGCGGATGATACATCCCAGGCAAATTCAGATAATCTGCAGTTTACAGAGCCCTGGCTCAATCCTGACCCTGCTCAAGTTTCCTTAAGTCACTTATTTTGCGGCGCTGGTGTCTCCTGTGAATCCCTATAAACCTGCAGCCCTCGCCATGTCTCCTGGGTTGTGCCCTCACCTCTGGGAATTTGGGTCCCTGCACCAAGGGGCCATTGCAAGTGACTGGTTTGCCGGGGCTTTACAGCAGGACAGGCCAGGAGCCGTTTGCCGCTGAAGGCAAACCAAGGGCTTCCCCTGCCACGGCGGTTCCCTGGAGCAGGGCTCTGCTGTCTGAAGGCCTCTTTCTTCTACGCAGGGCAGCAGAAACACCTTCTCCCACCTGGGGAGGACGTGCAAACTTGTGGCATGTTTTTATTAGCCGAGAGGGGGTGTTGCGGGCATGGAGGATTTAGCAACGGCCAAATACAGGCAAGGAAGTCGCCTTCCTTCCGCCCGGGCTGGGGCAGAGGGAAAAGCCAGGTGTACAGCTGGGGCCTCCTGGTCCTGTCCTAAACTGCACAAGCAGAGAGGTGCGGTTGCACCGTGTCAGGGTGTGTGCATGGGTGCACACGCGGAGGTTTGCAAACTCTCTCTCATACTATCTGTGAGCGCCTAGGGGCTACCTGCGCTGCTGGCTTACTGCGTTGTTTGGAGTAGATAATCCATGCTACACCAAGAAACCCTGGGGTATGTGGTGCGTGTATATGTATTCGTATATATAATTGCATGTACATGCCCGTGCATATACGTGCCCATACGCATGTGCACGTGTTGTTGCCTGTGTTTTCCAGAGCAGAGGTTTCATCCCCTGGCCAGCAGCTGGAAGAAGTGCTGGGAGTGCTACGCTCCCTCCGTGCAGGGGGTGGGATCCTCCCAGTGCACCTCCATTTAGTATTTCCTTTCTCCCTTGCATGAGTGTGGGCATGAAAATAAGCATGTCCTCTCCTTCTAGCACAGCGTTTTGTGCTTCTGCCCCGAGGCGCACGGGAAGGCTGAGTCCTGGCAGAGGAATGGTCCCACGTGGGTTTCAGCACGCTGGCCCATGGCGCGGGGCAAACGTTGCTCCCAAGTGCACGCGTTAGGAGGGATGCCATCCCCGGGACGGGGTCCGGTGCTCGGCGTGGGCGACGCTGTAGTTGTTTGTGTGTGTCACAGCGGGAAGTGTGTGAACGGAATAAATTTAGCAGTCAAAACACAGGGCCGGCGCAGTCGGTCATTAACTGTGAGCCCGTCTCGTCATCCTGCAACCACAAGGAGCTTTTTTAGGGCCGGCGTCCCGGCGGAGGCTGGAGGAAGCGTGGGAGGCCAGTTCCCGGCGACACCTCCGCACGTAGCAGCGCTGCCCGCCGGTGCCATTGGCTGCCCCCTGCCCGGGGCCGGCGCCGGCCAGCGGTTAAATGCCCGCGCGGCCACGCCAGGGCACACAGCTCGGGGCATCCCAACACAGGCAGCCAGCTCACCCCATCCTGAGCACCGGAGGAGACACCGGCTTGCACCACACCTCAAGGTAAAGGTTTTGATTTCTTTGGGTTGCTTTGGCATTGCCTGGAGTGAAAATGGCAATGTTTGGGGACAGGGGTTGTAGATTTCCTTGCAAGTTTTGGTAGAAAGCAGGAGAGACTTGTAAGCTGGGATGTAGGTGTTGCTTCGTAAGGGAAGAAATCAGGAGCGTGACTCTTTGCTCCAGCACGTTTCGGGTGCAGGGTGATGTGCAGTGCAGTTAGTGTGCCCCACGGGGACGTGGTGCTGGGCTGCTTAAGGGACTTGGAAAATGAGAGCAGAGCTGGAGGAAAGCCCCCCGCTGCTTCACCTGCCTGCACAGGCATCAGTGCCACTGGGATGCCAGACCAACCCAGTGGCCACTGGGGATGCAGCTCTCTGCGGAGTTATCTTACTGGGGTGCTCTGCTTTGGGGCGGCGGGAGGTTTTACGGGGCTGAGGGGACCATGCCGGGTGGGAGGTGCAGCTCTGCAGCCCGCAGTCTCACGACACTGCCCATCTGAGTTGCTGGCTCCTGTCATGGCCACCAAGCTCAGCTGGGTGGCAGGTAACATTACCATGGGAACAGGGAATTTGGAGGAGCTTTCCCACTCTTTAATGATGCTTAGACAAAAAATCTGCAAGAACATGGCCAGGTATTTCAAATCCCAAACTAAAGGGAAGTTCCTGGACAGGAGATGCCAGGGACTTTGTGGGGCCAAGTTACAGCCAGGGGCATGTGCAAATGCTTTGCTCCACTGTGCAAATACTTTGTTCCCTGTTGCAGCTGCAGGGACCACAACTGACATGAGGGCTGTCTTCCTGGTGCTGCTCCTCTGGGCCGTAGCCTGCGCTTACCCCGTAAGTACCCACTGGACAGGTATTCAAACCCCAAACCCCGGTGGTTTTGCCCAACCAAGGCACACCGATCACTGATCAGATGTCTCCTGGACGTGTTTAGGCGCCCGGCCGCAAGCCCGCTCGCTCCCGCCGCAGCACCCAGCAGGAGGTAAGCTGGGGGATCCCCACAGGTGGCAGCCGCTCGCGGAGCAAGTCTGGGATGGGGAGCCAGCCCTGAGCAGGCATCCTTGGACCAGGCACCTGGGGGAAGAGCTGCTGCTTCTGTGGTCTTTGAGCTTTGCCTGTCTACTCAGTCTTTTCAAGCTGGGTTGGTTTCACCTCATTTCGCCTTGCCTCCCTGAGCACGTTCCCAATTCACCTGATGCGTTCTGCCGTGTTGGTCCTGAGAAAGGAGTTTCTGTGCTCTGAACGGTCACGGTTTTGACTTTTCTGGGTTGCCCTTTTGTTGGTGGCTACTCTTTTTTTGCATGAGCAGAAACAACTGAAGTGCTGAGGTGCAAGCAATGAAAAAGGCTGGAGCACTTGCATGCTTAGGGTGAAATATCATCCCGCAGCGGTAGCAGTAAACATGGGGCTTTGTGGTGTTTAATAAACCAAAGCACCATGTTGTGTTTTGCCTCCAGGATACCGCAAGCAAAAATTACATCAACAAGCTGGGCAACCTCCTGGGTGGTGGAGATGGCAGACATCGTCCTGCCAGTGCAGAGAGGGGGGACAATACCCTTGCTGGGGACCCAGCTGGTGGGAACACCGTGGGCGAGGAGCTGGGTGAACATGGTGGCCAGGACAAGGCAGGCAGAGCTGGGAAGGCTCAGCACCTGAACTGGGTGGACCATGAGGATGCAAGTGCCTGGGATGGGAACAGCCTTGGTTTCCTGGTGAGTGGGTGGAGAGGGGTGTTTTTTTCTGCCAGGAAAGCGCACTTAGCCCCAAATCCGGTGTCAGACAGGGTAGCGCTTGGCCTGTGCAGCAAGCAGTGCCGACAGCGCCTGTGACCTGCAAGCCTTTGCATTTGTCTCCATTTGTCACCTCCATAGGAGGAGGATGCACGTGATGCTGATGATGGTGACAACGGAGAGCACCGTGGCACTGAAGTCAATGGGCTTCCCTCCCACGCTGGCGGGCTCCTGGATGAGGAGGACGACAGCGGGGACGACACCTTCGACGAGAACGGGGAAGAGGAGGGGGGCGAAGGTCCTACTTACATGGCTGGTGCCGATGAGGCAGGCGAACGTGGCCACGACGCTGGCCGTGGGGACGTCAGGGATGGCAGAGGTCATGGTGACAGCAGCAGCAGTAGCAGCAGCGAGAGCATCGGGGCGGACCACTGGCGGTACAGGAACTACCTCGGCAGCCGGTATGACCGTACCTACAGGCGGGGAGGGGGCAGCAGCAGCAGCCAGGAGGAGGAGAGCTATGACTTCGAGGACGAAGCCATGCAGGGCGATGACCCCTCTGTCTTCGACGGCCCGGGCAGCAGCTACAAGGGGCGCCGTGCTGGCCCCCGCACCCTGGGGAGCAGCCAAGAGGGCAGCCGGGGGGCTGGCTCCCACCACTGGGAGGAGGGCAACAGCAGGTCCCCAGAGGTGGAGGATGCTGACTCGGGAGAAGACAGCCCATCCACGGAGGACAACAGTCAGTCGGAAGAGCCTGTCACCAGCCAGTCAGAGGAAAACAGTGCCAGCCGCTCTGGGGAGGATGGGGATGGGGAGGACAGCCCTTCCAGGCAGGGCGAGGGCAGCAAGTCCAGGGAGGGCACCGCTGACCAGTCTGACGAAGAACCGGAGGAGTCCCTGGAGGACATCTCCCAGGAGATGGCGAGCACGTCGAGCGAACGCAGTGGTAGCAGGTCCCGGGAAGGGCAGGAGGACCGGGAGTCTGCTGAGGACAGGAGTGCGCCATCCACGCCTGACAGCGAGTCCGGCGAAGATGAGGGCGACCACGGCAAGTCCGGGGAAGATGATGGCGACCAGAGCCAGTCCACAGAGGACACTGTGGAGGAGTCAAAGGAGGATGAGAATGACTCCGACCCTGATGGGGATGTGCCGAGCACATCAGCCGAGAGCCAGAGTACATCCCCGGAGGATGATGGCAGCCAAGAGGACAACACAGGCGAGGACAGCAGGTCCACAGAGAGCAACAACAGCGAGTCCCAGGAGGATGATGATGATGACGATGAGGAGAGCCACTCCCAGGAGGACGCCACCCGTGAGTCCAGCAGCCGCGGGGACAACAGCTCGCTGCAGAGCCTGGAGAGCGGGAGTCGCAAACGGCGGCCGGGTGCCTACCGCAACAAGCCTGCTGCCGACTATGATGACAACGACTGCCAGGACGGGTACTGACGTGTGCCCCACAGCCTCAGTGCTGGGGAGTACGGGGGAGGAGGGGTTTAATTTATTTGCTATATAGCCTGGTTGACTTCTTCCTGAGAAGATGCTGTGGATAAAATGGAGGCAGGTTCGCCAGGGCTTGACCTGGGCACGCTATACGGGGCGCAAAGTGGGAGGAGATGCCAGACACAGAGAAAATGCCAAACCACAGCGATAAAAAGCCATTTCCTATACCAAACTGGCGAGCAGCCGAGAGCTGTGAGTGCCAGCAGGGTGATGCTGCCCGCTTGCCACAAGGGCACAGTGGTGGCTCAGCACTCTGGGAGCTGCGCCTGGGCATGCTGGGCAGAAAGGTCCCTGCATTCACCCTTTGTATTTACCTACCACTGCGCTAAAAGCGTCTGCCTAGACTCCAGTGGGAGCTTTCCGTTAGCTCCACGTCCTGCACATAAGGAGGAAAAGGTACAGCTGGTGCGCACATGCGGTGCATGGGCTCAGCGGTGTGTGAAGTACCACTTCAGGATGGGATGTATGTAATATTTTGTAAGAAATGTACAGAAAACATTATATTGTATCCTTTTTGCACTTGTATTTCAAAGCTGAAATGTACCCTGTTGATTTCTTTAATTACCATTAAAACCATCAGACTCCACAGTGGTGCAGTTTGAGGTGTTGCTGGTTTTCTCTCCCAGGGAAGTCGAGTGCTGCGATTTGGGGTTGGATTGGAGCGAGTGGGGAGCAAGGAGCAGGCTGTTTGCATGGGGAGCTACAGCATACTGGCGTGAGGGGGAAAGCAGAGGCTGAGGGGTGTTCCCACCCCCCCTATTTCCAGGCACCCCAAGGGCCACCCCTGCCCCTAGGTGATGCAGCAGTGGGGTGAAAAAGCTAGCTGATGACCCCAACGAGCTGGGCCTGGGGCTTTGCTATATTATGGCCATCACCTGCTGCAATATGAGCAAGGGTTGTTTTGCTCTTCCTGAGGTGCTGGGAAGGAGATGCCCCAGGGCACGGTGGTCTCTGGCGCCAGGTCCCCTGCAGCAGAGATGCAGGTGAGCAAGGGAAAAGGGGTTATCGTGGGCTGGTAGATCATGGGTAAAGCCTCTTTTACTCAGTGTGCCTTTTTGTTTTTTTTTCCCCCTACCAGCGAGCAAGTAAACAACACATGATTTGTTTAAAATCCCTTCCAGGCCCTTCTTACTTGTTCACGTGTGTGTGATGAGCTGTACAGCATGGGTATCGATGCTGATGGAGGAAGCCACGGGCTGTTGCGTAGCTGCACGGTTTTGCAGCATGGAGTTGTGGCTCTGCAGGGGACAGCCTCCAAGGGGTCAGCACAAGTGGGTGCATGCCTTTCAGCTGCCTTGGGTCAGCGGTGTCATTGCTGGGCATTGCAATACCAAATTCAAGAAACAGTAAAAAAAATGAAATAATTTTTTACTATTTATAGCAAAACTGTACTTAATTTGTAGACTCTTTCCACTGCTACAAAAGCTGGGAGCTGAACAGCTCCTGGTTTTAGTGGAATTTATGTTTTAATTTCTACCCTGTGTAAGCTTTTTCTACTTCTGTATGAGATCAGCTCCGAAACGTGAAGCTTCCCCACCCTGCTGCCCTGGGAATGAGCCTCTTTCCTGACCCTGCCTCCTCCATCCCACTGGTACCCACTTCACAGTGGATACCTCGGCTGTGACTTGCCCCTTATTTTTTGGACGCCTTGCATTAGCTGCATGAGGAGTTGGGGGTGCTGTGACGGTGATGATGCCTATCAGGACCACGGGTACAAAAATGCTGGTGCACAGGCCCATCGCTGGGGTGAAAGACAGCAAGCACGGGTTTGACTGCAGCCCAGAGGTGCAAAAAGGGCTGGGTGACAGCTGTCACTTTGGTTTAAAATTATAGTAATGATGTGTTTCCTGGCTCCTCTGCGCAGCGGCGCAGGGTAGGGTGCTGCTGTGAACTCTCCTTTGTCCAGCAAGCGGTGCTGCTGCTCAGGCAGCGGGGACGATTCAGGTGCCTCGGGTGCCAGCTCTGCCGCGGGTCTGGGTCACATCCCCGGGGCCATCAGAGGTGGCGTTTGCGTGGGGACAAACTGGAGATGGGGACTGGCGGGTTGTTTTCAAGTCCCTCCAGGAAAGTGAGGGGTGCCCCGCAGCTCTGCGGTGAGCCCAACCTGTGAGCAGGGTGGCCGAGACATCACAAGGGTGGGATGAAACAGGCTCTGTGAAACCGCTTCTTGCAGTTTGTGCGTGACCCTCTCTCCGACCTCATCCTTCTGCGAGTGGCAGTGGGGTGAGCGGCAGCATGGCACAGCTGGGGAGGGGGCCACTCGCCTCCTTTCCCCCGCAAAGGGGATGGTGAGTGCTCGTCCTCCTCCTGTTTCATGCAACTGGGTTGATTTGGCTTTAGTTTGAGAGGGAAGGGTGTGTGCCTTGCAAACAGGGCATGCAGCACCCTGCTGCACCCTGTGCTGGAGGGGTAGCCGGCTGCGCTTCCCCTGCACGTGGGTCCCCTTCATGTGCCTTCCCAGTGACGTGCTGCGGTTGCACGCATATCCCTGCCAGCAATGCCCGAAATCTGCCTCCCGCTGGCTGGCTGCTCCCCAAAGGCTAGGGAGCCAGTGCCAGAGCTGGCTGCTGCCTGCCGGCCCTGCCGGGACAGCTTCCCACGGGACTGTCCCTCCCGGGCATCACGGGGAGTGGGAAACTCAGCCCTTTGCTGGGGAAACCTCCCGCCTGGCCACAGGGAGGGAGCCGCTCCTGTTGGCCCCGTGCAGGGACATGCCCAGCACCTGGCAGCACATGTCTGCGAGGACGGGCAGGTTTTTGGGGACACTGGTGGCACTGGGCTGTCCCCATCAAAAGCTGTTCGTCATGGGCAAGCGGGTCCACCCCACTTGCCATCCGGAGGGGCTTGGTGGCGGGTAGCGCTTCATGGGGTGAGGTTTTGTACGGCCAGAGATAGCGTGGCCAAAAGATGCTTGCTTTGAGGATTTTAAGGCATTTTTAGCAGCAGCCTGTGTGTTTGGTTTTTGCGGCACGTGCCTGTGCGCGGTGAACAGCCGAGGGGAGTGCTCCCACTCCCTCCTGTTGGGCAGGCAGGAGAAGCAGCTGGGAAGGTCGGCCACAGGCTCTGCTGTCGCTGGAGGCGTTCCTGCATCCCGTTTCGGGCTGATTGTGCGATGAAGTTGTAAGGGTCAGCTTGCCCAGTGGGTTAGGCAAGGATGAAAAATGCTCACATCGGTGCATGCATTTTTCTTATCCACCCACATGGCAATTTTTGTGTTGGGGGTGGCCTCTAGAGCTGAACACAGTGATTTACCCAGGAATCAGCATTGGGGTTTAAAGCAGATATTTTTAGTTGCATTTGGGTTTGTGAAAACACGAGTCTGCATCATCTTAAAAGAAAGGTTTCTTGTTTATTTTTTTGTCCTTTCCAAGAAGAAAAAAAACTATCTGGACTTGGGGCGGCCATAGCATGCAAGCTGCATTTATTCAACCCCCTTACTTTCCTGGCTTTGGTGGGAGAAACAGAGAGACCCTTACGACCCGCAGAGCACCTCTCCATCCAGCAGGGACTTTTTTGGCAGCGTAGCCAAGCGCCCTGGTCTTCCCATGGCGGGCTGAGCGCCACAGCCGGCTGCAGGGCTTCTCCTTGGCCCCTGTTTGTCTTTAGCAAAGTGGGAATATCTGTGGAAGAAACAATCCAATGGGATTGTCTCTTCTGTGCCCCCTGTGATGGATTTCCGTGATGGGAACCGCTCCTCGCCAAGCGCGCAGTGAGGCCAGGAGAGTTTGATTGTGTTTCTCTGCCCTTTTCAATGAGGAGGAAAAACCTCTGACGGAATCGCTGCTGCTGTCAATCTGAACAAAAGAAATGTCTCAGCCGTGGAAAAACAGCCTCTGACCTCAGTGAAACCCCAAAATGCTACAAACCTTTTGAATGGTCTAAGAAATTTTTTCTTCCAGTTCCCTTTACTGCCATGCACTTTGATGGCAAATAACTTCCCCCACCCTCCGCTGGCTCAGCCGTACCCTGGGAGTTTTGTGGTCCCCCCAGCACCGCCCCAAGGAGTCAGGCACCACAGGATGGCACATAAAGTGCAAGCGTTAGCATCCACCTCTACTGCACCTCCCGCACTCGCTACGGAGACCTTAATGCTGCAGAGTGAGCAAGTGGTTTGCACTTCAGGTTTTTCTGTTTTCACACCCTGAAATACAAAGCTGCAAAGAGCTGGTGTTTTGTTTTAGCAGAAGGCATCAGGTTTCTGAAAACAGGAGCTGAACCTGCAAGTGGGGAGCGGAGGCAGCACCTGCCCTTTCCTGTCCCAGACCCAACGCTGTTTCACCTGCAGAGCAAAAAGTAGGTTCATTATAGCGTGAAAACTTTGAAAGCCGCCTTCTTCGAAAATAAAATGAATGCCTGAGTGTTAAGATACTTATTGCAACAGATATGTACTTGTCTGTGTATATATGGATACGTATACAAGTGTTGTGCAGCTCATGTATGTACACAATAACAAATAACCAGTGCAAGTGCAGCAGTTCCCTGCTGACACATGCAGTGTTCTCTGCCTCTCCTGCAAATAGCAACTTTTTAAGCCCAAACTCAAGGTTTTTTTGCAGGTTTGATCAGGGCGTGCAGTGGTGGGGAGGTAGGCAGCCAGCACGGTGTGAGGAGCAGCATGCCTCCACGCCATCCAGATGCCTGACTGTCCGGGGGCACTGATTGACTTTGGCAGAGAGCTCAATTCCTGACCTGGGTGTGCAAGTTGTCAGTGGGTACCTCTGCAATGAACCAGGGCTTTCTGCCTGCTCTCTTCCCGAAAATGGGGCCTTTTTTGGGATTTATTTAGTTTTTTCCTCCTGTTTCTGTCGTGTGGCTGTGTTTGAGCGCTCTCACACGTGGATGGAGGCAGCAGGTTGGTGGTGGGACCAGTCCTGGTAACTTACTCTAGCTGGTGCGCAGTTTCTTCCTTCTGAAAAAAACAAAACAAGCAAAAAAACCAGAGGAAATATGATCTACAGATTTTGCTCAAACACGTGAGGACCTCAGTGGTGGCGAGTGCTGGGATTTGTGATAACGCTGTGACCTTGCCTCAGTGATTTGCTGGGTTTCTGTTCCCCAGAGTTCAGTTTGCCTCAAAGTGCTCGCATTACAGAGCTACTTGTGGCCCATGTTTTGCCAGGCATGTAAATAGAATTAATTTCCTTTATCTGGTTTTCTGCCTCAGAGAAAAAGGAAAATCATATGAAATGTTTAGTTGCAGAGGGCCAATATATAAAGGTTGTGTACTGATAACTGAGGTTGATACGTGGTGCATTTTAGGTGTTCTCCCCTCCTCCTTTTATTCTAAAATCAACTGCTTGCAAAAAAATAACAGGGCGCATGCCCAGCTGATGTTGGTTTGCATTTGGGTTTGTGCTGTGAGAGGTAAGGGGGATGAGAGAGGGATCCCTTATTCTTCTGCTGTTGCTCTCCTTGCTCATCACTTTTGCTCCCCAGTTTGTGGCTGTGGCACACATGCTCCTGTCCCTGACAGCACATGGAGAGAGGTGGAAGCCAGGGCAAGCTCTGCTTCTGGTGCCCCCCATGCACATTTTGGAGGTGCCCTGGCCACTGTGCTGCATGGCAGGGGTGCCCCTTTCCCTGGCTGCAGCAGCACCTCAGCCTCTCCCCACCATGCTCAAAGTGTCCTTCTGGTTTTGTTTTCTTTACTTATTTTTGGCACTGAGGTTTCCTTCCAGAATAGTTCCAGGGCGTGGAAATAGGACGGTGCAGCCCCGACCACAGCCTCGGCCTCGCGGTGGACCTGGGCAGGATGGGAGCACGCGGCTCTGCTCATTTACTGCCCTGCAAAAATAATAATTAAATTTGGACATAAGAGCCATGTCAGCCTGTGCCAGGCAGGGACACTCTGACCATGAGGTCTCCACGGGCTCGGGCAATTACATCAAAACCATATGCAGTGCCCTTGCCAGGCCATGCCGAGCGCAAGCCCACCCAGTTGCAGCGCAAAGTTGGTGCCAGTGGCTGGTGCAAATCCCAGCAGCGTTGGGTCACAGGACCAACAGTGGGGCTTGGGTGCAGCAGCAGCTGCCTGGGGGGTTCGCCATTGTCTGCTGTGCGAGGGCAGGGATGCGCCCATGCAGGGCTTGGGGAGCGGGCAGCCTGCCTAACCCCCAGCTCACTCACCAAAACATGTAATGAGCAACACGGCAGCGTACTTGTACACGTTAAAAAAACTGATGGGAGCGCAGAAAGGAAACCATTGCATTTGCACATATGGGCTGCGTACTGCGCGCCTGCCTCATCGTCTCAATGTGCTCCTGAAAAATGGGGTTTTGTTGTTGTCACCTATTGGCACATCCCCTGGAGGCAGGCGAGCTGTTCTGTGTTTTGTTTCCAGCTGTTTGTCTACAAAGGCAAGATTATTTTCTGAAGCTGTCAGATCCTGCGATCACTTTTAATCACAGATGCCAGACGCTGCTTTTGGGCAAACTGGTGACCTCTCCAAGCCCTGCTGCCTTGGAGAGCCGGAGTTCTTGCAAATGCATTAAGAAACCAATGCTCCAATCCTGAGATGTGATGCTTTTTAAAATGTATTTTTTTATTATTAGTTTAAATGGAAATATTTTGGATGCGTTTGGCTGACTTCCCTGCTGGCGTCCCTGCATGGTGCTGTGAGGTTGCTGCTGCCGGTGGCCTGCCCCGGCAGCACCCGCTCCCTGGCCCAGGAGCTAAACATAGGTGCTGGCCGTGCGAGGCACTTCAGCACACGTTAATTATCCTGGTGCTTTTTAGGGATCTTGGGTGAAATACATCTTTTTATAGTCAGTTTTCTTTTTTTAAGCAGCCTGGAGCAGCAGCCCTTTAATTACATTAAAAATCACCTCCCACCAGCACTCTCTGTTCCCCAGCCTTGATGAAATTTAAGCTCAAAACTGGGCATGTGCTCACTGCTGCCTTGCGCAGGGCAGCCCAGGACGGCGTGGGGCAGTGGGAAGCAGGGCTGTCTCTGTCCTGTGCCCCCTGCATCGCTCCCCAGCAGGGCAGCCCCTCCAGCCGCCCCAGCCCCATGGGGCTGGGGAGTGGGATGGGGGCACCAGGTCCCTCACGATGCTGGCGTCTCTCTTTACCGGAGGCTGCTGCGTTGGCATCGGAAAACTGCATGACTACCTTTTTTTTTTTTTTTTTTTGTCTTTTTTTTTGTGTGTGTGTGGGTTTTCCTGGCCTGAGGCGCCAGCTGAAAGCCATGGCCAGCTGCAGGCCTCCCTTGTAATTATGGCTCCTCACAGTGACACAACAGGCTTTGAAGCCCATGGGGCAGGCGCAGCTGCACCCTGCAGCCCTGGGGTTTGCACGGCGGGCACGCGGCCCGGCTTGGTGCTAGGGCTGCTGGACCCCCAGGGGGGCTGCAAGGGACCTCTCCCTCCCCAAAAGCATGTGATGTGCATGGCGTTTTGTCAGCAGTTAGCAACTCCCCATGATGTACCTGTTGATGAGCAAGAAGACAAAATAACAACAAAAAAAACCCCTTTGTCTTTCTGGTCCTAACCTGGGAATTTGGTTAACTGGAAATTTTTTGCTTCCCAATCAAATTCAGACTCAAACTGGGCTCCCCTGGATGTGGGTGAAGCTTTCAGCAAGCGCAGCCCCGAGTTTTGAGCGGAAACATGAGCGTTCAGGTCTTCCACTGCAAAGGGGATTTTTCTGCCCTAAATAACCATAGTTTTATCACTGGCTAACCTGCGCATCATCGACCTGCCTTTTCCAGCCCCGCCGTTCCTCCTCTGAGGATCGTAGGGCTGAAGGCATTGGGCGGGATTTGTAAGTCTCCTTGCCACTGTGGAAAGCAAAGCTGCATTTGGTGAGGAGTTGTTCCCCTGAGCTGCTGCAGCCCGGGTGCGTGCAGGAGTGGCAAGGGGCCTTTGCTGATGAGCGCAAGAAAAATCTGGGAAAGAGGGAGCAGAGGTGCACTGGAGAGCTGGGCGGCTAAAATCCCAGCAGGAAATGATAAATATAGGGAAAGGAGAAAGGATCTCCCTGCAGAGGTGGGTGCAGGGGGGCCGCTGCAGCACCTACGTGCCCCCATCCGCTGCCATCAGGCACAGGGCAGGAGGGGTGGCTCCGATCGCTGGCTGTATCCTGCCACCAAGGTCCCCGCTGAGCTTTGGGTGGCCATGAGGGTATGTTTTTTGCATTTTTTTGCCCCAGGCAGTTATTCTGCTTTGCCTGGGGTATGTACAGAGCTGCCAGATTTCAGCTGGGGAATACCTGATCTTGGAGAGCGGGGGGCCGGGCTGGCCCCTGCGTGGGTCTGTGTGGTTCGGAGGCATGAGAGACGAAGCAGACATGCATTTTGTAGTATCACTGTAGCAGAAATGGCTCTCAAAGGGGGACTGGTGACACCTGTATCTGAGTCCCCTTTTCTTTCCCTGCCCTTCCCAAGGCCTGTTTCACCTCTGCAGGCAGCCTGGAGAGGGACTTGTTTGGATTTAGCCTTTTTTTTTTGTCTAACGGCTATGCCCAAATGAGTGTAGAGCCAAGCCTTTGAGGTTGGTCTTTTTTGTCTTCTTGAAAAAACAGTGACAGAATTTCCCAAAAAGGGAGGTAGACACCCCCTGAGAACAGATTTCCCAATATTTATTTTAATTTAAACCCAGAGTGTTATTATACCCTCCGGCCTCCTGGCCATTCCTCTGAGGCCAGACCCTTAATTAAGCGGCGCAGTGCAAACCTCTCCGGGTTTGGCAGGGGCGCGGGGCACTATGTTTGTGCACCAAATCTGCCGGCGTTGAAGTTTGGGGGTTTTCTGGCACATGCCGGTGGGCTGGCGTCACTCTGGGGAGGGCGGCGACTGGCTCGGGGGGGGGGGGGCAAAAATAGACCTTATATCCCGGCGGGGCAGCGGCAGGAGGAAATCTGTGCCGGCCGACTCCGCGGGTAGCTGTCAGTGCTGTGGTGGGGTAAGCTTGCTGCTGCTTTTCCCAGCTGGGTTGTGCATTGCCGTCTGCTTTTTGCGGGTGGATGGGAGGGCTCAGCTTGCTGGCAGGGCTGGATGCTGCTTTTAGCTCTTTCCTGGGTCTGCGGCTTCATGAAGCACTTGGGTGGAGGGCATGAGCATCCAGAGCCTCACTGCATGGGCTGCATGGCCAGGGAAGCTAGCTTGTGGCCAGCTGTTTCCCGAGTTAAACAAAGATGGGGAAACTTCAAGTGCAGATAAATATCGTAACAACTCCCCCCCAAACCTCAGCACAGCTGATGGTGGGTTTAGCCAGAGGAAAGGTAGGAAAAAGGAAGGTTAGTGGATTTGACTGAGCCCAGGGGGATGCCGGGAGCATCCCTTCCTGGGGGGAGGCTGGCGCGCTGCAGGAGGGGTCAGGTGTGCTTCTTGCTGGGGCTGGGATGGAGGAGGGCAGGCCGGGTTTTGGTGCTTAGGGGGTGCAGCTCAGACCCGCCCAGAGCCAAGCCTCCCCCTCGGATATGCCTACGGGGGGGTTCCTCGCATTGGTGCCTTGCCACTGCTATTTTTGTCAATGGCAGACTGTAGAAGCCGATTTATATCCATTTATTTGTTTGCCTATTTATTTTTCCTCAATGAGGTTAAACTCTCTGTGGTGTAATTCCCAGGGGTGTTGCTCCCTGGGCAGAGCCTGAGCAGGTTGCAGGGCTGTGGGTGGGTAGCCGCAATGGGAAGTGCTCCCGCCGGCTGCTCCTGTCACATCTCCAGCGGGGCTTGGTTTTCCCCACTCAATCGCAGGCGATGGGGAAGCAGGAGTGAGTAGTCCTGCTCAGAGAAAGCAATGCGTGACCCCATCGAGAGGTGGCTGGAGGTCAGCCTTTCTTCTCCCCGCTCACCCAAGTGGACACAAACACCTGTATGGTTTGGGGGAGTGACGGTGCTTTCTAGCTGAAAAGCAAGCCCTCGCTGTGTTTTGCTGGTAGAGAAAGAGCCATGAGGAGTGCCCTGGTCTTCGCCTGTCTGGTGGGGATGGCGTGCGCCTTCTCGGTGAGTGCCGGGCAGTGGGGGGACCCCCCGGCCTCGCCGGGGCTGGTGTGGGGTGCGTGCCAACCCAGCCTTTCCCCCAGGTCAAGAGCTGGCTGCGGCGAGCCAAGTCGGACGACTCGGAAGAAAACGCGGTAGGGTCTCCCCCCACCCTGCGTGTCCAGCCCCACACGGCGCTGGCCTTGAGGACGAGGATGTTTCAGTCGCTCCTGTACCCAAGCCCCCAGACTGATGGGATTTACCCCCTTCTTCTCCCGGTAGGTGTTCAAGAACAGGCACCGGTATTACCTGTACAGATACGCCTACGTATATCCCCCGCAGCAACGGTACCAGGTGGGTGCTTCGGAGGAGTTGCCAATGCTTCGCTGCCCACCAAATGCGGAGATATTGGCCCAAATGAGATGGGGGCATGGTCTGCGCCCCGTCTGCCACTGGCCTGCAGGGATGGGCTGAGACCATCGTGCTCATGACACCAATGGAGACCCACCAGCCCCGCTACGGCTTGGTTTTCCCTCTCCTTAGGGCAGTGACTCCTCAGAGGAAGAGGGGGACGGCTCGGAGGAGGAGCAGGAAGGGGGGGTGAGTACGGCAAACTGGCAGCCTGCAAAACAAATACGGGAATTTGGGAGCTTTCTTTGGTTTTGCAGTCTCTGCTCATCAGCATTTGTGGCCGCTGACCGCCCACAGCCTTGCACTCTGGATGCGACTGGATTTTCTACTCTGGGCTTTATTTTATTATTTTTTGTATATTTTTTCCTTTTTCTTCTTTTTTTTAAAGAGGATGGGCAGGGGATGCACCAAACAACCCTGAGACAAACTTTCCAGGTTTCTGTTTTCAGTGGCTCAAAAAGGAGCAGGACGGGCCAAAGGGCAGAAGCAGGGAGGCTCACCCGCAAGGCAAAAGGCGCTGTAAGGGACTCCTCTTAACTTCCCCTTTCAGGGTGGATTGCCCCCATAGTGCTGATAAAATTGCTGTGGAAAATACAGTTACGCTCTGCAAGTGTGGAGGGACACAAACTGATGCTATATTGGGAAATGCATGTTTGTACCAGCCCAGCCGGTAACGCTGCTCTTGTCTGTCGGGTCAATATGAGCTCAGGCACCGCTGCATTTGCGGGAGTCACCCAGGTCCAAAATTAAACTACCAGGGATGATAAAGGTCTCTTGTGCCTCACAGGGCTGCAAATGCTCAAAAATAATCCAGTGGTCTCGTAGGTGCTTTGAGACAGGGATCCGGTATGCTTGGAAACCTATGTGTCAGGTCTAATCGCACGTTTTTTTCCTTTTTTTTTTTTTTTAAATTTAATGATTTGAATGCTAATTTCAGGGGTCTTTTTAACAGGAGTGTAAGCCTGGGCATCTGGTCTTAAAACCCCCTTTGGCGGCCCACCTGGGGCTGGGGTGCAGCATGGGGTGACCCCCGTCCCCTAGGCACCTCTGCCAGCCCCGGCACCCTCCCTGCAATTTGCCCCTTTCTGCCTGGTGCTATCCCCTACCGCTGCAATCACCAAGGATAATTTTGAGTAGTGGGGTGAGACAGCCAAAGGGGGAATTTCATTCCCTAGGAAGAAATCAAGTGATATGCAGGAATGCAGCTGCTGTTCAGGGCTGCCCCTTTCATTTCAAGGGCACCAGAGCAGTGGCCGTTCCAGGGCAGGGATGCTGTGTGGCTTCACTGGCAGGGGGTGGTCAGCAAGATAAATCATTATGAAAGGCCCCAAGGTCAGTTATGGGTATGTAAAGAGCACCGTTATATCGGCTGCTAGATGGGGGGCATCGCTCCCATTGGCATAGCCGGCTGCACCATGCAATTTGGTGGCTCCTCCAGCAGAGAGGAAAACGGCCTGGGTTTTCTCTGGTATCAGATGTACCCATATTTTAAGTGTCTGAGTTGGCCCAAAACGCCAGGGTGAGCATCCTTGGTCTTGGCACGCGAGCAGCGGGGATTGCCCAGGGCAGGGATGGCGGTGACCCCACGTCTCCCCACCTCGGCTGGGTTCATTTGCCAGTGGCAAGGTATTCCTCCTCCCAGGCTGGGGACAGGGCGAGCTGCCCCACCAGTTCCTCAGTGGTTGCTCCAGGCTCTGCTTGCATTTGGGTTATTCAATGCCCTTTTTTAGGGGTGCGGACTGTCATGCACCCCACTGAGAGACCCGCTCCGCTGTGTGGTCTCTGGGGCCAAGCGGTGCTGATGGGTTATTGCTGGGGGGGTTCGGGCTCACACCTGGCTTTGAGCCGTCACGTTCTTGCCAGCTATCTACACCTGGTGTGTGGTGTGTCCGCATGTAGTGCGCCTGTGGCTTGCTTTGTTTATTGGAAACTGGGAGAGGTAACTTCAAAAGCAAACCTTTAGATGCTTTGTAAAGCAAAATGTGTAGCCAGAAGGGGAACACCCGACTCCAGCCGCCACCACTTAATTGCATGGCTTGGGCTGCCCTGCTGCAGCTTCTCGATTTCAGCCTGGGGTGAGACCTGTGGGAAAGCAGCGCCCAAATGCCGCGGGGGAATGCTGCGTGTCCCTCTCGCTGCTGGGAGGGCTGTGCTCCGCTTCTGCTGCTGACCACCTGCCCCATCTTCTCCCTGTCCCCGCAGGAGCCATCCCACGCTGGCACGGAGGCAGCTGGCTACCCCGCCGGAGCAGCCCCTGGGGACAGCCAGGGCAGGCTGGGAGGAGACGTTGCATCCCCCCAGCAGGTGTGGTTTGGGGGGCTGGAGGGGAGCACCCATGGGGGGGGGTATGTTCACTGCAAGCTCGCTTGCACCCATGGGATGCCCTGCACCCTGTTTCTTCTTGGGGGTCTGCTGCGCAAGATGCCCATGGCTGGGCCAAGCTCTGGGCATTAACCTGGTGGGAGGGTTGGAAGGGGCCCCCCAAAAAGACAGCCTTGCTATGCAAGGTGTGTGGGGGGATAGTCAGCTGTGCCCACACCTGCCCCAGGCCATGTGGCACTGAAAAGCTGCAACCTCTCAACACTCAACTAATGCTGTGTTATTTTCCCCCCTGCCAGGGCAAGGGCTGCCAAGGGCCCCTGAAGGGGGGCAGGAACAGCGCTGCTGGCAAGAGGGGCGACTCTGAAAATGAAGACAGTGACGAGAATGAGGAGGAAGAGGAGGAGGAGGAGGAGGAAGAAGAGGTAGCTGAGAATGAGAATGGCATCAACGGCACAAGCACCAACACCACGGAGGGGGCAGATGGACCTCACGGCAATGGCACTGCGGTGGCTGAGGAGGGCACCGGCGCAGCCGAGGAGGAGGAGGAAGAGGAGGAGGAGGAAGAAGAAGAGGAGGAAGAGGAGGAGGAGGAGGAGGAGGAAACCGAAGCCACCACCGTCGCCAGCACCACTGGCAAAGAGGAGCTGTCCCAGGTGACCACCACAGGAGACAGGGGACCTACAGATGCCACCACAGCTGGGGAGCAGTGGGAGTACGAGGTGACAGCTGGGGGACACGGCCGGGGGGACGAGGGCACCACTGACGGCAGCTACGGGGAGCAGGACGAGTATGCCCGCGGGGACAGCTACCAGGCCTACGAGGACGAGTACGGCTACTACAAGGGGCATGGCTACGACGTGTATGGCCAGGATTACTACTACAGCCAGTAAGTGCGTGGGGGGTGGCCCCAGCGCTGCCCCTCACCTGTCCCATCCCACTCAGGAACGTGCATCCGAAGGCTCACTGCAACCGCCACGCACCAGGGGGAACGACAGGCAGCTTGTGGTGCATACTGGCTCCATCCCAGGCTTTTTTTTGTATCTTGCAAAGCGAAATGAAATAAAGCAACCGAACTGAGCTCGTTAGTGACGAAGGGTTTGCTGCTGAATTTGCTGGGGTCAGCAGGGCGGCACAGCGCTTGGTGGGCTGAGGGGCTACAGGTGCTCGTGCTGCTCAGGGTTAAATCTCTTTATTCCAGCTCAGGTGCACACAAAAGGAGGGAGGTAGGAAAGCCTCTGTAGATTCTCCTCCGAAAAATGAAAGGGCATATTTAGGGTCACCGCTGTGGGATTACTGCCATGTCTTATGTAGCGTTGACATGAATTTGCAATATGTGGGCGACTATAACTTTACCACGTCTTCCAGTCATTGGTAGCATGCCTCCCATAGCCTGACCACACACCAGGCAATATTAATAAAGGTAAAGACATTAATTCTCTTTCTGTGCATCACTAGCTGTAGATAGACACCCATGTAATGAGAGCTTTGCTTCTGCATCCCTGCGCCAGACATGTGGGTCCTACCGAGGCTGGGCACCTCGGACATGTGTTTCGGACACTGGCACTGCAGCCCAAAATGGTCCATGTGTCTCCCCACCACACAGCCTTGTCCCCAGGGCAAGGTAGGGCTGTGACAGTGACAGCAGTGCATCCACTCGCCTCCTGCATCAGGGATGGGGATGCCTGGCTTGTGGTCCCCAGGATCCCTGCCTAGAGTTACCTCTCCACAGGAGCGTGGCCCTGGTCAACTGGGGATCAGCACCAGGGATGGGGAGGGACCAAATCCCACTAGGTTCCAGGCAGGTGCCCCCATTTAGGAAAAGCGATGGCCCTCATGCATGGGTTACGGCAGGTACCATGCTGCCCTCACACTCCTGGAAAGAAACCTGTGTTCAGCTCCCAATACAGGTCCAACTGCAAAACAAGTTTCTATTCTTGCAGCAGTGAGCTGCTGGCCGCTGTAAAAAAATAAAAAACCCACTTCTGTGTGCCAAAGCCAGGCTGCAGCTGGCAGGGGGTGCTGCCTGCAGGGTGGGCACCCCCGGGGCCAAATCCCTATGGTGGCACTGGGGAGCCCTGCACACACTCGTGGCCAGCGGCGGGGACACGAGAGCCCCGTCATTCACATCCCCAGGGGGTGCCCAAAGACGTCAGGGAATCAGCATGGACAAAGGGCCCTGGCACTGCCGGGGGCCGGATCCCGCTCCCATGGGGTGCCCAGCCCGGCCCCGTGTGCGTCAGCCCCCCTGGGCAGCCGGCCAAAGCTCTGCTTCCCTGAGCCAAGGCGCACCGACCAGCTGCTCCGGCACCCGCGGGGCAGCGCCCGATCGCGGCTCCCTGGCCAGGGGGAAAGGGCAAGTTTCCTCCTGGCTCCGAGATTTGCTCCCACCTGAGGCTGGATGCTGATGGTTTGAGCATTTCTGGTGTTAATGCGGTCGAGCTCCCAGGGTTTGGGTCGGGGCAGGGTGGGGAGTGGGATGGGAGCTGTTGTCACCATCACCACAGTGAGCGGCTGCAGCTGCAGCAGGGGGAATCCCCCTTGGCATATGCGTAGGCGACCAGCAACACCACCAAAGCTAGAGTGGGGCAGGAGGAGTGCATATAAGTCGTGCACATCCTCCTAGCACCTTTCCACAGCAAAGGTGGGCTCAAAGGGACCTCTGCAAGCAGTGCATGAAAAAAATCCTTTTTTTTTTCTTTTTTGCCACCAGGCTTAGCTCGGGGGGGGTTGAGGTTGAAACCCAAAAAGCAAGTGTCGGAGGCTACGACATGGCAGCAGCTCTCAGCTTGGCCAGCGCTGCCCCGCGGTGCCGGTCGTGGCCACGACCGGGCCGGGTTCAGTATATCACCCTTCCCTTTCTGCAGCCTTGCCAGCTTTCCCATGTCGGTCACGGTGAGCACACTACAACCCGCTGCATCCCCTTATCAATAACCGGGCTGGATGTGTGCCACGCTAAGATCTGCGCTAATCATTGAGCAATTTCGCCTTCAGAACAGATATTTATAAACCATGCTTTCTGTTTATCCAGCCAGGTGGAACATTTGATAGCTGTCTTCCACCACAAACACATTTTTAGCTGGAAATTACTCCCCCTGGTTATCTGCGGACACTGCCAGCCCTGACAAATGTCCCTGGGCAGGAGCTGATTGGCTCCGCGCGCCCAGGGCCAACTTTAAATTTCAGCAAAGTGGGCACAGCCTCTACGGTCTACCGCTGGGACCTGCCTCCGACGGTGAAAGGTAATCTTCTTACCTAGTTTGCCTGCCCTGTCTCTCCCCAGCCCTTCGGCTCTGCCTTCCCTAAGCAGGGCATCTCCTGTTTTCACTCTGGGCAAGCCACAGTGGGGGCAGGGAGATGGCCCGAGCCTCGGCTGTGCGCATCTCTGCGTCGTGCTCTCTTCAGCCTACGTTGCTTTGTACTGCTGATCCTTGTGCATGAATTTCCTTCCGATGGTTTCTGTAGCAATGCTTGTGTGGCTGAAAATAGTCTCCAGGCTGGACCTGCGAGCCCAAGCCAGGGTGGATGGATGAAATGAGAATTATTAGCCAACAGAGCTATCGTCTCCCGCCATTTATCAGTGCTGTTGAAAACAGCATGCGAGTTTCTTAATTCAGACTTACAACTGTCTGGCTTAGCCTGCAGCGGTTTTGGTGGTCATTTATTGCAAATATCTACCCAAGCTGCTTTGACAGAGCGAGTTAAGAAGCTTAACACCTGGTGTCAGAGCGCCCACTCGGTGCTGCTGGCCACGCACGTGTCCTTGCCTCGCCGCTGTATGCACACGGCGAGAGCATCGCCCTTGCTGCGAGGAGTGCAGAGAGGCAGAGCGATGCCGAGGACCACCGCAAAGGCTGGGGAAAGCCGGGGTCACTGGATAACCCTGCTGCCATGGGGGCTTTGGACAGCAGGAGCTTTTGGGTTGCTACTGACCAGGACTGTTGGGGACCGCAAGTCCCGGGAAGACAAACTCCAGTGACGCTTCGCTTTGTGCCCTCAGGAGCTGCCCAAGATGCAAACAGCCCTCGTGTGCCTGTGCCTGTGCCTGCTCAGCACGGCCCTCTCAACACCTGTGAGTATGGCTCTCCCCGGCTTCCCAGCGTGCTGCCAAAAGCGTGGGCTGTACCCCCCAGTGCGCCCTGGCACCCAGCAGAGAAACATGAGTTGTACTTGCATATAGCACCGCTGGGGCTTGCGGCGGGGGGCGGGGGGGTATTGAGGTGCTGGCACAGAGGTGAACCCAGCAGGAAAAATAGCAGGAAAAATTAGCACTGAGGTGCCTGAGCATGCCCCTTTAACTTAGCAGTTAGGGCATTGTGCAAGGGCCGGTCTGGGTGGCTGTAACTCTTCCCCTTGATTTCTACGGATTTGGGATCTGCCCAGAGCTTTTGACCTGGGAACAGCCCGAGCGGAGCCACGGGAAGGGAAGCGCGGGGAGGATGCTCGCCTTACCCATGTGGGTAACAGGGGTCAGAGGGGCGCCTGCAATTATATTCCAACTCTCCTAATGTGAAATTCGGACAGATATAACTGAAACAAAGGGCAAACTAAGATAAATATAATAGCAGCCATTTTTGTCCTGCTGTTGCCCAACATACTAAATACACAGCTAGAGTGAAAATCTGCTCCTAGCGAAGGCTTGCTTTTCCGGCAGGGTAAGGAGGAGGGAAACTACCTTTTCCCTGAGGGCTGGGCCCCAGCTGTGTGTCCTTTAGCCCCCAGGGCAAGCTTGTACAACCGGGTCTGTCCCAGGGCAGCATGGGGGAAGGCAATAAATCAGCGCAGATTTGCTTTTCAGATAGGGGCACAGAAGACAGCCGGTTAATACTCTGCTGCGTAACTGGCACTACAATCCAGCCTTTGACATTGTTCACAAACAATGGAGTAAGCCAGGAATATTTAATATTCTGAGGTGATTTCTGGCCCTTTCGGCTGGGCACTTCAGTGGCTGATTTTGCTGAGACCAGAGGGGGCTCCCCTCCATGGGGCTGTCTCCCCTTCTGGCACGTAGGGAATGCCCCGAAATGGCTTGGTGGGGCTCACAGGATGCTCCCACCTCCAGATTCCCCATACCTGAGGGATGCACTGGCCAATACATCCCAAAAGATGCCAGGATAATCATGGGAAGCCGTAAGCTTGCAAGCATGTATAGAAACCTGGCTGTGAGGGCACCGGTGTCAATGCTCAGTTGCCCAGTAAACACTGGAAATCACCATGAGGTAACCAGCTCCAGGCTGGAGTCAGATCCCAGCCATAAGTTGGAGCATTGTGGTGTGAGCAGTGGTGCCATGTATTAAAAATGCTCTGCAATAAAAATACTCTGCAGCAGAATCCAGTAAAAGGGTATTTGCAGACCAACAATATCCTATTAAATGTAGCATGCAATGCAAGCATGCTGTAGCAGAATTTGCAATACTTTTCGGACCCTGGAAATGGGTTTTTGACCTTTCCTATTGCTGGCTTTAAGCCGGCACCCCAGGTAGTGCCCGGGAATTTATTGGCTTATCAACACAGTTTTCCCACCCTTCCCTGGACGCCGTGATGCGCCCATCACGCTGGGCAGGGTGGGTGGCCGGCAGCGGGTATTGGCAGCTGCCTGGATGCCGGGGCAGCGTTTGACACCTTGGGTTTTGCTTGTGTTTTGCTGCCCGCAGGTGCCGCCGCCGCTGCCTGGGAGAGCTGCTGGGAACTGCATGGGACAGCACCGGGTACGTCCCTCCCTGCCCCATCCGGACCCCGTGGGGTGCCCTGCACCGGGGGTACAGGGAGAAAAAGCCACTTTTGGAGGGAACCCCAGTGAGCTGTGGAAAAAGAGACTGGCGGTCCCCTTGCATCCGAGCAGCCCTTACGAAGAACAGGGGAGGGGAAAGGTGTGATGTGCTCAGGCAAGGGAAGGGCTTCCCCCCTCCTGGCTGCTCCTCTGCCCCTGCCCAGCCCCAGAGCACAAATGCTCGGTGTACCCACCGGTGAGGTTGTAAAAGTCCCAGGCCCAGCTGCTATGGGGTTTTTTCAAGTGTATCGGTGTAAAATGCATCAGTATCAAAATTCAGATGAGTAGCATGGAAGAAAATGCCTGGTTTTGCCTATTGGAAGCCAGCTGCTGTCGTTCCAGCGCTTCTGTCACCATTGGTCCCATCACTCATGTCTGATGGGACCATCAACCAGGTTGTTTATTCAAGCCATAAGCTACCTTGCAAAAAAAACCCCACAGCTCCTGAAAGCAAGCAAAGGCAGAAAATGAGCCCAAGGGGAAAACAAGCCCCGGAGCCCAGGAGGGTAACACACACGTCCTGCCCAGGTCTCTGCCTGTGCTGGCAGCCACAAGGTGGTGGGAGCTACCGCTCACGCTGCGGCCCCAGTGGGTGCGGTGGGACCCTGCTGCGGTGCCAGGCACAGCAAGGGAAGCTACTGCCGTTGCATTTAATAAGAAAATCGTGGTTATTTGGTGGTTATCTTGGTTATTTTCTTACCCACCAGATACTGCTGAAAGGCTGCAATTCCAAGCATGGCTTTTATGTTTTCAAATATGTCTACTCATTTTCGACACGGAGGAACCAGACGCAGATAAAGGTGAGGAGGCGGCCAGGCGGCACGGCAGGACCCCAGCTTGGCTGTGGCACCCCACGCAGCCGGTGTGCGCTGGCACTGGCCCTGACCTCTCCCTTGTGTGTACTGCACAGAAGGAAGAGGCCGACAGCCAGAGCACCGTCCCCGGTCACCGGCTGGGCGAGGATAATGCCAGGTGGAGGGCGACGGAGGACGGGGCGACCCCGGAGCGAGGTGACAATGGCAGCACCAATGCAATGGAGAACGGGATCGGCCTCAAGCCCCAAAACCACAGTGCCCCAGGCGTTGACAGGGATGCTCACAGTCCTCGCCCGGGCACCAGCACGCGAGCACATGGTGGTGTCAGCGTCGCAGGTCCCACCCCGGCCAGCTCAGAGGGCAGCGGCGACGTGGATTTGGTAGTTGAAGTGGATGGTGGTGTTTCCATTCTCCCCCAGGGCGGACGCCCCAGTGAGGCCGTGGCGGGGAACAGGTCCGGTGTCAGGAGTGAGGACAGGGACGATGATGCCCCCGGAGGGATTCCAGTGGAGGGGGCCACGACAGCCGGGAGGGAAAGGGTCCCTGCCACCAGAGGGGCTGGGGACGAGGGCAGCGGCGAGGACACTGTCCCTGGCCAAGGGCAGGAAGGCGCCATGCGGGGCACAGGGATGGGAGGCCCCGCTCTCGCCTCTGTCACCGAGAAGATGGAGGATGTCCAAGTTGACGCCGAAGGTGTGGATGAATACGCTTACATCCCCGACTCGAGCAGTGTCACTGTCACCCGCGGGAAGGCAGGCAGCACAGTGAGGGCCACCAGCTTCACCCAAATCTCTCCGGACAATGACGATGAGGTCAACATCTTCATTGGGAGGGCCAACATCCATGTCGGGGAACAAGAAACCACCCAGGCTGGTGCCACTGTTGGCAGCGAGGATGACGGCATCCCCACTGCGGGAATCAGCAGCTCCCTGCCTGGGCTGGGCGTCACTGCGGCACATGATGGCGATGACGATGACGGCATCCCTGCTCGCAGGCAGCCTGAAGGACCAGCCACTACAGCCACGCCGAGCCATGGGGACAGCGTCACCAGCAGCCCTGGGGGTGGCCGTCCCACAGGAGACAATGAGGATGGTGCCACCACTGTTGGTGATGGAGAAGGACCGGTGGCCCCTGGCCCCTGGAGAGTCGCTGGTGGTCACGTTACCGTCCCCGCAGGGCCTGGCATCCGTGGGAACAGTGATGGTGAGGTGAGAGGTGAGGGGCAGAGGTTCGAGGGGAGGCCGGGCCACCCGGCTGTCACCACCCCCCACCAGGGGGGTGACGAGGAGGCCGCTGCCACTGTCCCAGGCAAGGGGGCCAGCATCCGCCTGGGCACCACCGTAGCCTCCCCCGGGGTGAGCGAGGGGGACTGCACCACCTCCCTGGGGATGGCCAGCGGCCGCAAGGCAGGCGAGAGCGCCGTGGTGGGGAGAGGGGAAGTGGGGCCAGCCACCCCCCAGCCCCGCGGGGAGGGACGGCCCAGGGCAGGGGCGAGGGTCCGGCCGGAGGGAGCAGGACTGGAGAAGCCACCCAGGACAGAAAAAGCACCGTCCCCACACGGGAAAGCCGGCAGCCAGGCGTCAAGCAGGGCCCAGGCAAGGCCTGGTGGCCATGGCAGCGATGCCGGGGGCAGGCCGCGTGCCACCGAAGTGGGGGGCAGCCTCCTTCCGCAGGCAGGGCAAGCCGGGGGCAGCGTGACAGCGGGCGAAGGCCGGGAGCGGGGGCGAGGTGGTGAGGCCGGGGTGGCGGGGGCAGGGGTCGGCCGCCTCCCTGGACAGCATGGCAGGAGGCCGGGGGCCGGGGCGCCGGGGGCTTTCGCAGCGCTGGGCCACAGCAGGCAGGTGGACCAGGTGAAGCGCGCCGATGAGCTCCGTGTCCGAGAACGGTCTTTTTATGCCCTTGGTGGGGCCGGAGGCAGCCCCCGTGGCCCATATGCCAGCCTCGGGAGTGACGACAGCAGCCAGTCCTCCGAGGGGGAGCGGGGCAGCCGCAGCGACAGCCGACAGATGGGACTGCAGCCCTCGGGGTGGGGAGCCCCGGGGCACTCCCACGGCCGCTGGAGCCGAGGGACCCTCTGAGGGGCTGCCGGCATCCACCCCGGCAGGCTCCAGCGGTGGAGTTGGGAGGTCCCACATGCCGTTCCCCCCACAGCATCCCCGCTGCAGGCACTGCTTTTGCCTGGGTGAGGGGCACCCTGCACATTGCTTGGGGTCGCGCGGTGCTTCGCAGCCCAGGAGCCAAAAATCACTGTTGATGCAATCCTGCTGTTAATTTGAGGGGGGCTGTGTCCAGCGCAGCGACAGTGATGCATGGGTTTGCTGTGCTAGACAGCCATGTAACAGCAATCGTGCTACACGGCATAGGGTAGCGTTGTTCGTGCAGTGATGCAAAGTGAGTAAATAAACAGTGAGAAAAAGCCTCTGTCCTCGCGGTTTCACTTCCAGCCTAATGGAGAAATAAAGGCATTTCTGTACCTAAGGCTCTGCTGACTTTGGTGTTTGCAGCAGGACTTCAGGCAGCTGCTTTGCCATGAGCAGCGTGCTGCAGGGGGGCTGTTCCCCAGGCACAGCGGGGTTTCTGGCCCCAGCACATCCCTGGCCCAGCCATCACCTCTGGGGCTGCAATTTGGCCAACTGGCCCCACACATCCCTCCCTTGGGGTATCAAACCCCACCGGCTCCTGCCCAGGGCCACCCACTCCCTCTGCAGTTTGTCCTTGCTGGGGAGACCCACAGAACACTTCCCCCCTCGGTTCGTCCATCTCCCACACAAAAAAAATCCCCATCGCACCCTCCAGCATGCTGCCGGGGCGCTTGCCGGCCCCGCTGCCCTTCCAGCAGCACCACAGCACCTCGACCATGCCACCGCCATTCCCACCACTGGCCCCCACACGCGAGCCAGGCTGGGCTTCGACACCCTGGAGCCGTGCCGCCGGTGGTGCTCAAAGTTAATCACTGTTTGTGCAACTGCAGGTTGCTTTTTCTGTCCAAGAAGCTGCTAAAACGGGTGCGCTTGGCAGAGCGCCGGAGCAAACGGCACGGTGGGAGCGGTGTTGAGCCTCGTGGGGATAGGTGCCACCCTCAGCACCACAGGAGGGGACTCTCCGCTGGCGCTGTGCCCATGCGGTGAGAGGGGGTGGGAGCAGCTACGATGGCAGTGATGTACCCGCAGAGTGCCTGCTCCCCTGTCCTCTGGGTGGCTGCACGCGGGGAAGGGGCAGGTCCTGTTTTGGGCCATAGACTTGGTTCTCAGGGATCGTGCATGGGTGATTGATGCTGGGACCACCAGGACAAGGATAACACCACATATCTCACTGGTGTTATCGGTAGCACCAGCTGTCGGGGCTCTGCCTTGCTAGAGCTTATGCTCTCCAGCGGAAAGGATCAAAAATTGCATGTGCCTACTGCACCCCACACCAGGGCATCAGGCCCCAGTGCCCCCACGGGAGCCACGCCAGGCAGCTTGGTGCCAGTGCTGCGGGGACGTGGAGGTTTAAGCAACCTGGGGCAGGGGTTTGCTGGCAGCTTCCCAGGCGTGGGGCAGCACCCACAAGACCCCCAAAGACTCAAGGACCTCCTGTGCCAGCCCACCCAGCTCAGAGCAAAAGGGGCCACAGGGCTGCTGGCAGCCTGGGCTGGGCGACTAGCCCCTGGAATTGCCACGGCACGTCACACCCCAAGCCTGATGGACCACGGCAGCGCTCCAGGGAGCTCAGGCTCGGCGTATGCCGTTGCCTGGCAAATGAAGGGGTTGGTTTTGGGGTCTTGCTGCTGGCAGGGCTGGGACTGGCAGGTTTGCAGCACCATGGGGACCCCGGCGTGGTGCCCAGCCAGCTCCATCCCCTGTCCTCGCCACATCCTCGTCCACGCCGTTAGGCAACACCCATAAGCAAGGCTTGGGCTCCATCTAGTGGAATAAAAAGTCTTTTGCTGGGAACGTTTTGTGCCTGTTGAATGATGCCCAGCTCTGCCTGGTGCCGGGACAGGCACTGCTGCCCTCTCGCCCCTCTACTTCCCTGAGCTCCTGGGGAACCCTGCCTGAACGGCGAGGTCAGGTATAAAACTGGCTAGTTCAGGTATAAATGACATAAATTTATAAAACAGCACTACCTCCTCACACAGCTGCTGTTAAAGCACCTGGAATTTTTGTGCGGTGACTGGCGCTACATCCTGGGGCATGCGACATTTTGAGATGCTCACCCTGAGCCCCCTCCTCACCACCACCGAGGTGCCTGGCTCTGCTCTTCCAAAACTCACTTGTCAAACAGCACAAGCGGCCACTGAACGGACAAAGCGCAAGTTTCCCGAGGACAGGGTTTTCCTGGAGTATTGGAGCAAAGCGGGGAGGTGGTTTTTCCTTGTGGTGACGGCTGGGCTGATGAGCGCAGGTGGGGTGGGAGCTGGCAGGGCGGCTCACTGCCACCCCTTGTGCCCCGACACCCATAGCAAGCTTACAGCTGGGCTAGATGTGGCCACCGGATTTGGGAGGTGTTCCTCTGTGGCTCTTTGGTCTTTGGCTCTGCTGAACTGTGTATTTTTGGGGAAAACTTTAATTTAGACCTTTAATATATGTGCATTTACTTCCTGTTCCCATGTGTTGGTTTTGTTTTTTTACTGAAGGGCAGCGGTGATTTGTTAACAGGTATTTCTTCACGTAGGCACAGCAGAGGCTGCTGCTGAAGTGCTTTAGGGTCTCTCATCCCACTGTAAGTGAACCCAAGTGAAGAGTGATATGCACACTAGAGTACTTTCTGGGGATACAGAAGTGGAAAGAAACTGTCCCTAAAAATCCCAGCTTCTCTTACAAATACTAATTGTGGGGATGTGGCCAGGTGAGTATGGGTGGTTGTTTATTCAGGTAAATGTTGTACTTAGAAGAGAAACATTTGCTGTTGTGGGTTATCACTAATTTCTAGTGCCTAAAATCCCTCTCATGGGAGATGCAAGCAGCTGTGGCAGTGGAAGCCCATTCAATTTTGCAAAAGTGGATTTCTGTTAACGTTGCTTTTGCGTGTGGGCAGGCGCGTGCAGCAGTACTGGAAAAAGCAGGCGCTGGGTGAGAAGGGGGTCAGCTCCGCCATGAGTCAGGCAAGCCAGATGAGGGGAGGGTGAGCTGTGACACCTAATTGGGGATTTCCACAGCAGGCCAGCTGGGCAAGGCTCAGGTCAGGTCCTTTCCCCAAAGCACACACAGCTGCAAAGGTTTTCCAGTGATGTATCTTGCAGCAGCATCCTCATTAAGGAAACCTGCTGAACCTAGTCTTTGGGTATTTAGCCCCTTGGGGAAGCCTCCTTATTTATTCCAGGATGGCAGCAGCTTGGTGTGAGCTGCTCTTTGTCCTAGGCACTGGTACCAGCCCCTTTGCAAACCCAGCCCTGCCTTGAGGAGCTGTGGGTGCCATTGGAGCAGGATGGGAGCAGCATCTTGTGCTCCCAGCTGTGGGGCTGGCAGCATTGCGGGTATCAACGCCAGCAGCAGGGTGTGAGCAGGGCTGTGTCTCCCTGGGTTTGCTGGGCAGGGAGGAAGCAAGGGCCAGCCTGCCCTGCCCTGCCTTTCCTGAGCCTCCTGCCTCCTTTTATCTGGGCGGGTATGGCCTGGGAACCTGGCTGACTCCCCGATGCCTTTGCTGTAAAGACAGGAGGGGGATGACAAAAAAACACTAAACCTTTGCTACATGTCTTAAAAATAGTTCTCTTTGTAATTACTCTTTGTGGCTTTATGCCTTGTGACTGCATCAGGGCTTATACGATGAAGCGAGCTGCTCTGCTGTGTGTGTTTCGTATGCTGCAGCTGGACCTTGTGTGGCCGTGGGTTTGCGTGTGCCTTGCAGACGCCCTCGGCTCCCTGGGCGTGCTGGGTGAATTATCACCTCTCTTCGCCATCATGGTCTGTAACGTGGCCTCGGTCACCTCCCAATGCCTCGTTAATCTGGCAGTGATGATGCTGTAACCTAGGTAATTAGGAACTTGTTGCCCTGGAGCCAAGGGCCCATTGAGCCCTTGGACAAATGGTGCAAATGAATGTCAGTGGGGTTTTGGAAAATGGTTATTAACACTCAGCCTGTTTCGGCTCTTAGAGGATACAGAGGTGTTTCTATACAGTGAAGGGCTTTCACCTGCCTTGTGTTGTGACTTGTATAGCCCTGCTAAAGTGAGAATTAAACCATCTCTTCTCTTGGGGAGAAAAAAAGTGCTTTTTCCCTAATAAGGTGGGTGTGGAGTGCAGAAAAACTCAGGCTCTTGTGAAACTGTAAAAAGCTAGCAGAGGCTTTGGCATGCAGCTCCAGGTACTGATACCAAGTTCCCCAGCTTTTAGGGGAGATTCCCCTTTTTGGGCATTTTTGCCACCACTTTCCTCCCCTTGCTAGTGCTCACAACCCTTGGACTGGTCCAGTTCAAAAGTTGGAAATGCTCCTATAGATTGGGGGCGGGGGGAGGCGCTGACCCAGCTCAGTGCAGTGCTGTGGCTTGTGGACTGTGGTGTGGAGGGTGGCTGTGTGAAGCTGCAGGGTCCCTTGAAAGGTGTTTTCTTCTGTGGTGACAAGAGGTCACCCAGGTGGGACGATGGGTGTGCTCTCTGGGAGGAAAGCCATGGTGCAGGTGCAGAAAATCCACTGTTGTCTTGGGTATTTCAGACCCCGCAGCAGCTGTGGACAAGCCTGCCCAGGCACACCTGCGTTTCACCTCTCGGTAGATGCGCTGGAGAAGTCTGCTGTCTGCAGGTCCTGCATGCACAGCCGCTTTACACCCCCCTCTCACAAAAATCCTTATCCAAGGACAATTTCTGGACATGAAAAAGTACATATTTAAGGAAATCTGGAGGGATGGGAGGCCTGCTTGGCTTGCCTTGTAAATAAACATCAGGGGTGCGAAATGCGATAGCATGTATACTTGGCTCCAGCTGGGCTGTCTCTCTATAGCATGTTGTTTTGGTGTGTCTTCTGGATCAGAAATCTGTAAGTTTGTTTTTGTACCAGCGACTCAACCGCTGAACTGCTTAACCTTCTCTGCAGTCAGTGCCTCAGAAAAGCCAAATGCGAGCAACTCAGACTGTATGAAAACATGAGCTGCAGACTGGCCTGAAAGCCAAAAGAAAGCTGTAATTTACTGGAAGGGAAGGTCCTCTTTAAATTTACAGAAAAGAGCATATATAGAAATCTAACGAAAGCATGTAATGATTGTCTGGCAGGGACCAGGGGATGCTGCTGTGGGAAGTGATGATGTGGATCAGCCATCACATGTTAAACACAGTTTGTTTTGGTCAGGTCATGATCCCACATCCTTGCTGAGGAGCATCTCTTCCTACTGCCTTACCTGACCTATAGCCGAAAGTTATGGACAGAGGAGTTAGCATCACTGACCGCAACATACTGCATTGACATGCCTGCAGCCATTAATTCCTGCATTAAACACCTGACTTCTGTCTGAGCTGTGGAGCATGCTTTGGGAATATATATTAAATATATATATGGTTTTTAGTCGGAGCGTTAACTCTTGAAGGCCAAAGATTTAGCAGTGCAAAGCAGCACTGTAAAAAGCATCTTGCTCAACTGAAAGTAAAGAGGAGGTTGAATCTGTAGGGCTGGAAATAGATACTTGGCTAGAAAGGGGATGCTTATGCTTGGGCAGGATCAGTCACGTAGCTGAGGAACACACGGGCTTTTGATTCTTTCCTGTTTATTTTCTATTAGAGCAGCTGAATGCATACATTAATGGCAGCAAACTGATCACTGCTGTGTGCTGAGCAAAGCAGGGCTGGGCTGCCTCCTTGCAGGCAGGCAAGGGCAGCTGGGGGCACCCAGGAGGGCTGGCAGGAGGTGGCACGTCCCCAAGAGCCTCTGCAGAAATGAAGTGATGCTCCAGCACAGGGTTTGCTGGCGTATGGCAGAGGAGCAGGATGGAGGGTGCTGGTGTGTGTGGAAAATGCCTTGGGAGAAATTGGATAAAATAGTTGCCCTTGGCAATGTATTTGAGTGGAGTCCTGCTGACAGTGTACGCTGTACATGCCAGTGATAGGGGACACCTTTAAGTAAGCTATAGAAGTTTAGAGCGCTGTGTGAGCACCAGGATTTGTGCCACAAATGGCAGTTAAGTTTACACTCTAAATCTTTTTATGTAGATCACACCAAGCTGTGAGGCAGAGCTTGCAAGTTGATTCCCTGAGGATAATATATAATTAAGTGATCAGGCTCATGAAAGCAGAGCTGATGCAGGAGTATAGATGCTGATGGACCTGCCCCCAGCAGGGACCATTGCCACTTGGGCAGAAGGCTGTGTAGTTCTGGTGGGGACAGGATGGCTCAGAGCTGTACTCTTTCCCTCTGCTTCAGCTCTGCCTCTGACTAACCAGCTCTGCCTTTTGGAGTGGATTCCTCTTTCTTATTTGCTTTCCCTCCCTGCTTTCCAGCTCAGTTTCCTCAGCTACCTATGCTCCAAGCCTTCTCCCCTCTGAGCCTTCTGATTTTTCTCCTCTATTTGCATTTTTTCCCTTAGACCTTTTTTCCACTCCTGTTTCTTCAGCCTTGCCTCTTCTGCTATGCATTTCCACCCTGGTGTTTCATTTCTCCCTGCTCTGCCCCCCGTCAGTGCTCACCTCCTCTGCTCCATCCTGAGTAAACTGGTGCTGGCTTCTTGCTCCAACTGTCCAAAATCCACAGCCAAACAGAGGTCAGGGGATTCCTTAATGAAATTCCTTAGATATCAGTTTTGTGGAATAGTTTCCTGTTTATTCAGTGTATCTGGTTCTTCTATGCTTCCAAGCTTCGTTTTCTGCTTTTTGAAATAAGCCAAAACAAGAATGAAAGGAAGATGCTGTGGGGAAGGCTGTGGGGGACACTCAAGAGACCCAGTGCTGCTGTGGCCTGGCAGACCTCCTCGGAGTCTCATTTGCTGCCTGCAAAATCTTTGCCTTTATTCCTCCTTATTATTAATGTGTCCGAATCAAGATCATTAGTGCAGAGGAATGGTTCTTGCTGTGAAATAGTCACCTGTAAAAAAAGTAAATAACTGTTATACTGGTGATGAGAGAAGTCGGATGTTTTCAAGCTGTAGGTTAGTTTGCACAGGTCCCATCTCCACTTAGCAGGAGGAGGCTTGTGCTGCAGATAACGAGGCACCTCTCGGGCTGGGTTTCCCTGGACGGGCTCCCTGGGTTTCACAGGCAGCTCCCATGCACGGAGGTTAAGGTATTATGAATGTAAATCACTAACAGGCAGGTATATTCGGGCAAGCTAATTGCCCGAAGCAAAGTTGCTTGAGGTGGGTCACAAGCAGCTGATGATTTTGTCACCTTGTTTGGACTTAGTGACTGCCCTCCTGCCTCCCAGCTTGCGTGGGCTTCCTTTGGTGGCTGGAAACAAGCTCTGACACACGCCTCGGGGCAAGATGGAATTTGCTGTGCAAGAACTCGGTAGCAGCTGCTCTCAGCACTTCCCAGCAATGAGTAAGTCATCCTGGAAATGGGTGGCAGGAAACTCTGCCTTTCTCCTGGGGGAAAAAGTGATCTCCGTCCCTCCTGGGTGCCCTCTCCCTCGTCACCAGCTATGGCTGTGGTGGGTACCAAATGTGTTTAAGGTGAGATGCTGTGATACACGAGGTCGAACATGTTCTTGCCCTCTCCCAGCTCCCTGCTGCCACCCTGCACAGCCCCTCTCTGTAAGCTCTGGATGCTTCCCCCCCTGCACCCGTGTTGTCCTGCCTGCCCTTACCGATGTGCCCTACAAAAGGGGCTTTTGTGGAAGTGTGCTCGAGGGAGGTAGTTAATTTTTAGCTTCCTGTTTGCTGAGCCAAGAGTAAGATTTTAACAGGGATTGTGCTAGACCAGAGCTGTTTTGCTATTGCTTAACTAGTGCTGCCTGGCTCTGGGCCACTTAAAACAAAATGCCAGACCCCAGAAAAGAGCAGAGCATTGCTACAATCACTGGAAAAACAAAACTGGGCCCTTTCTCCATGAGGCTCAAACACTCCCAGGTCTGGGGTTTTAGAGTTAGAAAAACCTCCCCGAGTTGGTAGGTGGAGGCTTGTGTTTCTTCACTTGGGGATGTGGAGAGGAACTGGGGGGCGTCCGTGTCATCCAGCAGAGTTTTGCGGCAAGGGAGAAGCTTTCATCCTCTCTGCCGCAACCCATGGCCACTGCATCTGCTTCTCGGGTGGGGAAACGGACGTGCTGATGCCCCAGGGACTGAGCTCTGTGGCCAGACACTGTCTTGGGTTGTACTGTCTGGGCAGTCTGCTCTGGCACACCTAAAGGGAGGGGAAGGTACTAGCTGGGTTTGGCAGCAGCAAGCTATGCACCACACTTCATCCCTGAAAGTCCTGTTCGTTTAAAGGCATGAATGCCCACAGCAATGCCTTAATGAGAGTTCACGACTAACTAGAAAATGAGATTAAGTTAACAAGGTATGCATTAGGACACGGGTGAGATTAAATCTCTGGATTTTTAATGACAGCAATAAAATACTTCTGCTTCGTGGTACAAAAGCCTCACCACTAGCTGATGTTACCCTCTGTTTCTCTCCTGTTCAAAGAGCAGGCTGTCAGGGACAAACTGACTAATACACAACTTCATGTCAGGGCCTTATCCAGGGCACTGTTAAAGGGGAAAGCAAGGGAGCCCCTTCCCAGGGATGCTGGACTCAGGAGGCAGAGCTGTGCAGGGCTCTGGCATGGTCTTGCTCTGTCAGGCTGTTTTCAAAACAGCTATTCTGCTTCTCAGAGTTTGCAGAAGATTTCCAATAGCCATGAGGACCATGGAAAATGTTTTTAAGTGCTCAGAAATGGAGGAGGTGCAAAGGCACAGGTCAAAAGCTAACCTCTTCAAGGGGAGATAAAGCCCTGGGACTGTAAACAGGTCAGCGTGGGACAGCTGGGTCTGTGTGCAGGTAACAACTCAAGTACCTAGACCAGCTACTGTGATGTGCTTTTCCAGGAGATGAGAAACAAGTGAAAAAAAGAAAAGGTATTTTACTTATTTTCTTTCTCTCTGATCCTCCAGTGCCGTTAACCAATCCCTGGGTGTGACTTGTATCAGAAGGGGAGTGGCGATGTTGCATGTTTCTTACCCCTTCTGCATGTAGGAGCTGTACTTCCAGAGCATGCCGCAGGCTCTGACCCTTAGCAAGGACTGGTGACCAGTCAGCATACCAGGCATGAGGGGGAGGTTTTGCTCGAGGTATGTGGCATGGTGTGCTCTTTTTACCTCCCCTTCTTGCAAAAACCATAAAAGAATTAGTTTGTGGTGTAGGTAGCAAAGTGCTGGTATAATTCAATTCAGTTCATATACAAGTACCTACTGATAGCTACTCGTGTTTTCCTAATGCTTCTGGACATTCAGTGTCTGCTTGAGAGAGACTTTTACTTGGGGTTGTTCTTGTCTTGTAATGGCATGCTGTCATTAAAGACCCCCAGGACGGAAAAGCTTGTACTGGAGAGATGTTTTGTGGCTGGTGTAAGCATCTTCCTCTTTCTTTAAAGAGAGTAAAGGACTGCTCAGACTGGAGCCTGCTCTCATTAGGGTGAGCAACAAAGAGTTTTAATCCCCTTTGCTGCAGGAATTGACACGCTTACCTTGTTGATGTGACAGTCAAAACGTGATTCATAAGTCACCAGTCTGGCACTGGAAGGCTGCTGGAAAATCCCAGTTTAAAAGCTTTACATGTTACTGCAACAAAGCAGTCTGTAACACCTCTGGAGTTGTTCAGAATTGATTTGTATTTCTTTGTGTTTGATATACAAAGGGGCAATCTGGACCTCAGCTCCTCCTGACAGGTTGTTTCTCCAAAGCCTGCAGGTGTGCCAGGTGTTTGGCCTGAGAGATGTGTACCTGCAATAGGCTTCAAGCAAACGGAGCCTGTGGATGGGGGTCATGAACAAGCAGAGCTCCTCATATGCTGTGCATGAGGCAGAACCCTTACACTGGCAAATGCATGCAATGGTTGGCTTAAACCACCTCCCCAGGAGTCGGCTGGCTCCGTGATTTGCCTGACAAATTTTCTGTGCCTTTCCCTGCTTCTTTTTCCTTAAGAAACCTCCAAGCCTTTTTGTATACCCTGACAGGCCATGGGGAGACGTGCTTGTGATTGTGACCCTGTGGCAATCCCAGTGATCGCCATCAGTGTCGGATGAATGCTAAATCCATGCTGTGCCTGGCACTCTCGCCCTCTTCAAACCTGCTTGCCTGTGTTATCCCCTTGGCCAGGCAAGGACCACACCAGCCACCATGGCCCTGGGTGTTACAGATGCATCCTCTGCTGTCAGCACCCTGCTTGAGTTAGTGCAAAGCACAGCAGGATGTTGAAGCCTTGCCGAGTAATGGGGCTGGTTTAGGATTTGGTGCCTCACACGCGTGGCTAAGGAAGGAAGTGACTTATGTGCTTGTGATTGGATTTTCCTTGCAGGTTTGTGTTGGCAGGCAAGAGTGAAATGCGTCTGATGCCTCAGGCTGTGTGCAGCTCGCTGGCACTTGCCCAGACGTAGGTGGCCAGAATTGGAGTGGGCAGGAGGGCAGCGGCTCACAGCAGCACGCTGATGGTGTTTCCGGGGGATAGGGGTGTGCACTGGCTGCGGAGAGAAACAGTCTCAGTATCTCTGTCCTTGGCATCTGCTCCTGATGCAAGGCTAGACCTGTCACAGGCTCCACAAACAGAGCTAGAAGAGTAATCCGATACTAAATGCTTGCTTGCACCAAAGTGTCAGGTCTCTGGGAAAACCCTTCTTGAGCCATAGCTGTCAATGTTGTGACAGAGTAAGTCGACAGACTGAATGGGCTAAAACCTTGTAAAACACATATGAGGGGACACCTTTCAGGTTCCTGGCTTTCAGCAGGAATTTGATTCAAGAAGCTCTTCAGGTTTTGTCCAGTGGCCTTTGTGCAACTCCTGGAAATCAAAATATTTAGTCTTCTTTCCAGCTTCCCTTCTTTTTCTGCGTTGCTCCTCTTGTTTTGGAAAATGTGGTTTAGATCTTAACAAAAACCTCCTAGGTAGCATGGGAATACCTTCTGGTAGATATCTAGATATCTTCTGATATCTAGAAAATTAATTTAAAAATATATGCTATGTGCATATACTACTTCCGCTTAGTCATGTGCACTCCTATAGCCTTCTAACACAAGCCTTGACTGTTGGGAGAAGCATCCCTCAATGTCCCTAGGTCGTTTTGCCACCTCCCTGGGCAGTGGCGGCGATGCTGCTGCTGAAGGTTCAGCACACTTCTCGCCAAGATGTGCAAGTCCACCCGGAGCACCTGGCCCCTGACAGCACAGAGGGACGCCCAGACAGGCTCTGCAGAGAGAGGACAGGGCCACAGCAGTGCTCTCCTGTGTCGAAGCGTCAGGGAGAGCAGCTCTCAGGCAAATGGGTATTGCTCCCATGTGGTCCCTGCCAGACCAGCCTTGTTTCACTTTACCTGAGCTATGTACAATGTCAGGAGTTTTTGTGCGATGTTGTTGCCTGCTTTTGCCCAGTGGTTTATTCAGCCGTGCCACTTGTGCTGCAGTGTCTTTTCTTATGGATGAAGACCAGAGTATTTACTTGCAAATTCCTGCAGTGACTGAAGAAAATAAGATAGGAAGCAGCTGATTTTTTTTTTTTTTTCAAGGTACGTTGGCTCAGGAAGATCTATAGTACTGACTATTGAGCCCAGATACAAACAAGTTCAGTAAGTATACCTACTTATACTAGTGAGGCTTTTCACTGACAGAATGTAATTTTCCATTTTTGTTTAATGATTGACCTTGTTTAGGGAGCAGGGGAAAATAAACCATTTGTTATTTCAGTCCTCTGTTTCCATCTTGGTTTATATCTTGGTTTTGCATGTGGGGACACATTGCAGGGAATTACCCATCTGGGTAAAATGACCTTTGGCCAGGAGGTGTCTTACCACTGCTTTCCTAGGCTGCGACCGCGCAGCCACGTCATGCTGCCCTCCACTTCGCTTCTCTCAGCAGCTCCTGGGGCTCAGCCGTACATGTGTTTAAATGCTTTGCCACCTCAAGAGCAATTGCAAATACACAGTGAAACATGAAAATGGTCCCATGTTTGGTCAAGTTCTTCCATGGCTAGGAAACGCTTTTCCAGAGAGAAGTTTGACTTTGAAGGAATATTCCGTATCTTCATGTGAGCTGTGTATGGTAAGGTATACGTATCAGATCTGTTAGAACTGAGTATTTCTATGTAAGTTTTAATATTACTTGAGATTGGAACAGTGTTTGCCATGTCAAACAGGATCACAAAGCATGTGCATGTTGTGGCATATGTTCAATCTTTGGAAAACTGCATTTATAGATTGGGGGGAAACAAGTTGCTTTCGGCGAGCTAACCATCATTATAGGTTACAGCAGCCCTTCCCAGACCACTGGCTTAAACAGGAAGGGAGAGAGACGTCTGCCCTGTCTTCAGTTTGACAAACCAAACTCGTCACAGTATTTTGAAATGCACAAACCATCACCCAAAATAACTCCATTCTTGTGCTTTGGTTTATATTTGCACTTATACTTTGCAACAGGAAGAAAACTATGTTAATTACATTTCATAGAAGAAACACGTCTCTTGTGCTTTCCTAGAACGTTCTGTAGGGAGATTACTACGTTGAAATGAAAAAAAAAAAACAAAAAAACCCCAAAAAACCAAAAACAAATAAACCATTAACTGTTTTCATTGGAGAGACTAATTTCCACCTTGCTGCTCATTAGAGTAGAGCCTATGCTGATGAAGAGATTTCCTGGAGAGTAATAGCTGAATAAGCTGCACAAAGGATTGCTCCTGCTGGGCACAGGCCCTGCATGATGGCAACATACAGAAGTGTTGGTAGACCCAGCATGACAGACGCTGACCCTACCAGGCCCTCACCGAGTGGGAGTGTATACATGGGTGAGACCCCACTGAGGAGGGCACCTTGCATAGAGCGGTCGGGTTAGACCATGCCGAGTAACCTGAAAAGCTGTGACATTGTTTCCTGTGTACAGAGATGCTGAACAGGTGTCAGGCAGGAAGGATCTTCCACTTAGAGATTTTCCCCACACTTCTGCTTTAATTCCCTTGAATCCAGAAGTTATTCCTCTGGATTTCTATAACAAAAACTTGGAGTGGGATAAAAAGACAGTGAACATCAGTGAACTCCTGGTGTTGCATTGAGAGAGGAATGGAGAGATACTGTCACTGGTCACTTCCAGAACTAATTTCTAGTTTTTTTAGCAGCTGTGTGTTTCTAATCCCTTTTCCATCAGTGGCTCAGCTACTCTGACCATCTTGCTGTCTTTCAGAGCTGATCACTGGGAGGAGAAATCTTATTTCCAGAAAGCCAGGAGATGTGCATGCAGCCTGATGGAGTTAGGGGAGCTCCTCTTTCCCTAGAGGGCACATAGAGACCTGTTGGCCAAACAGTAAAACAAAGACGACTTGGGCAGCAAAGTCTGAAACTAGGGCAGGGTGAGAAGCCAGTGCTCTGGGGAGGATTTCTCAGCTGTGAGCAGAAGGGTGCTGGAAAAACCTCACCAGCATTGCAGTCAGGGTTATCTCTGTTAAAAGCAGAATATAACTTGTTAATACCAGTACTGGAGGGGCTGGAATACAACTGGTAATTGTGAGCCAGGCTGCTGTGTTTATGCACGGCTGAATTGTGTAAATGGCATGAATAATCTCTCGCCCACAAAACACAATGGGAAAGCCTGTGCATAATTTAATTCTTAGAGTTATGGATGGGCAGTGTAGTTAGCGCTCATTGATGTGACTTTATGGAAAATGGCTTTAACACAGAATAACCCCAATTCAAGAGGAATAATTGCTTTGGCCAAATACAAGCTGTTAGGCTCAGTAGTATCTAGAGTTGGTCCTTCAGTCTGATTTGTGCAGGGGGTCAAAGTAGAAGATGGTCTGTTTTAGCTTTAAAAATCCACAAATCCTCACCTTCTGGTATGTATCATCTGTACACTGTGGTAATTTACTGTCTTAGTCTGGCTGTATTACAAATTCACAGCCTGGAAGAGTCGTCGACTTTCCAGGAAAGATTTTCTGGGTATTGACCTGGACCCCCTGGATAGCCCAAGCAGCTGCTGCAACATATAACAAGGGAGAGCACAGGCTTGCTTTCACCCCCGTTAATTGCTATGCAGGGATGGGATAGGGAAGAAGAGCAGCCCAAGCAGACACGCTAATTGTCGGCAGGCCATATTATGGTGAAACAGGAGCAGCCCTGTTGTCTTAAGCTTCAATTGGCAGTGTCTGTTTAGCCCACGTAGTAAAAAAAGCCGCCCTCTTTCCCTGCCTCCAATGCGCAATCTGCGTATGTACAAACGTAGCTGTTTTCCACTGGAGTCTATGGGGAAGACTTCATGTTAAAGAAAGATATTTAAAACCTACAGCCAGAGAATCCAATTACTTGGCCAGGTTAATTTTTTTTTTTTTTTTGCTATTTTGCCTCTGTATTGTTCTTTGCTTTCCATCACGATAATGATGGGAAATCAATGTGTTAAGACAAATGCTAGCATAATTGTGAGTTCAGAGTGAGATTTTTAGTATCTCTCGGGCATCTATGCCTTGTCTGATGTGCGGGCAGTATCGAGCCGGGGGCTGATAAACAAAACGGGCAAATTATTATCGCATCAAGTCTTATAGTTGCCCCCTTTTTTAAAATATATTTATTGTCTTTGCCCAATAACTGGACCAGATAACTGTATAATCAACAAGAGAAAGCTTGTGCCCATACAGTAGCTTTGAAAGATCAGAGCCATAATAAATATTATTTTTGCTGAAAATTATTTAAGTCGTGCTATAACATCAGCGTGGGAAGGGCAGGTATGGTAGACATGAAATTAAATGAAAGGCTACTTCAAAAAAAATCTTGCCATGGTAGTTTGCACTTCTTAATATTTTGATGCTACCGTTTTTTTTAGTTATCATTGGAAAATCTACATTATTCCTATCACTTTAAGACACCAGACAAGCCAGTAAGCATGCCTTGTAAGTTGCCTGTAAAAGCAGCAGTTATATCCCAGCAATGACAGTCATGGCACTTGCCAAAAAAAAGCCATGTTGAGTGTTCCCTGGACAGCCCACCTCCTCTTGCCCTTGGCTCTGACTTGGTCCTGCATTTCCTCTTGTAGGAATCTGTGTCAAATGGGACTGCCGCTGTGTTACACTGCTCCCTCTCATGGTAGCAGCCACCTAGCAAAGAGGTAGGATGAATGAATCGATTGATCTGGAAGATATACCTAAAAATGCCCAGTGTGTTAGCCTGGCTTCTTTGCCTGGGGCAGAGGCAAAGGAGACATGCATGGCAGTGAATATTTGCTGAAATTAAGCCCTCCTCTTTCCATCTTTACGCAAGCCTGAAACGGGGGCTCGGACTAGTCTCACTGGGACTTGTTGTGGTCCAGCACTCTCTTTTGCTGTTGATTTTTGGTATTTTGCGTTACTTCCATGTGACTCAGAACTCCAGAATTTAATTTGGTCCAGAAAGTGGTAAATATTAACTGTATGTGCATATGTATGTTAGTATATATGTGCATCTGTGTGTGTGTATTTCTGTGAAAGTGAAGCAGTGCTGCAGGAAGCCTGTTCTGATCAGACTTTCAGCCTGGGATGTAATTATGCCTCTGATTTTCAATCATAAAATTCTAGCCACCTTGTGCATGGAGGCAAACACAGGGATGTCTCTCTGTACCAGCGCCTATCCCGGGGGAAGTTAGCTTCTTTTTGCAAAAGGTGAATATAGAAGAACCTATTCTGCAGAAGTCATTTATCAAAGCAGCTTTCCTAGCTGAATGCTGACCTACAGCCAGCTCTGTTTTTTGCTGTAGCCACCACACTATTTCTTTTCTCTGATTAGCACGCCCAGGGAGCCCAGGTAGTGTAGCTGAGTCGATACGCAGTTGCCTGCACTATTAGGGTAGTGCAGGAGTAGTAAGTGTCAGGGATGCGGGCAACAGCGCAGTCCTACAGGGCTCAGACAAAGAGATTCCCGTGGGCTGCAACTGTGTCAGTGTCAATGAAGGTGCAAGTGCCAGAGTTTCTATAGTGCTTCCTTCAGGGACTGGGTGCCATAATAAATGATTTTCAGCCGTTGACAACCTGCCTCCTTAGATCTGCGATTTCCAGTCTGGCTCAGCCCACGTGTCTCTGCCCTGTTACTGCCCTGCTGCCTGAGGTGAGACCAACACAGTTCCAACAAGCAGTTGTGCTTCCTCATTTTTTCTAATCAATTGCTTAGATGAGATTTAGTCTGTGTTTCAACATCAGTTATTTTGGTATAGCAGATCAAGTTTCTCCATACAGAACGGATGTTGCTTCCCAAAATTGCTTGTCATCCTCTGTGTTCACATTTTCCGTGGGTGAGGAGAAGTCATTTGACTTCTTTGTGATAAACAAGACTCAGTGAGCAAAATAGCAGTTATGGCTTGTTATTTATTGACTGGTAATGTTCTTCCTAATGCAAAGAGCCCGGATGCAGCATATGCTCCTCAAGAGTTAGTTGCCCCGTCAGCTGCCCCTTCTTATTGTTTGCTTCAGAGGCTGCTGATTAACCCAGTTTCTTAGGCTTTCCTTTCCTCTGGTTAATGTATAGCTGCAGTTTGCTTCCTGCTTTGCATCCATATGCCAACCACAGTTTGCCATTTATTCTGCCAAATTTATAGCTATATGCTCAACCAATAATCTGTCTAGGTAGCCAGTATGAATTATGTGCAAAATGTTATTTCCTAAATCTGGATGTAATTATCTCTCAACTGTGTATTTCCAAAAAAGCACCTCCCTTCCAAAGAGAGCTGGTAAGCAAGGAAGGAGAGCAGGGGCTTGCCAAAAGTGTTTGTGCTGCTGTGCTCCCATACCTAGCAGGCCGTCTGTCCTCCTGGCTAGCCAAGCTCAGTGTGCCTCGTGCAGTTCCCTTCTATTGCAGGCTGCTGGGCTCCTGGTTCTCCGTGCTGGGCAGGGTCAGGGACTGGCTGGTTCAAGAGGTGACAAATCTGGGGGGTAAGGGTACCTGCCCACGTACATGGGCTGCCAGTTCAGCAGATAGTACACAGGTACTTTCCAAAACAAAATATTTTTGCGTTCCAGTCCTGCTAAAAGGGAGGCTGGGAAGGAAAAGAAAACTGACTGAACAAGAGAGGAGCAGGGGGCCCCGGGAGGGTGGGGAGGGGAGGGGAAGGTACCTTACTAATTAAAAGAAACCTTTTTACTTTTTTCTCCCAGACACTTGTATTACCCATCATCTGAACTATTAAGTATCCTATTTACTTGAAAAATTATACAATTAGGAAAAATAACATCTCCTTTGACTTGCTGATAGTAACCTGTCAGGTGTGAGTTACTACTTCCCAGTCCATCCAAAAAACCCCCAATTTTTAAAAATTGAAAGGATTAGTACAATTTTAATACGCAAAACACAAGGAGAAATTGCTGGGTCTGAGTGATGTTCTCTATTGGCACATTGATTGCTTGTTGTACAAGAGGTGGCTACCCCAATACCAATTAAGTTGAAGTACCCTGACATGCAGGAGATGTCCCAGCTTTCCAAGCCAGAACCAAAATGATCTATTGCTGCAGTGAAGCCTGGTTCCTGCAGAGCTCCTGCCCGGATGGGCTTTGAGGGAAAACAGCCTCATCACCTCTGAGCTTGGGCAAGCTGTGGGGAATCTCTCTGTGACTCAGCCAGGATGGCAGAGGCCTTAACCCTAGCCTGCTGGTTTTTGGTTCCCCCACAAAATCAAATCAGCTTCTCGGCCAAACAACTTCCTCCCCAACTCCAGTCCCCAACTCTTTAATTTCCCTTCATCAGGCCCACAGATGGGTTTTTCCTCCCACTCCACCGGCAGGGGCTCCACACCCCGGCACGCAGTGCCTGGGAGATGTTTGCTTTCACACTGACTCAGTTCTGCATCCGTCCTACCTCAGACCACAGCAGCCCTAGACTGAGAGTTAAGAAAACTACTCACAACAAAACCTGAAGCCACGTGAAATCTGAAAGGTTTCTGATGTGTAGCCCAGCCTGGGTCTGAGGTCAGGTTTACTGACAGGGTCACAACGTGTCCTAGCAGTCCTGCACTGCTTGTGCAGCACATGCTTCACCTTCCCCAGACCTTCTAGAAATAGAAAAGTCAGGGCAGGCTGCAGAAAAGACGCCTTGTGTACAGATAACCACAGATATGCAGGCTGCTATCCTGCATTGCGTAATGCCCGGCACCCCTCCAAATTATCTGTTTTGCACTGGCCCCTTCCAGGAGTGTGTCTTGTAAAAGGTTTGTCTCTGGGATTGGTAGCAACCTTTTTTGGACTCTCTGCTCCTCATGCTGTGAGCCTTGTGTGGTTGTGTGTGAAAACATGACATGAGCTCAACATAGTATATGTGGAATGCAAAATCAAGGCTGCTTGATAAGGATTACCAGGGCACAGTTAGGACTCTCCCTCTGTCGTGCAGTATAGGGTTGCAGCGCTCACCTCAGTTATGCACAGCAGCAGTGTGTGGGTGACTGCAGAGGAGTTGTTGGCCCATCATCTTCCCTATCCACCTCTTCTCTGTCATGATCTCTTCTGTTTCTTGCAGCAAAGGGATGGCTCTTCATGCTTTGCCAGCGGAGCTTAGTGAAGATGCAAGCGGAGGGGTGCTGGGTGTGCAGAATCATTCCTGTGGAGCCCTGCCAAAAGTCCCTGCACTAGTGGAACAGGCACCTTGTGACTTTCCAACAGTTTCACAATGTAGAGCAAGAAGATGCTGTTCTTTCCATACCCATTCTGCATATTCAGACGTTTCCATTAGTGTCCTTTCTCGCTGGGAGGAGAGAATTTTGCAGTAGGATAGGAAACAGGGAACTGAGATAGCAGGGGGGAGAGAGAGGGAAACAACTTGTCACAAAGGTTTTGCAATGCTTGTCCAAAGTCTGTGAAGCTATTTCCTACTATCAAATTCCCCTCAGGACTCAGACTGTGAGCCCTGAGCTGGCAAACTGATGGTTACTTTCTTATGAGCATACAGAGGATTTAAGCACATGCACCTTGCGTGCTTTCCTTCATCCTGGAGCGTTATCTCTGAAGCAGTGTTCAGGCGTCAGAGCCAGCATCTTAAGAGAGCAGATTGAGCTCAGCTCCCATTGAGACGCTGAAAGTCTCAGTCTCCTGTTCTCAAACAAATGCTTTTTGAAGGTTACGTACATCACAAAATGGCATAGTCATGAAAACATGATGTACACCATATATACTTTCACTGGTTGCTTTTGTTTCTAATAGTAGTTCAGACTATTATTGTGCTTATTAAATTTTCCAGTTGAACCAAATGCAATTCTTTTTCTGTCAATTCAGAGCTGGAACACAGCCATAAAAACAGCACTGGAATATCTGGTCTTTTGCTCTTCGCCCTGGTAACTATGATGACCTGAAAATAATATAATGTTTCTGTGCTGTTTTAATTCCTGCTGATGCTGCTCCATGGAATTCAGTATTAAAATACATGAATTTCAACAGGAAAAAAGAGCTGGAAAATTTGTTTTTTCTAGCTGGCTGTAAAAGTCAAGGGAGGGAATGTCAGTAGGGCTCTATTGTAGGAAGCTACAGACAGCTGGACTGTATTTATGCTGTAGTAGGAGCAGCCACTGGGCTCTGTGAAAGCCGGGATCTGACTGAGGCTGTTCAGCCTCCAGGATTTGTGGGCCACAGCTATATGGCAGTTTCTCAAATATTTATTTTTTATTTCAGTTTCCAAAGCTGTTCCTAAAAAGGCATTTGAAAATGTGTAACAGGTAGCAACTAGTCTCAGAAGTCAGAGGAGACAAGCGAGTGGGCTCTCTTTATGCAAAGGGAGGTAAGGACAGGCCAAAAGACTGGGCTACCTGTGAAACACTGGTACTTTCCAATATGCTGGCTGCTTATGGTAGGGTTGTTTCCCAGAAAGTCTCTGTTCTGTCCCAATTAATCACCTAATGCAGCTCTAGGTCAGTGTTGTGCCTAGTTCTGCAACCCCCCCAGGAACAGTAGGGCCAACTCTGGGGAAAGTAAGATACCATAACCCCCTTTATTGCCTGAATGAGGGTTAAATAGAGCTCACCTTGCCAACTAGTCATCTGAGCTGCGTTGCAGACCAGAAGTGGCAGGGAGACTGGAAAGTCATGGACCCCACGTTGTTCTGCACTGCCTTATCACTCCACAAGAGGTGGGGAGAGACGGAGTTGGGAGAAACTTGCTGCTGCTTGTTTGGTTGCTGTTCTGTTTTGGAAATGCTCTAAGTGGTGCAAAGCAAAAGATACACAGTTGTGCTGCACAGCGTGCGTTATTGGGCGCCCTGCTCACACATCCAAGGAGCAAATCTCTGTTGTAATTTCTTTATCGAAGAGATCTGACAGCCGTATCCCTTCTGCATACCAAGTATTCTCCTAGGCCTGGACACAAACACCATGGTGGTCTGTGTAGTCTATTTGAGGCAGAAGGTTTTTTGAAGCCTACCAATTGCTGAATGTGAGCTTTTCTCCACTTTTGAAGCTTTAATTGGGAAAATTTAAGGGCTTTGGGGGATATATTATATTGGCTGACATGCTGAGTTTCCAAGGTACTCTTCAGGAGTATTTTATGGTAGCAATGCAAGAAAGTTTTGGTTTTCATCTGTTTTTCACAGAAACCACTATTTACTGAGTCTGCTTTTCTTTGGGACATTCTAATTGCAGTTGTTTCTAAGAACACTGCCAAGTTGGGGTTTCTTGGGGCTTTTATTTGATAGCATTCTTAATGCTGCTGAAGAAATTAATCTCTCTCTCCCAGTCTTAGTCTTTGCCACCTAGAAGATGCTGCTCTGATCTCCCCCAAGACTTGTTTTTTGGTGAACAAATCTAAACAAAAGCCAGTTCTCCTGAAAGACTGGGTATTACAAGTCACTGCAGGCAGGGTGGAGTTTCCCACGCCAGCCAGAGACATCAGCAGGCATCGTGCTGATGTCTTAGCTCAGGATCTTGGGTATGTGTTGGAGGTTGCACAGGGGGGCACTGATAGTGCTTCTCAATGACACGAAATGGCAGCCTAACCACGTGTTCCTAACATAGCCCAAGGTGGAAGAAACTGTAGTCAAAAGCTTTGTTTGACAGCATAGCCAAGAAGAAAATGTCACCTACATGCAACAAATTACAGCCTGTCACGGTTGTGCTCCGCACAGACCCTGACAGTTCTTGGAAGCCGAAATCATGTACCCTCCCACTTGTACAAATTCAAGCAAGTTGCTTCTGCTGTGCCACTCCCAGCCAAGTGCTGGCATTTTAACGTGGGAAGTGAAAATGGTGAAAGTTCCCCCCTTCCTGCCTTGCTTGTTCCTTACCTCTGAGAGGACGAGAAGCACTATGTCTTACCAAGGCAAAGGATTTCTCAGCCAGACGAAATGATTTACAGGATGAATAACCACATAATGACGGGCATGAGAGAAGTGCTAAATTTACTACAGCTCTGTACTGGCTGATCTTGCATAAAATGAAGCCATTTAGTAATAACTGTCACTTCACGTCCTGCTTCTGGATTACTGCAAAACATCACTGTTGTTCCTCAGTTCTTACAAAATCAACCATATAGCTTTGGAAACGGTATTCAGAAACTCTGCCATTTCCCAGCACACTGGAAATACCAGTTGTTTGCCAGAAACAATTCCCTGGGGGTCACATAGTGTCTCTGCTGGGAGACAAGTGTTCCAGGTACTCACAAAACATTTGCCTTGAAAAGCCACAGTGATAACTGGCCTGTACAGGAAGGTCTTTAACAAACTGCAGGAAGACTGTGTTTCTAATTGCTCTGCGCTTCTCCATCAGCATGACTAACAACTGTGGCTGAACTTGGTGAAACAGGTTGTTTGCATGTCCTGACATAATGTGTATTTTCCTGAAAGTCTGATAGACAGTAATGTGGCATTATGCAGATTGCAGGTGCTGGAAGGTTCTTGTTTTGGCCAGACAACAGCTCTAGGGGATTTTTCAGTATAATATTGGTTTTCAGTTCCGGGTCTCTTGATGAATGATTGGTAGAGAAAGTAGCTTTTTGCAGGCTTAAAATTTGATCCAGTGTATGTGGACAGGAGAGCAGGACGCAGCATACCCAGTCCCACATTCAGTGGTGTGAGCCACCGAGCTTCTCTCTGTCTCAGTTTCTCACTCTGTCAGATGGAAGTAGTTTTTTCTTACCAGTCAGGGGAGCTGCAAGATGCACTGTTCATTTGTATCGGTGTTTGGGATCAAAGGTACTCCGCTACCTAAGGACCTGGTTTGGGGTTCCCTGGCGTCAACAACAGTGGTCTTTTGAAGCAGTCCTAGTTACTAAGTAATAGTATTATAATCTGGGTGTATCAGCTACTACATAATGCTCAAGCTGAAACTTCCACTTACAGCTCGAGTCCTACATCTGCATTCAAGGGCTTCAGTAAACTGGTTTCTAGAAGCACTGAGCTGCAGATATGATGGGAGATGATATAAGCTATCTAAATCTGCAGAAGATTACACTGTTAAAATCCTAGTTACTGAAGGTTTTTTTGCTTGAAAAGCCTTTCCTGAGTAAGTAAATATTAATGGTTACATACCTCCAAAAATAAAAGCTAGGATAGTCCTCATTTAGGTGGATGCATACACGGGTTTATGGACATGCAGAACTATTAATGATATACTATATTTTTATGCAATTCTCCTCCTAGGGTATAGAATACTCTATTAAGCAGACTAAGTTACATTTCTAGCTGTTGCTGCGGTCAGGTCAAAAATGTAATTAGATAGGTCTGTGTGATGATGTGATGGGCAGTTGCTGAGCTAACTTGGGTATGTTTCTTATAGTGTTTCTAAACATGCCACAGAAGTGTTAGTAAGCACAGGATAATTGGTAACATGGACTGGGACAACAAGGTGTGTCTTTAGTCAAGCAGCAATGAAGGACACATCAAACATTAGCTGGGTATCAGAAATGAGGAGAAAGATAACCACTTTGAAACAGTTATAAATATTCTGCCTTCTAAAAGGGCTGTTTGGAATGTTTTCCTGTGTTTGAATGACACCTTATTGTCATTTTAAAGAAACACTGAATGGAAAAGGGTCTGAGAGTCTTACAGCACATCACAGACGAGGCAGAATCTATCCAAAGCTATGGCCGTCCAAGCAAGGCGCTGCCAGAATGGATCCGTTGCCCATCAGCAGGGCCGATGCACTGCTCCGTAGCAGATATTGAATTTCATTCCATGATGTTCCTTGCTTCCCAGTGCTAGTCATGGCACTCCTCATACTGGAGCTATAGCTGCTTTTTCTTTTTCTCCTTTTTCTTTTTTTAGCTTGAAAAATATCTGGCATCTGGTCCCTGAAAAGGGTTCTGGAGCAGGTTTGGTGCAGCAGACAGCTGTAACAGGTGACTCAACCGAACCACCTAAGAGAGTCAATGAAACTAGAAAGGATCCAGAAGGGATACAAATGAATAGAAAAGGAGTCAGAATTTCTGATAATGTTGCACAAACCCTTTTTCATTAGACTGTCAGTGGCTCTTGCATACCTTTACAAACAAGTTTCTGGATGCAGAATGCCTATTGAGACACACTCATATTGTTGTTTTTTTTTTTTTTTTGACCCAGTTCAGACCAAAAAGGCATCCTGTCTTTGCGATTCTCTTTGCAACATATATACCCTGGAAAGCAATATACAACTTTGTGGAAGTGTTAACACCTTTTTGGGAAGTTTTATGTTCAGATCTCTTTCTTCCTGCACGCGTTACATATGCCCTGTTCTGTAGGGGGGTAAAAATGAAAAATTTCTGGGAAACTGGGCTCTGCCTTTTCGCAAAAGGAGGACAGACGTGCCCTGAAGTCCTCCTACACGATACCAAATGCTGTGCATTCAACAGACCTGCTGGTTAATGATCTTGCCCATAAGTAATGTTTTAACCATACAGTAGCTTTTGTTTGCTTCAAAAGCCACAAGCCAAAGAGGAAGTGTAGGAGAATGTGGGCAGGATGGTGGCCAGGAGCCTCATGACCTCATCTTTTTCCGCTACATGGGGATTGGTGGCTGTGCCTGGGACAGGGTTTAAATTCCCCAAGGTCGGAGATGTCAGGCAGTCAGGGGACGAGGGGAGAAAGCCAGAGCTGCTGGGAGCCAACTGGCTGGAGCTGCTGCTGGGATCACTAAGAGCGCTCTTGTCGCAGCCGACTTCTCCAGCACCAGAAAAGGTAATTTTTTGCTTTTTTACCTGACATGTGCCATTCTGTCTGCAGCTTTAGTCAAGGAAGCGTTGGGCAGGAGATCTTTGAAAACTGCTTCACTGGACAGGGACGTTTGATGTTTCTCTGTGGAAAAAGGTGTGCTTTTATAGGAGCAAGGTTGCTTTACGATGCAAGGTATTATACATAATCACAATTTTAAACCTGTGTGCTGATAGATGTTGGGAGGAGGTTACTGAAAACCCTGCCACTGAATCAAGTACTAAAAACTGAAAGCGGGTCCTTGAACACAGAAAGCTTCCTCCCTCGTGTAACCACTGCCTGGCAGTGTCCCTGTTTCTCCTGGCAGGCTTGCAGTTTGTGCTGCATGCTACTGAATGGATGGGACATGCACCCTTCTCTGTGTAACTCTTGAAATTGCAGTACCTCTATTAGAGGGTCCTGTCTCAGGGCCAGCCTTACTAATGTATTTTAAATGTGCCCTTAGTAGCCTTTCTTTCCTCTATGATTTACTGAAGTTTTAAATGCCTCTTGTTCATCAGTAAATCGGTTTAATTTCTCAGGGATGTTCCTTATCCTGGGAATTGGTCTGTCAGCACCAAAATTTACTGTAGCTTAGCACTCTCCTAATTTCAGCAGGAATCACTCATTTATTAAATTGCTAAAACTGCAATGTGAGCAAATACCTCACTTCATCTCTTGCTTGGAAACACAGGTTACTCTGTTCAAACTTCTGGAGGGGGAAATATAGGTCTATCAATAAAAGCAGTTTATGTTCATATAAACTGAGTTTTTCACAGCGACTCCAGTTAATAACCATGAAAACTAGTTTTAAAATAACTAAAAAGAGAATGCAAGCTGAGTTTGTATTGTCCTGTCTCTTCTGACAAAATGATGTTAAATGAACAAAGAAACCAAAGCTGATCTTTATAGCACTTTGTTTTTCACACGCTTTTCCTTTGTCAGTGCAAGTCAGTAGATGACAGCAGGAGTCTGCTCGCCTTCTCAGTGTGGCTGGTCTCACCACTGCTCAGCACTTTTCAGTACCTGGTTTTAAAATTCTTGTAGCTTTTGAGTTGCTAAGTCATTACAAAACCAGCTGGGTGTGGGGTGGTAACGGAGGATAGAGCAAAAAGATTGATATGGGCAGGTTGAATCCTTAGCAGAGAGCTGGCCTTGGCATGGTGAAGTACACCAGGAGAAGGAAAAAGCCTATGACATTTTTGTGGTATTTTACCTTGTTGACTCACCATTCCAAAATATTTTCTAGGTAAAACATCACAATGAAGGTGGCAGTTCTGTGTTTATGCCTTATCAGCGTCACTGTGGCATGGCCAGTGAGTAAATCACAAATGCATATCAGCAATCACTTGCATGTTTTCTTTGCATATTAGCAAGAAATTAATACTGACAAATGCTTTTTCTATTTTCTCTCTTCAAGGTGAGTAAATCCAAGCAGCATGCCATTTCTGCCAGCTCTGAAGAAAAATATGTAAGATTCTTTTGTCTGTCTATTCATTTTCTTTAATAAATCCTTTTTGATTTTTTTTTTTTCTCTAATACACAGTGTCTGATACTTGTTTTATGATTGTAGCTGCTTGCAGAAGATGTCTTCACCTGGCTGTTATGAGCCAGTTTCTCAGGTAGCCACAGCAGAGAGCCACTGACGTCAGTAGACTTTTGCCATGTTAGGCGTCCTGGTTGCGGACTTTCATTAGTTGTATCTCTGGACTAGCACTGGAAACCTTTTTTCGTAATGAAAAATGTGTAAGCTGTCAGTTAAAAACAGAAAAGGACTGTAGCATAACACAACTACTATAACCCACATTCATTAGTGTGAATCAGATGACAATATTTGGTGTTAGAAGAGCACTTTAATCCAATTCCCATGATTTTTTGGAGTGGTGTGAGTGAATGGTATTAGTCTTGTATATAGCTATTTGATTTATACTCCATTGCCAGCTACTACCCATGTAAAATCAATTCTTTGCTCTGAGAGTCAGCTACTGCATTTAGTTTAGAGTCTTCATGATGTGGGAGATAAATCGCTCTTGAGAAAAGGACCTGAGAATTAGCAGAAATGATGGTCGTTAGATATAACTCCAAATTTCACTCAAAAACAAGCTGGAGAAACTGATCTGAAATTCCCCAGGCTCTGCCAGTGGGAGAGGCACATCTTCTCTATTATATTGTTTGGGTATAATGTTCATCTGGGATCACAGCTTGTTCTGAGTCCTCTTCCTATTGCAGTGAATTGCTGAAGACACATCCTGTACAAAAGGAGTATGTATTGCAGATACCACATCTGCCTGAAAACAGAGGTTGTGATGCAGGCAATTTTGCCTGCTCCTGTATGTTCCTTTGAGGATTAAACCCCCCTTTTTTTTTTTCTCTTGAAGGACCCCAGGGGCCGTCACTCATACAGATATCACCACCACCACCACATGAATTCTCAGTCTTGGGAGAATCTGCACCCACAGAATGACCTGGCGTCACCTCAGCAGGTATGGGCAACTAACTGGAAGAGAAAGCAGAGCCTCTTTCAATGCCAGGATTTGCAAGTTAAGATTAAGTGCTTAAAGAATAGTCAACATGCTGATCAGCTCTACTGTATATGCCTTTGTGTGCTAATAGTGAGTTTTATGTTGTTTTCAGACTCTTTACTCTTCAGAAGAAAGCATGGATGTCCCAGTACAACCGGTAAGTGTTTTGAACAGCAAAATGTAAGTTGAGTGCTGCAGGGCAGCCAGTGTGTAGCAGCACTCATTTTGCTCAGTCAAATGTGGTTATTGTGGTAACATCTCTTCCTAAGTAAAACAAAGCTTCAAGCAGGGTGAGGCAAATTTGGAGCAATTCGTGCACGTAGCTCCTCAACAGTGCATAAGCCCTAGGTGAGCAGGACAGATACCAGTCTGCACATCACACATGTATGTTCATTTGCCTGATGCATAATAAATGTTTTCCAGCACTTTCCTGACGTATCAAGCAAGAGCCATGAAGATGTGGATGATGACGACGATGATAATGATTCCAATGACACGGATGAATCTGATGAGGTTGTCACGAGTTTTCCCACAGATATTCCAGTAACGGTACCCTTTCCTCCTTTCACCCGGGGAGACAACGCCGGCAGAGGTGACAGCGTGGCCTACAGAGCAAGGGCAAAAGCCACAGTGGTGAAGTCTAGCAAACTCAACAAAGCTGCGAAAAAGGTAAATAGCGATGAGCAGTGGTACCCAGGTTTTTGGAAAAGGGTGGTGAACTTGAAAATGGACTTGTTACTTTATGGGAGTCAGTTTTGAAAAGCATTGGTGAGGGGAAAATAGGCATAAGTGAAGGGATGTATTTCCTTTCTCTGGATACCCCAAATCAGGGAGTATCGATGGCCAGAGGGCTGTTGATGTGCTGAGGCAGGAGTGTAGCCTGCTGCTGCAAGCTATGCAATACTGCAATTTGCGCTATAATGATGTACTTGCACACATGAAATCTGAGGCTAGGATCAAACTTGAGTTTCTCGTAATATGAAAGGTTCATGTAACTCCACAAAAGACCACAGTGTCTCCAGGCAAAGATGTATCATGCAGGATTTGAGTGTCCCCGCAGCCTACGCCGCTTGCTTTTGTGCAGTACCGCAGCACCTGTTGACAGATCCAGTTCCTCAGGAGTGACAACGGCTCTTTCTTGTTTTGCCCTCTAACACAGCTTGCCGTGTATGATGCCACTGAAGAGGATGAAAGTGCGCTGGATGCAGACAGCCAGCAAGCAGGGCTCTCCCAGGAGGATCCTGCTGCCCACCACTCCCTGGGGAAGCATGCCATCAGCGGGGAATGGGCTGACAAGAGCCACGGGCAGGACAGCAGCGAGCTGGACAGCAAGCAGCGTGACCGGAGCATGGAAAACGACAGCCGGCAGAAATTTGATAGCCGTGAGGCGGAAGGAGATGACAGTAAGGCTGGTGTCAGAGGGGATAGCCACCAGAGCATGGAAAGCAGGGAGAGTCAGGTCCACGTTTCAGCTGAGATCCCTGATGATAACAGCAATCAAACGTTGGAGAGTGCCGAGGATGCTCAAGATCATCACAGCATCGAAAGTAATGAAGTCACCCTTTAAAGGGAGACATACGTAACGTTTCCCTCCTTGTTCAATTCCTACCTAAGGGGAGGAGGGAGTAGCTTCATTTCGGGTAACTGTTTGTAAATGTAGAGCGCGTGGTGACTTTTCGGGTTTGGGGCAGCTTCTTTACCCGGCGGCCTCCTCCGCGGCTGCCAGCAGCGCCAGCCCTCCGCGCGACACGTCACGCCGGCCGCGCAGGGTGCAGTCGGCAGAGGTGCGAGGAAGCGAGAGGAATGGTGTCACACGCACCGAGTGCGCGTTCCCTCCGGCGTGCTGCTCTCTGTACTGCCAGCCTGTGTTTTGCTGTAACTGGACTTAAAATAAAAACACAAAACCCTGTACCTGTGGGCTGCATTGCTGTTTGCTGGGTTGGGGCGGGGGGGGGGGGGAGCTTTCTGGCTGTGTGAGGAGCTTTAATACCTCTCCTTCTTAAAATTATGTGTTACCCTGCAATTTATTAAGTGGGTAAAACTCCTCTGCGGGGCCGCCTTCTGCTTTTACCCAGGGTGAGCGGCGAGCGGGCCTGAAATACCCGGTGCGGGCCCCTACATCTCTACCACAGACGCGCCCCAGGGCTTCCCGCCTCACTGCTCGGCTCGGGGCTTCAAGCCTTGCGGGGGGGGGGGGGCGAGGCACGCGCCGGGCGCGCGGCCCTAACGGCCGCCCCAACGGCCGCGCCCCTCTCTGAGGGCAGGGGGAGGGAGGGAGGTCCCGGCCGCCGCTCCCGCTGGGAGGCAGGGCAACTACATCTCCCTCCGTACCCCGGGGTTTCCGGACCGGCGCCGGAGGGCGGGGAAGGGGCGGAGACGGCGACGCCCCGCCCCGGGCGGCGGCGGCGGGCTGATGGCGGGCCGCGGGGGCTGCCAGCGCGGGCGGGAGCAGCTGGAGCTGGAGCGGCTGGGCGAGGCGGCGCGGGCCGGCTCCTGCCCGCCGTCGCCGCCGCTCTCCGCCTGCTCGCGGCAGGCCTGGAGCCGGGACAACCCGGGCTTCGAGCCCGAGGAGGAGGGGGCGGCGGTGGCGGCAGGGCCGGTGCTGGAGATGGATGTGGAGTGGGGCAGCCCCGCGGCTGGCGCTTCGTCGTCGTTGGGCAGCGGCGCGGCGGGTCAAGGCGGCGGCGCCGTCGGGCGGCGGCAGCGACGGCTCCCCGTGGGGTGCGGCGGGGCGGAGGTGCCGAGCCGCCACCAGGTGCCGCCCGACGGCGCCGCACCCCACCGAGCGGCCTGGGCCAAGCGCTTGGCGCGGCGACTGCGAGGTGAGAGCCTCCACCCCCCTCCCCTCCACCCTCCTGCCTTGGCCCCTCCTGCTGGAGCTGGGCTCCGAGTCTCTCTGGGTTCCTATAGCTCGGCTGCCTTTTCCTGCAGACTGTCGCCGAGAGGAACGTTTATGAGTTGTTTGTGGTCCTTTTTGCCTTTTCTTCCACCCACCCCTTTGCTACCTGTCCTCTTTGTCATCTACTCGTGTTCTTTTCCCATCTCCCGTCTGTCCATCCGTGCTTGCCCCTGTCTGTGTCCCCACCTCTTCATGCACATCCATATTCTCATCTCTGACCTGGTTATGCCCCCCAGCACAGACCAATGCACGCACACCCCTCTCCTTCCTTTCCTCTGGAGCATAGAGCTCTCTGCCCCCCAGGTCTTAGTCGTGGCTGCTTTCAATGTAAGAAATTCTGAGCAGTTTTTCGATACATGTGGCTTTTCTGACCCAACACCAGGTCTTTGGAGAGTTGGAGCAGAATAATTGTCTTTATCTCTTTTTCAGCATCCTCTGTCCTATAAAAGAGGTGGTTAGGATAGCATTTGTGCTTAGACTGGGGTTGCTGGGAGGGTGTTTTATTCATTTTTGCTTTTCTGCAATATTGTGCAGTGCCTTGAAGCTGCCCGCGATTGTTGAGAGCTGCCTGTTGACACACAGCTGGTGACCAGGGACGTAGTTTGAAGCATAAGCAGGAGCACATCAAATGAGCATTTGGAGTGTCGTTCTAAGCTTACTGCGTTAATTGTGCTGAGCTGGCCCTGAACAGGGTTGATTTGACACAGCAGAGAAAATGGTGGATGGGGAGTTCTTTGGATTCAAGGTTGTGCGAGCACATGTGAGAAACCCCCCTTCCTTTTCAGAGAAGCTTAAAATGTCAGCATCAAGTCATGAGGATTTTAAATGTAGGATTTGTTTAAGCGTCCAACAAAATCTTTACAGTTATAAAGCTGCAATAAAAGTAAACCATATTTAGAAAATATTAGAAATACTTCTAATATTTAGAGAATATTAGAAAATATTCTTCTTTTAGAAAAAGAAACCTAGTGGTGGACTTTGCAGTCCAACTGTAGGTTTACGGTTGGACTTGATAATCTTAAGGGTCTTTTCCAACTTAAACGATTCTATGATTCTAAAATGTGAATATTCTGAAGTGATAGATAGTACTGTTGCTGGCTGGCACAGCATCAGCAGAGGTGGCAAAACAAACTCAATTTTAAGCAGGAACTTGTAAATCAGGCTATTTTATGTCCTGTATGTCTTCACTTTGATTTTTGTGTGCATTCAAAAATCATTTGCTATAGTGATTTCTGTGACTTCAGCTGTCTTGCACCAAAATGAATCCCTCTTGATCGTTGCAGTGTTTTACTTGGATGCAAGTCAGACTTGCAGCGATTATGGAATAGAGCATGTTTTCTTTTCAGCAGATTTTATTGGGAGAGTGTTCAATGAACTAAGTCACTTTGTAACAAGAGACCAGAATGGCCAGGAAAAAATATCAGTGATAATTATGTGTTGTGCATGAACTGTCAGTGCTCTGTTTGGAGTCTTCAATGGTGTGTTTAGTTTAGTCTGTTGCTGATACACGTAAATGCCTAGGAAAGAAGCTGCTTCACATGGAGAAAGTGAAGTCCATTTATACAAATTCTTATCTAAGTAGACTGTTCAGATGCTCCCTTCGTACTAGTTGTTGCCGAGAAGGAACCTCCTGTATATGCTTTTAACTGTGGTGCAAAATAGTCGTGTTTGAACATGAGGTGAGTGTGAGAGTGACTTCGTGATGACCTGGCATGAGTTGCTACTGTTTCATCTCCATCATGGTTTCTGCAGTAATACTCAAAACAGATTATCCACGTTAGGACTCATTTTGGTGCTAGTTTCTGAGCCATTTTGACCCTGAAGGCAGAGCTTAATAACATGTGATTTGTGTAAGGTCAGAGTATTTGCAGATGGAAAGTAAGTCCATTAGACCTTTTTTTTCCTCCCTGTCTCCTCCCACCATGAGGGAGGCTAACGAAGGCTTGGTAAAATGCTTTGTTGAATCATCTATAGTTCATCTGCATCTACAGCTTAGGGTTGGTTTTTGGTGGAGGAAGGTTGCTTATTTATAGTATGCTTTTTTCTAGCAGTTTTTTTGTTTTTAAGCCTATATATGTATTTTCACCTTGTTCAGCTGAGCAAGCAATAGAACCAAGAGGAATTGGCTTTTGGTGAAGCCGCATGCTGTGCTGGGCAGAATGAGCCTTCAGCGGCATCAGCATCGGGCAGATGTTGCCAGAGAAGGTGTTCTGGCCCTGCTCTGATAGACAGATCCCTTGCATGTCCTGCTGCCTAAAAGCAATGTATCTTGGGCTAGAATAACCAGTTTGGGAGCTGATGCATGTCTGTGGCTTGAACTTTTAATTTCTGCTTTTAGGCTGAAAGATGAGGACTGCCTTTGATGTGGTAACATTATGCATCCTTTTGACTGGCGGGGTTCTCTTTACACTACTGGGTGTGAGCCTATTAATCAACAGTGCGCTGTGTGGAGAATGGTGCAAAGTTACATCTTCTTGCAGTGCGAGAAAAGAAAAATATTTTCAGTAATGGCCGTGGACAAAGCTGCCTTTTGTTGTTCGAGACAGTCAGTGTACACTGGTAGTATTCTATTTTTAGCTGTAAAATGAAAAGACTTGGTTTCATATTCTAGGAATATTTGGAGTAGATTTATCCCTGTGGTTATTACCCACGGTTTCTGTTGATATCTGACCTGCGTACATTTTGTGTTTATAGACAAGTGTAGCTAAAGTTACTGTAGTAGACAGATCCTTTTCTGACTCTTTCATGAGAATGTTGCCATTAATTCATAGGCACAGTAAATGGCGAGGCATGACTTCCGTGCTGGGGTGGTGCTGCAGGGTGCTGTACTTGCCTGCTGCATAGGTAACTAACCTTCTCTGAAGAATGTGATCGCTGCAGGCTACGCAGCGAAAGGGCTGATATCAAACCTAAAATTAATATAGGGCACTTGAAGGATAACTGAGGTTTTAATACTGGAAAGAGCACTCAATAGTTCTTTTGACATTTCGTGGATAACTGTGAGGGCCTTTGAAGACTGGAAAACGGCATACTCAGTACTCGGTTTTATTTCGAGGTGATTAGAGGAAAGTTTGCATAGATTTATTTAATGAAATTCCATTTCACTAGCCAGAATTCAACAAGAGGGATTAATCCTTTGGATATCAAAGGTGATAGTGTTACCATGGCTAAACAAGTTGCCACGCATCAACGGAGGGATATTGAATGACAGCTTACACTTTATTTGCTGTCAGTTGTGAAATAAAAATGCAGAGCAGATTTAAGGTAATGGGATTTTGGTAATTGCAACTATCGGGGAGAATGTAACAGGAGTTACTAAGTGAACAGAAAGTCAACTATTTCAGACTATCTGTATTTTAGATTCTTCTTTTTGTGGATTCTTTTCAGATCCTAACGTGAGTCTCTGAAGTAGCTTTAGTCCTCTAGTTTTGCAGATTCTTCAGCAAACATCCCAGATGCTGAGGGGAGAGGAGGGGATGACTATTCAACTCTGTTAAGGAGAAAGTCATCAAAAGTTTTGATGGGTAAGAGCAAAGTCCATTTCCAGGGCCAGGCTGGAAAGGTAATCTGCCCCTCAAAGCACACCCAGTGCTGTGTCCTCATGTGCGTCAATACTAAGGAGTGTATGTGGGGTATTTCTTGAAAGATTTTCTTAGTTATTGTTAAATGGAAGTATCAAATATCATTTCCAGTCACTGATTAATTGTACCTTCACGAAGAATGCATCGTGACATTTTTACTGAGTTGAACTAGTGCAGGCTCCGATTGTACCTTCCTAAGGAATGTGAACTAAAGCTTGTGAGACTGTGTTTTGTTGTTGTTTTGGGACAAAGCATCTTTGCCTGAGGGTCACTTTCCTCTCCTTCCCCCAGCCCCATTCTTTCCCCTGCATCTGAATTTCTGTGTAGGCAGATTAGTTAGTGGTATGTAACCTGGCTTGAGTACTTTCAGAAATTAAGACTTTCATATAAATCTGAATTACTTCAGATATACTTATACTATGTATAAGGTATGTTCTGTACCTTATAAACTTTGCTTTATGATTATGTAGGTATATACATTATATATATTACACGTATATAACATTTTATATATGTGTAAACAGAAAGATTTTTATTTCCTGTGTTACCTAACAAACTAGACTTTTCATTGTAGGATGAGATTTCATCTATTTTTTTATTTGCATTTGATCATTATTTTTTGACAACTCTTCTAAGTTGATATACTTTTTGGGTAAGCCATTTGGGCTACAGAATGAGAGAATTATTAGTTGCAGATTTGTCTGATAAGTGAAAGAGTACATAGATTCTGTGAAAAAGGAGATGAATAGCAAATTCGTATAAGGAATGAACTGAAAATGATTAATTGAGGCTAGAAACGAAATGTTTTTGGTGCTTGTAATAGACGTCAACTTAAATCCTGCACTGCTTACCGCCACTATTCTTGATGCATCTAAACCAATATTCTAATAAGGCAAAAAGGGGAATAATGTATGTATCTTCCAAAAACGTGGCAACTAATGAAAGCTTCAAGCTAGCTGACGGGCAAATCCAGAGTTCATTTAACACAAAGATCATTGTGTGATCTCTGGTGCTGGGTTTTTTTTCTTCACGTGTAACTTTCTGTTCCTTGCTGACTGCTAACAGTATTCTAATATGACAGAATTTGAGCTTGCAAGCTTTCTGCTCACCACATTTCTTATTGGTGAGTAATGTGCTGACAGCCGGGGCTCGGGTCTCTTGCCAGCTTAGCTCACTGGCTGTTCCAGCCTTTTCTTCCTCTCTTCCGTAATGTTTTCCTGCCTTTATTATGAGGGTTGCTAGTGCAACGTAGTGCTGTGTTAGAGGCTGAATTTGAGTTCTTTATTATTAGTGACTCTGTAAAGGTTCTTGGGTTTGTGTTTCTGTCTTCAAAAATGACCTAATGGTGAGGATTTGGCATTCTGTGTAGTAAAGCTGCAGTCTTTATCTGTAAATTTTCAGACTTAGCCTTAAAAAACAGCTTTGAAAAAGCTCTCTTGTTTTGGGAGCTGACACTAGTGAAGGTTATAAGTTACTAATTAAGGAGTGTGAACAGAGGTTAATGTAAGACTATTAGTGCTTTCTGTGCCTATGCAGAGAAGTTTCCTGGTTGACTTTGTGGTTAGGTCACAACTTAAAAATGTGGTAGCTGAAAGGCTTCTAAAAACATCTAACACATTATTTTTTCCCCGAATAAACCTTGTATTTGCAGGTAGAGGGAAGAGCTTCCCTATTCACATCTCTTTGTTAGCAAATGAAGTTCTGCAGCAGGCAGATTAGCCCTTTGTCTGTTTTAGTCTTACAGCAGTGGTTGCAAAGCAACTCAACTCTTGCTTCATTATCAGCTTTATAACATGTTTTGGCTATCCCTTGTTGCTGTTGCATTTGACTTCAAATTACTGTGGTATGTTTGATGGATCCAAGATTTTTTCCTAGGGAGTTTGAGGTTACTTCATTTCCATCTACTGGGAACGTAAAGGATGTTTTAAAGGGTTGGCCGTTTAAAATACCTGAAAAGGAAAAAGGTAGAAGTTTGGTGCACTTTTGTAAGGGTGAATTTTTATTTTTATGTGCTTTCTCTCCTACCATAAACTAAGGTCAGATCGCCTTGCTTTATTTAGGCTTAAATGAAGAGAAGTTCCTTGAAGGTAGCAGTTCTGGTCTGAGCATCAGCAGCTCTTCCCAGCTTTTTTTCTGTTCTGTATTAGGCACAGGAAGTAAGTACGGTGGTTACTAACTGCTTTCTGTTCTCAGATGGTTGTTTCTTCTAGTGACTCCATTTAAAAGATCCTTTTGGTTTTCTGTTACCCTTTTGGAAGGGATCTCTGAAGTTCAATAAGTTCTCTTACACTGTCGTCTTGAGAATGGCAAGTATAGTATGAAGCTAGTAATAGGCGGAAATAGTTCAGCTAATGCAGTTGCCCAGTTTGACAGCTAGACAGCAGTTGCTCATTTAGGCCACTACTAATGTTTCCATGATAACTGTTTGTTGTGCAGGGAAAGAAAACATGTAGAAATACTCACCAAGATCCCTGCTGCTGTCTCTGTTGGATATGCCTTGCCTGTTTGGGAGAGGAAGGTTACGATTTGTTTTCTTTAAAAATATGTTTGACTGACGTATCCTCCTTTCAGGTAGAAAGTTCTTTAAGACTGCTAATAAAGAGTCGATACTGAATGTGCATTTTCAGTCATCTAACAATGCTTTTCATATTAAAAAAAAAAACAAACCCACACTGCACTGCATTTCTTGAAGGATGGCTGTCTGTGCGTGTCTTTGTATACTGGTATCTATTTTCATACCACGTGGTTTTAAGTGACAGCACTTCTGGCAAATCTTCAGCAGATTCTGTTAGAGTTCTGCTGAGCTGTTACTAAATTATTACGGTATCTTGTGAATAGCTAATACTGCCTTGGGCCCCATTCAGCCTATGGAAGGGCAACCCAAAGAAGTTGTTCTTGCTTGAACTTAGATCAGTTTAAAAACCATAGAAGAACCTGCAGCAGACATGACATAGGTTAAGTTTTCAAAACCACTTAACTTATTATGTCACTTGTGTATCTAGTATCAGACATCTGTGTATATCATTATATATGTTTTACTTTTAAGGTCTGTGGGGGACAAGACTCATGGAAGAAAGCAACACCAGCAGAGAGCGATATCTGAAAAGTATTTTACGGGAGTTGGTTACGTACATGATTTTCCTTGTGGTCTTGTGTGTCCGTAAGTACCGTTCAGCATTAATGCATCCAGTTCTGTACTATCTGCTTGCTATCTGTGATTCCAGAATGAAGGTTGTTTCAGTGATGTGGGAGAAGAATTAATGGGCAGGTGTGTAGGCAAATATTTGGAATTAAATCTTTGTTTTGTTTCTGCGCTTGGATTGTTGCTTGAGATTGAAAATACTGCAACTTTCCGTGCCTTAACAAGTTTTGAACCTTTAAGCAGGATGATAATATACTTATTCTTTGTTTTTAGGGAGTTTTTTTTTAATGTAATATCACATTGCAGTGTAATGCTTCTGCTACGCATTGTGAAATGAACAGAACTGTAAAATGTGAAGTGTTAGTCATCTAGGACAAAAAATTAAATTAGATCACAGAGTTTCAAATTTCTCACCAAGCTTATGTACAGATCATTCTGAGAATAAAAATCCTTGATAGTAGCTGGAAAGGCAGAGATCACGTTAGCTACTTAGAAATATCTGATAATCTGGGTTTGCGTGATGCTGGACGTTTTAAATGCATCTGCAGCCTATGTATACTCAAGTGGATATGGATCACAGCTGGAGACTTCCATGATTTAAGTGTGTCATTTGTTTTGTTGTCTATGATATGATATGAAGTACCATAACACTATAGAACACAGAACAGAGTGACATTCAACCTACTTTTTTTTTTTTTTTTTAAATTTGGCTTTTAAGTAGGTGACTGCTTTGAGGTAGGTGCTCTAGAATCAACACTGAAGATAATATTAGCAGATTCTACTAAATACAGACTTAATACAGAAGTGAGGAGCTTGATGGATCTCCAACTTTATACACAATATTCCTGGACCCAAATGGAGTGTAAGAAAGCAGCTTGAACTGAGTTTGCTGTTTTTTTCTCAGGGTGAAGAACCTTAGTGATGCTGGAGTACAGATAGTACAGGATGTTTATCACAGGCCTCACACAGCATCGTGAACAGTTGTGGCCGGTATAATGTAAAGGTTCTGAGAGTGGTCGTCTTTTCTGGCCTTGGGAACATGAAGCCTTTATACAATTCTATTTCAAGATTTCTAGGGTTTTTTAAGTTAAAAGTCAAAGCAAGGCATGTTCATATATTTGCATAAAAATTAGCAAGACAATGCCAAATAGAACTTACTATGGAGTTGGGAAATAGATGTTTTATTTGGTTACTAGAGAGAATAACAACAAAATCTGTATGCATTAAGTTCATATATGTTTGGAAAGCCGATATGTTTCAAGCCACCAGTTTTTAGGGCAGTTCTGTTCTAAATGCCTGAAATGTCAGTGACACTTAAGTTGTTGTTTATGATCAGTTGTAATAGGACAAGGTGATGTTTTTATTTTTTGTGAGAGAGAATCTTGGAGTGAAAAGAAAATGCAAAATTGCATTGGTGGACTGGCTCTGAGAGCAAGTCTGCCTTGCTTGTCTGGAGTAGAATTACTAAAAAACCCCCAAACCCCAAACTTTATACTATCAACTCAACTGGTTTGGTGTTGTGCTGCAAGCATGGTTATATACTAAATATCATGCGTTTTCTCCTTTCTGAGACCTTTAGGAATGCTTGGTGCGGGTTTATGGACAAAGTAGTGTGAGACTGCTTGTGGCTGGTATGCTGTACCAGGTGTAGCAGTGAGGGACTGGAATTAAACTGAAATTGGTTTCAGTGGGAAAAGTTTGACTGCAGGCTGTTGACAATTTGTTTTGCTATAGAAAAAGATTTTTGGTAAGAGAAAAAAGGAGAAGTGTAGTGTGTTAAATATCTACAGATATTGCTAACTCACTAGTATTTTTTCAAGTACTATCCTTTTTAATTTTACATGTAAGCAATAACTATGGGAGAGACTCATCTGTGGCTTGGCATGCCCTGGGAGAGCGCTTTCCAGTGCAGGCTAAATGCTATGGGCATTTCTTGTACTTTTGTATTTTTGAGAGTACGTATTTAGAGAGAATCCAGGTATTGGACAGTCATGTGATACATTCCATGTGCCACAGCAAAAGTCTATTAAAAATAGTACTTGTTCTCCAGTTGCTAAAGAAAACACATTTTCTTCCCTATGATAAAATATTTTTATAAAATTGTCAAAACTGATGGAGATTGTTCAGTGTAGACTTAATCTTTCAGGCTTCTCTGAGTTTTAGCCATAAAATGGTTTTAAGTATTTATAGGCAGTAACAGTATCAGTGCCAAAGACTGTTCTCTCAAGCTATCTTGGCTTTGTATGTCATTTTATAATTTATGCTCTGTGGTCCTCAGCCAAATGCTTGGCCCAGTGTGAGGAAAAGTAGTAACACACAATCATTTTTTCTCTGTGGGGAGATTCTCTTAGAAGCATGGCACATCTCGGGTGGAGTTTCATTGTCTAGCCATAGGCAGCTAGTGTAATTCGCAGTGCCCTGTGATATCCTGGTTGACCATCATTATCTGCTTAAGCAGGGCATAGTTCTCCTGAGGTCTTGTGCCATCTATGCAAGCTCTCTATGGATGCCTTGGATAGCACAAGTCACCTAAAAAGGCAGTAGCTGCCTCCCTTCAGGCTGCTAAATCGTGCTATTTTCTTGAAGTTAGCTTTTGTAGAAGCATTAATAATAGAATGAGGTGTGGGAAGGAGGACTGAGTATTTTAAACTGATTGATCAGTCTGTTCACTGCTTTTTGTATTTTAATCACAGTTGACAGACAAATGCTGCTTGGTGTAGATTTTGTTTTGTTCTGAAGCTTAAACTTTTCAGTGGAAAATCTATACAAATACAAACTGATGTATTCAAAACAAAACAAGCAAAGTACTCTTTTTTTCCTTCTTTTTTTTTTTTTCTTTTTTTCTCTTCTATTTCCCCCACGCCTTTACCTCTCACTCCTTACCAAATCTTTTGCAGTGACTTACGGGACAGTGAGTTCCAGTATGTACTATTACACAAGGATTATGTCGCAGCTCTTCCTGGAAACACCTGTATCGAAAATGGAGAAAACTGATTTCAAAACTTTGTCCACAATGGATGACTTCTGGAAGGTAATCCAAAACCAATTTTTTATCTCTCTGTTGCTGTGATTTGCTTGTCCTGTCATGGCCTGTAAATTTAATCTGCAGGATCTTTTTTCTAATGGGGTGGGGGTTGTGCATGAAGACCTCTGTGCACAATGTCAAAGCTATGGAACAAAGTAGGCCTTTAATATGTGAAAGTTTAGAACCTAGGTAATTCTAGTGGGGCAGGGTAGGGCAAGGTTGCGGAATGTCTTTGAAGGACAGGTAACAGTAAGACCTTATGTCAGAAAAATTATCAACTGCAATTCTAACACATCCACGGAACGAATATCTATAAAAACAGTGCTGGCAACACACAAACTAAAATTCTGTCTTCCTCCCCAGTTCACAGAAGGCCCGTTGCTGGATGGTCTTTACTGGGAGATGTGGTACAACAACAAAACCATGGCAGAAAACAAAAGCTTCATTTATTATGAGAACCTGCTCCTAGGGGTGCCTCGCATTCGGCAGCTGAAAGTAAGAAATGGTTCGTGCTCAATACCTGAAGATTTAAAGGATGAAATCAAAGACTGCTATGATGTCTATTCTGTAGCTAATGAAGATACTGCTCCTTTTGGACTTCGAAATGGAACAGCGTACGTAGTATTCCTGTAGACACCTTTTTTCTTTTTTTTTTCCCTGACCTGGGTTATGCTGAATTACACAATAAGTCTCTTGGCAGAGGCAACTCTGCATTTGCTGTATGTTCTGTCTGTAAAGCCTGTTAAATCCAGAGCAGCTGCCAGTTCTGCTCATGGAGAAACCTTGCCAGACTTGGAGAGGACTGTGGTCTTCATCCACATGAGTTTAGGTGCTGTCATTGTGCCATTGGTAGCTATTATGCATGGGAGACACGCTGTGGTCTGAGTGCAGCAGTGCAACTCATGAGCACCTGTTCTGTAATTCCAGATTGTATTACTGCAGTGGGTTTCACCGAGTTGTCTTCCCTGGCGAAAAATGGGAATAGCACTGCCTCTCTTGGAGGATGATGTGTGAGTTAACTGTAAAAGGTTTTGGAGGTGGAACATAACTATGTAAATGCCAATTTTCTTTCTTTCCCTGAGGATAGAAGTTCTGTGTGAGAGGATTGATGTGTTCCCTTTTCCCAATTAATATACTTGTGACTCACCTTTCTATCTTAATTTTGTTGTATTAGTCAAAGGAACTTTGTAAGCTCTTTCTCCAGGGTACAAGCATCAAAACTTTCTACAAGTACCTCTTAAATGAAAGCAGCTTTAAGTAACTGATACCTTTTTTTTGGTCAGGTTTTGTTGATGTCTGTTTTGTTAATTGTAAGTTGAAAGTGGAAAGACTAACGTGCTCTGTTTCACTTACTTCTGAACTAGTTGGACATACACCAATGAGAAGGATTTGAATGGGAGCAGCCACTGGGGCTTGATTGCCACATACAGTGGGGCTGGTTATTACCAAGACCTCTCAAGGACCAGAGAAGTGACAGCTGTGCAGATTGCTAGCCTTAAGCAGAACCTGTGGCTGGACAGAGGGACCAGAGCAGCTTTCATTGATTTCTCCGTATACAATGCAAACATCAACCTATTCTGCGTTGTCAGGTATGAACAGAACCATGACAGTGTTCAAACTGCACAGTATAGGTTGTAGACTTGGGGTTTTCTTGTGATTACTTTGTTTTGAGGACATGGGTAAGCGTATGTTTTATATAAAGGAGGCAGATAACTGAAGTGGCATGCCTCCCTGTCAAAGAAGTAGGACTCCACATGGCGGCTGCGCTCACCATCTGGAGGTGCTTCTGACTTTCCTGACTTTCCTGCAACGGCTTGGGTGTAGTTTGCAAGTGACTTCTCTAGTGAGTTGGCTTGTTAAAGTAAATACGTGGATATACAACATCAGTCTTTAGTTTAGACAGCATGAAACAGATGAAGACAGGTCTTTCTGTGTCTGTTTTCTCACTGTTCCTGAAATGCTTTGGGTTTTAGTCAAAATTGAGTGTGGTCAGGTTTACACCTTCTGTTCTGTGTAGTGTCTTCTCTGAATCATATGTGGGCTTTTGCCTGTTTCCATTATTTAAATAATTTTTTATATATATATAAAAATATAAATATATATAAAAAAACAAAACCATGTGTCTTCTAGTAGTGCTTTTTGTTAACACTGTGTAAATGAAATTTTTTTTTCTTTGCCTTTTTTTAAATGCAGGTTGTTAGTGGAGTTTCCAGCGACTGGAGGCCTTGTTACATCTTGGCAGTTTCAGCCAGTGAGGCTGATTCACTATATCTCCACTTTCGATTTTTTTCTGGCAGCCTGTGAAATGGCATTTTGTCTTTTTGTTCTTTATTATATGGTGGAAGAGATCTTAGAAATTCACATTCATAGACTGCACTACTTCAGAAGTCTCTGGAATTGCCTTGATATCCTTATCATTGTGGTAAGTAATCTTTATAAGGCTAAAATTGCTTTCTGAAATGCACTTTGTGGGAGATGTCAATGACTCAGTATTCCTATTGTGGGTTTAAGGAATAGGGACATCATTAGGAAGGATACTTACAGACTATTGGACTATTCAGTCTGAATAAGACAATTTTAGTCTGTGTTGTAATGTTGGTGTGTCTTGCAAACTTGCTTGTTCTGTCTTCGGTGGTTTCAACCTTCACGTCCTGGTGAGAAGTTTAGAGTATTTGTCCAGTATGCTTTTTCACAGTTTTTGTGTATAAAGGCACAGCCATTATGGGAGGTAACAAACTTGCCCTCATTTCTCTTCTACATATCTGATACAGACTATTGCAGTAGCTTTCAAGTGAGAAAATCGTCTGCTTTAAAAGTAGCGATTTGCATTTGGAGGAATGGGACTGGGATTTGAATATGTTTGCAAAGAACCACAAAGAGATTTAATGTGGTATTAAAATACTCACCAACTAATACCAAGTTTGAAGAAGTGTCTGAAAATTGTAGAGTGCTAGCAGCTGTCAGGGCTGCTTTCTTCGTTAAGTGGACAGTGTTGCACATCAGTAATTTTGGTGTAGCAGAAAATGTGAGCTTTAAAGCTACATAATATAATTCTCTCTGGACTTACATCAAGCTGTATTTACCAAAAGTATACAAAGCCAGCAGTGCTGAAACAATTCCAGTCCCACACTTGTTTTGTATCTTCAGGCTTGGACGAATCAAAGGTTTAAGTCTCGAAGTTAGTATCTGTAATCTAGATAAATCATACTTGCATCACAGTGCTTTGTAAATGAAGGACCATATCTGAGGATGTTTACATGTATTGAATGCCGTTTGTTATACTTAATGGCGGGGGGGCGTACAGTTATTGCTGTTATAGTCAGTGAAGTGTATTCAAGTGTGAGTGTAAAATTCAGTTCGCACAAAGGGTCAAATTCTATATTTATACCTTGTCTGAGGGACATCGTTTAAATTTAGGATTATGTACTTTATGACTCTGTATACACAGTGAAGTGTCTCTAATAAAAAGCTGTATGGTAAACTACAGCTTCTCTGCTGTTGCTTGTTCTGGGCAATACTGGTCAGTCCGTACTCCGGAGAAACTCTAGTACCTTTTTTGGTACTGCTGTCTTTCTGCTCTTTACTCTTTTTTACCTTTGTCTTTTTGAGTTGTCATCTTTCTTTCCCTATATTTCCTTCTCTGTGACAGCTTCATTTTTCTGCGCTTCACCGTCATTTTGTTCTTCAACTGTGGCAAGGAAAAGATTTCTAAATCTTCTTATTCCCGGGCTATTTGTCTGTAGTCTAGGACTATTAATGGTTTTGTCGTGAAACGCATTTCCTTATAATGTCCAGAAACTCTAGTTTGGATCCTATCTCAAATAGCAGCGATTGGGCTGTTAAATTGCTCCTGAGTGAAAGGTGGTGAAACCTGGCCCCCTCCAGCCCCCGCAACTGCCTGGCCCTAAGCACTAATGTGGTCAGTGACCAGTGGGGTTGACCCTGAAGGGCTGCGAGAAGCTTTTATCAGTGATATTTTTTTTTTTCCTAGGCTCTGTGCAATCCCTAGCTGTTACTTTCCTGTTTGAAACTTTAGCTTTTAGTCAGGACACCTTGAAAACAATATATTTGCTTTTACTTAAAGCGCACATTATGGTGGTGCTATAAATAACATGAAGTTCCTCATATCTTAACTATCTGACGTATGTGGCTAAAACAAGTTGTTTTAAAACCCTAATCACCTTTCGTATGTTTGTATGTTTCTTTTGTACTCAGCTCTCTGTGATAGCTATAGGAATTAGCATCTATAGGACATCAACTGTTGATATGCTCTTGAAGAAGCTGCTGGAAGATCAGAACTCGTTCCCCAATTTTGAACCTTTGGCATACTGGCAAATGCAATTCAACAACATTGCTGCAGTCACTGTGTTTTTTGTCTGGATTAAGGTAACTCCAAGACACACATCCTTATTCTAACATTAGAATGTAAGCAGTATTCTGAGTTTTGCGTGATACATTATTTGAGGTTTAGTCGTGTTTCTCCTAAAATTGATCATGCGAGAAAGTCAGAGCACAGGGGTAGCTTCTTGCAGATTAAAAGCAAGGTTGTAATTTGCCACGGGTTTAGTCAGCCCTTGTTTAAGTCTAGAAGATGTAGTTAGTGCTAGTGCTTCATCACAGCAGACATGTAAAGAAATATTTTTATTATTCCTGAATTGATAAGTCAGTAATTCTTACTGGGTCTTGCTTTTTCCTAGCGTGGTTTAACTGTGCCCATTTTATCTATTCAAAACTTCTGAATCGTTACAAAGGTTGGTAAAGCTAGTCCAATTTATTTGAAAACTAGATACATTACTTTAGTTAAACTCAATTTCTCTGTTTTACTGCCTCCTTTCTAGTGATACTTCTTTTCATGTCCATACCCATTTTCCTGTCCTCTGTATGTATAAAGTTGCAGAGGAACATTTAGTGAATAAACTTCTAACAGGGGAGGATGCAAGACCAATGATAAGTGAATTTCCACTCTGATACTCCAAACTGATACTTAGGTTTATCAAGCAAGTTAGCTAATCTCTTACTGTTTTATAAGACAAAGTTGCATCTAATTTTTGCATGATGGTTTAAGAAATAAAGTGGCTCATTATAAGAAATAATGGTAAACTGCAGAGTAACAGAATAATGCAGGTTGGAGGAGACCTCGGGAAGTCTCTAGTCCAACCAAGAGCAGTCAGCTGTGAGAGCTTCTTTTCTCACATTTTACTACTTCTTAGCTAACATCTTCATTGAAGGTAAAGATAAATGAATGGGCTTTTACCAAAATGGAATTTTGGTAACACTGCTCTGAAGCCAGGGTGCCAAATAGATGAGTGAAAAAACAAACAAACAAACAAAACCCCACACCCAAACAAGAAGTTGGTGTTCTCACAGAATTTTCTTCACATTTCAAGCCTCAGTGTTTTTAGGAAGTGATGTGTTTCTAAATGTAAATTAACTGACTTTGTCTCCAGTCAAATTCAGTAAGACATCTCATGTGTAATAGGCTGGAGGTCGATTGTGTTAAAAAATTGTTGTCTTCCTTGTCTTTACAGGTGTTGTTTTTTTTTTTTTTAACAGCTTTTCAAATTTGTTAACTTCAACAGAACAATGAGTCAGTTATCCACCACCATGTCTCGCTGTGTCAAAGATGTCATTGGCTTTGCCATTATGTTTTTTATTATTTTCTTAGCATATGCTCAGTTGGCCTATCTTGTCTTTGGCACTCAAATTGATGACTTCAGCACTTTCCAGGATTGCATGTAAGTACAAGAATAAAAAATGCAAATAATTTCTCAGTATATTGGTAAATGGATTTGGTTGCCTCATAAGAGACCAAACAAATCCTATGATGTCC